>NC_081254.1:16922120-17241370 GCF_030490865.1 Poecile atricapillus | reverse complement strand
TGTTCTTTTTGGAAATGAAGCGGTGAGTCTTAAGAGAATAATGGAAGTATTTGTATGTCTTGCACTTATGTGTTTGTGTCTCCGAGCCTGCTTCCCCAGAACATAGCCTCAAGCTGAGCCAGAGGAGGTTCAGGTTGGATATCAGGAAGAATTTCTTGACTGAAAGGGTTGTCAGGCTTTGGAACGATCTGCCCAGGGAGGTGTTCAAGAAAAGACTGGATGTGGCACTTAGTGCTGCAGATCTAGTTGATGCTCAGTCAAAGGTTAGACTTGATGATCTTGAAGGTCTTTTCCAACCTTGATGATTCTGTGATTCGTGGTCCTCCTTTTTTTATAGAGCCATTCTTTCCATGTGAGGTGTCACTAGAAAGTTAAATCTATGGTCACTGGACTGGGATATTTCAGTAGATACCTGTTAGAGGTTTACAACTTGCTCATTCTAGCCAGAAATACCATGTGCATAGTGTCCTCACCTTGAAGTTAACTCTGCTGGAGGAAAACATACAAAGGGCTGCCACTGAGCTTCTGTAACTTGTTTCCTTACCCATAGTGCTGCTATTAATAGCATTTTCTGTGAAGAAGATGACTCTTTGGGAGATGTGGAAGGAGAAAAGTAAGGAATAGAGAGTTAGTTTAAAAGGTTCTCATTGATTCTATGGTAGATGGACTGGCAGTCCATAAGTTGGCAAATAGATTGCATAAAATTCTGCCTGGAATTCCATGTTAATAGACCAAATTTATTCAGATTTCCCTCATCATTTTTGATTTTTCTTCACTTTAGAAGGTGTTCTTAAATATTTATTAGTTTTCTCAGCAGGAAAAAGTTGAAAAAAGCCTTGAAATGTGTGACACACCTAAATGAAAGTTGGGTTTGTCACTCAAGATTACTACAGGAAAATGATGGAAAAGCAACTTAGTCCTCTCAGTGGTTATTCCTGATTGTGACACAGGGACTTGCACCAACACAAGTCAATTTTTAAACTATTGTCCACATATCCACATAGGGGCTAGCATAGTTATAGATATAGGACTTAAAAAAATAAAAAATACTTGTATTTAAAACAAAGAAAATTGCGATGTTTTTAAATGCAGTGGACTAAGGGAAATCTTTTAAACTAAAGCTAACTATACAGAAAAAGTTTTTTCCAGACATGTTCTTGCTATTTCCAACTCTTACCTTTGTACATCTTTCTTGATACAGGCCTCACAAAGATGGTATTGAGTACTTTTATTTAATAGCAGTATAATCTTGACACAATCCTGTCAGATTTCACAGATTAATACCAAGTCTAGATAATTTTGGAGTAGAAGAGCTTCATAGAAACTTCTGGGATTAAAACTTGAGGGTCTTTTATGTAAATATTGCTCCACTGACCTATTAGGATAATTCAGATCATAGTGGTTCATTAGGTGTTATTTTTCATAGGTTGTTACTTTTTGTGTATTTGTGTATTTTATAAGCAATAGCCCATGATACTCCCATGGGTGACACTCCCATTTCAGAAACTTTATTCAGACTAAGTTAATTTCCTCTGTCATTTCAGTTTATTATGGTATTATTCACCTGCTGACAAAAAATATTGTGTAGTACTGTTGTATTTATTAAAGTTGAGAGACTCACTGCATTTTCTGTATATAATTTCTGAAGCATTTTGGTGTCTTTTGGGATAAAAGATACTATTTAAACTTAAATGATCATCCTTAAGCTTGTTGGTACAATATATATAAATACTTCAGAGTACCAGCCTCTTTGTCACTTACACTAATCATGAAACCCTGGTTGTTTTTTAGTCTCAGCTTCCTGCTGGCTGCTTTGGAGTTGTTGAAATGCGGATTGCAGTGGTTCATTGTCTTGCCCTTCTGTGTGACTTGAAACCATGCTCTTGGCATGATGTACTTCTAGTTTTGAGTAGCTTCTGTGTCTTCTCATTGTCAGTATTTCTGCTCTCTGCATATGGTTTTTGATAAAGAGTAGTTGCAAAACTCAAAGCTCAGTCTGACATGTTCTGCCTTCTGGTAGCTTCCGCCCTTGGTTTTGGTGCTTTTTCTTTCCTCCCATATGAATTTCAGCTACAGGCACATTGAGGATTTTTTTTGTGTTTGTGTATATATTGATGGGCCACAAACCACTTCAGCTAGCCAACACCAAATTTTTGTCCATTTGGTGTGATTTCCCTTTGCTTTGTTCTACATTTTCCATCAGTGTAATTGCATAAGTTAACAAATAAGCAAGGCATACCAAGTTGTGTGGTTGTTTCTTCATTAGTACAAACAGTACTCTTAGACACAATTTTATTCTTCCCTATATTTATCTTCACATTATAGTCCAATAAAATTCTATTGTTAAGCACTGAGCTGTTTATTTTTTGAGTAATACAAAAACATCCAAGTGCAGCAAAATTCCAAATTGCTGCCATTCCTAAACTAAAAACAATTGGCAAAGTGATTTTAAATTACATCTTCTACTTAAAAATTTACATCTGAATGGAGATTGGTTATTTCAAGTTTCAGCCAGATGGTAATTAAAATGGGCAAGTTATAAACCTCTCAGAATAAATATTCTAGTTTTGAATGTAAATGCCAGCATACCCTTAACTGCAGTTTAGACACTGAATGCTGTGGTAACAGCTCAGTATATGTATCTATTTCAGCATTAACTCAGTGACCACTGGTGTTTTGCTAATTTATTTAAATCTCATTTATAACCTATCTAAACATCTTGTCTTGAATTTTTTGTATTTATTAATGGTTCTTCATATAACAAATTTAGTACAGAACATTCAGAAAAGGAGTAATTATATGGTCATTGCAGCTAACCAAGTAGGGCCATTCTGCAGTCATTATCTAGCAATACATGACTGAAGAACTTGATTATTGTCATTGCTTTTAATTTTTATTAAATTAAGGTTTTTTTAATAGTGTCATTTTGCAAATGGTTCTTAGCAGTAATACCTTCCAAGCTACCATAATCACTGGATAATTAACCTGCCAGGATTAAGCACACTCTACTTTGCCTCAGGATGCTTAACTCTCAAATAAGGTCAATTATCTCCTGATGAAAACTGCTTTGTCACAAGTTGCTGCTTAATTTGGCTGTAAAAGCTCACCTCAGAATACGTATTTTACAACTCAGAGTAACTTTCAGTAACAGAATAATCAAGAGTGAAAGCTTTGAAAGCAACATCTTTATACAGAGTTATAGAAAGTTTCCTACAGAGCAATTATTCTGGGCAAGTAAAGGAGAGTAAATTTGTATGTAATACTTTCCATTCCTGGTTAGGTCTAAATGTTGATGTATATGAAATACTTGACCCATCAAAGTCATAAGGGACACAGGAATCTGAATTCAATTTCCAGTCTCCCCAAAAGATGTGAGTTACAAATGACATCTCCTCAGGGAAGGAGCTACCTTGGGGGAATGGTCTGTGCATTTTTGCATGTGCACCAGGTAGAAGTTTCTTTGGGATGTAAGGGACACTGCAAGGCTCTCACGTGATTGCGCTTCACATCTGGCACCAGTTCATGACTCAAAGAAATATTTGTTGATATTGATGTGGTAAAGATCTTCCGGGTTCTCTTGCTATGTGTAGGCAGGGCATCACTGAAAAAGTTTAGAATTCAGAAACTTTGGAGTTATAGACATGTTGAGCTTAACATCTAGTGCTTTACAACAAAAACAATAAGCCAATGATAAAACTTGTGATATTGAGTGTACAGCAACCATTAGAGGTTGGGAAGTTATGTAGAAGAGAAATGATGAACTTTTTTTGAAGCACAAAATAATAAAGAAAGCTAAGATAAGAATTATTCTTAAAAAATGGATCCTTTTCCTCTCTACTGTAAAGATCTGCTGCTTTTAAACACCCAGTGTCTGAACAAAGTAATTACAGGATTATAAGCTGAAATTTTGCAAAGACAGAGCATCTGTGAGCCAGTTGGGAAATTGCTGCTGGTGTGACAGCAAATGTGCTGAAAAGAAAGCAGGTTGTGTACAAGACTTGTACATTTTAAGAAGCAATGACAATTGCTTTAGTGATGGTTCCAGAGTTAGAAATCTGGAGCTTTAAAGAGATGAGTGCCTTGGAATGGAATAAGATATCAAATGGGTCTTGTTATCATTTCCTCTTCACAATTATACTGGAATGGTAGATTGTGCCTCAGTTTAAAATATTTTCAAATGAGGTGTCAAATACTAACAGAAAGATCCCTACAAATGTAGGTGGTTTGGACAACAAACTTTAATCCCCTTTGTAAGCCCTTATAATGGCAAGTCTATTCAATGACATGGAAAATTCTCTTCAATGGCAATGAAAAACAGTAAATATAAAACTGAGGGTTTGGTGGCAGTTTGGTGAGATTAACATGCTCCTTATTTTGAACTTGCAGGCAGCCTGTAGTTTTGTGCTTATTTTAACTGAGGGGGGGAATGGAAATACTGGTAAGTTTTCTGGCATAAACTGTGTTCAACACACTAGGATTTACACCTAAATGGCAGTTTCCAAACAAATTTGTCTATTCTCTTGCTGTAAACTGTCACTCCCCATAATTTGATATATTACACTAAGATATGACACTGAGAAAAACCTTCAGTTACACCTGCAAATTTCCTCTGCTGCATTATCACCTGGGATCAGATTGATACCTGCAGGCTTAGGAACCTGCCCACAGCCCAGAAGAATCTTGAATGAGACATAATCACTTTTGTAAGATAAATGAGCCTCATGGTGATTCTCTTCAAACTAGTGTGCATTCATAATGACATAACTGAATTGATTTGAATGTACACAATGTAATTCCTACTGTTTCTAGACCTAACAGATAGCTTTCCACAACCACGAGTGTCCTTTCACAGTGGTAAGTTGTCTGATTCTGAGGAAATAGTTAAGAAGTAGGGATCCGGAGAAAATCGGGTGGCAGATGTAATTTGGTGTGTGGAAGAAGGGAAATACAGTTTGACTTTCAATAAATAATGAAAGGGAGACCAACATTTCAGTCTGTTCTTCAGTTATCAGATGGGACTAAGAAGTGAGGAGCATAGCAAAGGATGGCTGTTCATGCCATAAATACCACTAAGCTGATGTTTCTATTTGAACTATTTTCAAGTAAGCATTTAGAATTATTTTTGAATGTTGGAAATTATTATTGAAAGGCAAATAATAGATGGTATTTGAAAGTGAGTATCATGAAGAGGTTCATTTTAGTACTGCTAACTTGCATGTATGTTATGTAAAGAGCCCTTAAGAAACATTTTTCTTTTTATCTTACTGGACCTCATCTACATGGAGAGGTTATTTTCAGTCGCTGGTTGTTGGCAAGCTGTCATCCTTAAGAGTTCAGCCTTTACCTTCTACATCTCTGTTCACTTGGAATTAAATTTTCAGAAACATTAATCATCTTAAATGACATTAAGTTGGGTGTTAGTATTTTGCATTTCAGTTTATATACTGGTATTTTCTTTTTCATTGTTCTTTCAGTTCTCAAAAACTTGCCCCACAGGTGAGGGTAATTATCTTCAGTTCCTAGGCTGGGTGAGAGACTGAGGTTTGCACAGTTCCCTACAGGGAGTCTGTGGTTCAGTTAAAAATCATAGTCAGATATTCTGACCCAGTTTATTAAATACACATGGGAAAAATTTTGTAAGGAGACATCTCATCTTCCCTTCTATTTAAACAGGTAGGGGTTTTTAAGGTCAGCTGCTGCTGGTGTTTGCTTTTCTAAACTGCAGTAAACAGTATTTTTTTTTATAAATCCTACATTTAAGATTCCTGCAAAATCTTAGGAGGGAGCCTGGGAATTAAAAACTCTTAATTCTGAATGGAGGAAAAATAAATACTATTTTTCTTTGATGTCTTTGTAGCATTTGGATGCCTATTTCCTGCGGTAGGTGTTGTGTTTTCAATTATAGGACAGCTATGGTGTTGTAATATTGCTCCTTAATTCCCAGAATTAACTTTCTCAGTAGTGGAATATCTAATAAACTGTGGCCATCTGAAAAAAGAGAGGGTCTCTAGCACAAGGGAGGTTGATAATGTCAATGGTGTGTTGTAAAGATGTGCTGTGGGAAGGATGCTGAAACAGCCCAAGGCTATTTCAGCTGCAGACACTGAATCTGCTGCTTTTTCTCTCCTTTCTTTTTTTCTTTTTTTTTTTTTCCTTTTTTTCCCTCCCATGTGAACTGCAGTGGCTCTCTAAGATAAAATGCTTTTAAATCATTTCCCAACCTTGCAGCCGTTTTTGATAAAAGCCCTGTTATCTGAAATGATATGAATCACTGTGGAGTTAACCATACCTTTTACAACAACATGTTTTGTTGTGATTCATTCTGTCTCAATTAATCATCTTATTTATCTACATTGTCTCAGCTGCTGCACTGAAATTCATGAGTAATAAGAAAGTAATTATTTTAGTATAGTTTACCTAGTACATTACGAATGAAAGGAAAGTTGAGAGCAAAGTATTTAAATTTTTATTTAGTGCTGCTTTCAACTAATGTCTAGCTATTTAAGCAATTTAGGAACCCTATCTCAAAAAATGTCTTTCTTGTTTCCTGTTATAGGAAACAAGCAGGTATTTAGAAGCAAAGCTTATACTTTCCAACAGACTTCACTTCTTAAAACTAAAAATATTTTCTCAGTAGTCTCTCAGAATGCTTAGGGATATTTATCCTTCCTTATGCTATGCAGTGTTGAGAGACTTTTAAGACTGTGAATACTGGAGAATGTGCAGCACAAGACAGAACATGTCCTATGAGAGAGGAAAGCAGATTCCACTGTATTTCAGCAGCTTGTGTTTTGCTGACAATGATTGATAACCCTTTTCACTTTGTAGCACTTCCCAGAGCATCTCATAACACTTCATACACATTAAAGCTCAGAATAAACCAATAAGGTGGGTGTGTAGTCTTGACTGTTTTACAAGTGGACAATTGAAAGGTTATTTGCCCAAGGTCATACAGCAAGAGCAGAGCCAGGAACAAGAAAAATTGAATTTTAACTTTTTTCTTCAGTTAAGTGTCCTGAAATGTGTTCAGCTGCTGAATACATTTTGGACAAAACTCACCTGTCTGGAGGAAAAGACCTGCAGAATCTGGCTTTCAATTTTCAGTGTAATATTAGCATATGTTTCTGAAAGTCTTTTAAAGGTAAGCTACATATGCCTTTTAATACTCACATCACTAGATCAAAAATGTATAATATTTAATATATAATTTAAGAACTGCAAAAATAAGAGTATGAGTAAAATGGGGTTATGCAGTTGATACAAAAGAGAAGAACAGAAGCTTAAATGTTCACAAAAACTTCATTAAATCAGTGTAAATTCCGAACTTTTCAATTTCACAGAGATATTTGCAGGTAACAATGTAGGTGAAACATATGTTACAATAAAGCTTTGTTTTCCAATCCAGCTAAGGTTAATTCAATGCTTTCACATTTCAAGCCCTATTTGGGGCAGATGTAGCCGGTTTCTGATTCAGAGTATTGTTAGGTTATGCTAAAGCCTCTTATGCCAACATGTGCTGGAGATTCTCCCGCTGTTACAGATAGTCCTTGCAGTGGATTGTAAGGCTGCAGTGCCCTGTTATCCCCATGGAGATCGCATCTAAGTGTGAGCTGATGCAGACCTCTCTCACCTGCCCTTATCACGTGATGTCATCTGCCCCCTTTACTCAGATTTAGCAATCTTACATCCAGAGCAAGTGAGTTCTGTGGTCCAGGCCACTGTTAATCACTGAGCTGGTCCAGCTTTCTCAGACAACACAATCACTAGATCTGATTTGATGAGAGGGTAATGCATGGTGGTTCAAAGGACTTGGAAAGAGAAAGCCTGATAACCTCTCTGTTTCATCAGATACTAGCAGCCAATGCTGTTAGGATCTCCCAGGCAATACTGCAAAGAAACAGTCATTGACTGACTTAAATGTTACTATGCATGGGTAAGTTGTATATTAGCTGTAAATGTTCTTGGACAGAGGTTTTCATATAAAAGAGACAGGTTTTACCTAAAGAGTATGTATTGATGCTCCTGTGCTTAAAAATTTGGGTCTGAACAAAGGGTTCTTGAAAGAGGAGAAAAGAGAAGGATAGTTAAGGAGACAGTAGTAGATCCATGCTGATATTCAGAATCTTGAAAACATGGTTTGGGGGTTTTGGAATAGAATTGGCAATATCTTTATTATGTTAACCTATTTTTCTGTATTATTGTGTAGCACTATTTTTTCAAAACTGCAGTTTCAGCCTTGTTCTTTCTCTCGTGTTATCTTTCTCTGTCAACACCTTCCTTCACTGTTTATATAGCTCATATAATATTTTTATTCCCTCAAGAGAGTTTCACATCTCATTACAAATCTATTAGCTAGTTTCATTTCTCTGGCTTGCTTCAACAAAGAAGAGCAAAATTAGGTATTTGAACCCTCTCTTCTTTCCAATTAGCTATATAATCTTCTGTTACTGGGATTCCTGCTGTACGTTTTATAAGAACATATTTAACCCACTGATGTAAGACTATTGAAAAGTTGCTATGTATAAATAAATTAATACAAAGAGACTTTTTGCTTCATGCACTGACATACGCATTGAGGGTATTTAGAACAGACTTATGCTAAACTATTATTGATTAAAATCTGTATTTTATTTTCAAATTATAATTTAGAGTTCAGGCAATGACATTAAATTGAAAGCTAATTGTGGACTATATTATGAAGCATATGAAATGGGCCATAAATATATGTAAGGGTTGCACAAATATTTTGCTAATTTTATAATTTTTTTCAGCATTTTCCTAAAAGCAGGAAATGAGCTTGTAAAAAAAGTAGAAAAAATATATTGCAGCATACCTAGAATATTTGAAAGATAGATAAAAGCGTCTATGGTTTTCCCAAAGGTATTAATTGATCTCTAAAGCCTTGCCTTATTTATAAACTTAAGCCACCCCATTTATAACAGCCTTTGGGTGATAATTTTGCAGCCACATCAAAGTGTGTCCTTAAGCTATATTTTCAGGTTTAATGGTCATATTCTGACTTACAATACCATTTCTGTAAGTACTGACCTCCCAGGGAAGCAATGTGGAGACATTGCTTTGCTCTGGAAGTTTTTTTGTTCTAAGTTAACAGAACTTACCCCTCCTAGTCATTACATTTGCTTTTTTTTAGTTCTCCAGAGAAATGATCTATTAAATCTGTACTTTAGTAAAACTACTGCCTATCATATGTGATAAGTCACATTGTCAAAATGTTGCTCATTAAGTTCTCAGACCCTCCTTTGACTCCACAGAATATTACTGTTATTATTGAACTCCTGATATTCTATGTCAAAACCAGCAACATATGCAATCACATCAGGGGAACAAGCAACCACGAGTCAGTTCGCTTTCCAATCTGAATCCAGGTGCAGGAGCTTCCCTCTAAAGGACAGAATTGTAGCAGTCTGATGACTGGCACAGTAGAACTTTCGAAATACATAAACCTGTCTGTTTGTTGGTTCTGTTTCTAGCAGTGTAGAGGGGAACCCCCTACTCTGAACTTGAAATTCTACAAACAGGTGTGTCCATCATCTTCAATTTATGTTATTTAAAGGCTATCATTCCACAAGTAGAAATTTTCTTTCTTCACCCACAGCTAAGGAGAAGCACTTCCTCTCCACCTTGCCAAGGAACCGGCCATCAGCATCTGCTTCTGGTCCCATCAAATGAGCTAGGTCACAGCTAGGCCCCAGCTGGGCTCTGCTTTCAATAAACCAAAACCTTCAGCATTGGAGAAGCTCACTTGAAGGCAATGGCAAGGTGGTGCACATTTCAGTGGGACTTTTCAAGCTGTTTTTCTGTTGTCGAGGTACAGCCTTGCTAATTGAATAAGCTGTTGGAAGATGTCCCAAGTATTTCTGGAGTTAGGAATTTTATTTTAAATTTTTCTGATGCTGAAAACTCATGGATCTCATTTTTATTGAGAATTTGAGAAATTCTGCTTCTTCATCTTGAGATTATTGTCCTGTGAGTCTAAGCCAATCAACAGCACATTTGTTTCTCTGTGGCTGCCCTTCTGAAGGATTCTGTTTTTGAAAATCTGAGAGGCCAAGCTATGGACAGTATTTTTGATCCCTGGCAGGTAAGAGACCTCACAGAATTAGATTCTCTTTAGGATCTCTTTCAATAAAGCATATTTCTGCTCTGGAATTCCTCTGAGACACCACGGCATGTTTATCTTGTCTATCAGGCTGTTGACCTCTTCAGGTTGTGCAACACTCTTTTAAATAAAAGAATTGGAATTTTCATGAGAAATTAAGTGGTAGCCATAAAATGTGTTGTTGAGGCAGTCCTGATTGCTTTGCAAAGAGGACCTCCCTGTAACTGGAAAAATATCTGAAATTTCAGGGAATTATGGGTATCCTTTACCATCAGTTTACCTGGTTTTTCTTCTTTTGAAACATAGATGGGCAGTCAGATGGTCTTAACACACAATATTTGCTGTATGTGTTATTTTGGAGCAGCTATGATTAACATGTCTTTTTCCTCTTGTTGGAATTTCTGCTAGAGCAGGAGAGATACATCTGTGAGCAGACTTGGACACATACCAGTTTCAGATAAATGGATCAGTCAATTTAAATTCTGCATATATAGTTGCCAAACACTATGCATTTGATTTGAACATCAAAGTAAATGCCAGATTTGGATGGAGCTGCATCTTGGTATATGTGAATTACGATAATGAGTCAAACTACTGAATCTCACTGCTCAAAAAAGAACACTCATCATCTGGAACCAAATTCCTTTCTTCTAGAATCTAAACTCATGAAAAGAACGGAAGAAGTACATAGACTTATGCTGCCAGTTGTAACCCATCTCTAAACAAGCGTTACCTGAGAGGAGGGTGAACACGCTTAGGAGCATTCTAAAGTGTAGAATGGTGGGAGGTTGGACCCATTATTTAGACCCCATGGAAACCCCATGTTTCAGGAGTCCATATTCACTTTATTTGCAGATGACTTTCTTTAATATTTCAAACAAAAACTCTATGTCCCAGGATAAGTGGTGCGTGTATATATTCCAGGTAGAACAAGCTAAAATCAAGATCAAAGTGTTAAGGGTTTTAACAGTGTCTTCAGCAGTGTTCATGTTCTTGGGATAATTTTTAAGTCTTCAAGGAGGTGACAACATAACCCGTCCCAAAGTTATCTTTTCATTTATGGTAAAGATATCAAGTGTTTTAGGGGAGGGTTTTCATTGTAACAGATTTTATTCAGGCTGTGCAGATTCATTTTGTACCTCTTCCATTAGAGTTGGTTTTTTAAGGAACTTAAATGTCAATTATTACTTTATAACCATGCTTCACCTCTGCTATTCTTAAAGAAGCTTCTCTTTATTATTAGTTGAATTCGAAAAATGCACTGTGTAAAATATTGCAACATAAATTAACAGAAGTTACCTACCTTGGAGGACATTTGAATAGATTTAGTGGGAAGAGAGCAGGTAATAGATTATTGAACAATGTTATTAGACCAGGAAAATGGTTAATTCAGGAGTAAGCTATACAGACATTCTGTCTTGTGGATAGTGTTCAAGATAACAGCTCTTAGAATTGTGTCTCATGTGATGAAACACAAAGCAAACCCCCTAATTTTTCTATTTTAAAATCTTGTACCTTCAATGATACTGTAATGATTTTGAGTGTTAGGTGGATGCAGAGAATTGGCTAACTTATATGATATGTAGAAATATTTCAAATTCTTTTTTTTCTAATTAGATTTGAAACATGTTTTCAGTGCTACTGTTTTTTTCATTTATTAATAAGATCTGCAATAAATCCTTGTTCAGGATTACAAGTAGGAAAAATTATTCTGCATGTAAATAAAATTCACAAAAGGAGACTTGAAATATGTCCAATTCATCCTGAAAACTATTTGAAATGTAACTAATTTTGTCTGTGCTAAGCTGCCCAAACCCTGTTACTAATTTAAATTGACATTGGAGTAAGTTGCAATGCTTACCTTTTAATAATATTTCCTTAACGGCTTCCTTTTTCTTGTGTATTTCTTGCATTTCATTTTTCTGGAATCAAGTACATCATACCCAGCCACAGTCTGGAGTGCAAGTTTTGTATAACTCTGTTTTCCTATTTCAATTCCACATTTTCAAACAGTTGTGTGGATCTTATGTTGCCTGTCTCAGCTATGAGGAAAGTGTATCAAGGTCTTTGGAAGTACTTCTTGACGAGTATGAGTTACTGCTCTGTCCCAAGAGCCGCTTCTGTGTCCTGAACCACCCCAACTTCTCATCTTGCTGTGATAAACTGCTGCAAAACCCCTTCCCATGTTCCCAGTAAGCTCTCTGCAGATGTGAACTGTCTCCTTCCTGTTATACTGGCTAGAGCCGCAAGGCAGGCAGTGTTCAGGCCTGCATCAGAGCCCTGGTCCATGGGACATGGAAGATTGGGATGTGCATGGAAGATTGGGGAGATCTCCAGCTTGGCAGCACAGCACACACAACTTACTGCCTGCCCATGGAGGCCTCCAGAGGATTAAGCCTTACCTAGGAGACAAGGCTTACCTCGCAATGTATCAGCAAGCTGTCATGAGATAACCTTAGAACATTTCTGAACCATTTTCCCCTGAGCCTCATACAACTTCCTGGCTTTGCAGAGAAAGGCCCATGAGAAATTGTATCAATAAAATTTTTTAATTCTCTAAAATAGTTTTCATCTGAAAGATATCATATACAGACTAGATGATGGGTTGGCATGTAAAAATGGGGGGCTGTGGATCCTTTCCTAAAAGGCATCTTGCATTACTGTCTTACAAAATGACTATTTGAATTATGTGTCTGTCCCAAGACAGCTTTACTAAGAAACCATCATGCGTTCTTTTTTTTCTTGCCTATCTCCTATCTTTATTATTACAGCAATTAACTTCATAGCTGATGTTTGCAGTTCTATACCCTGTGAAAAACAGAGTAAGAGGCATGTCTTGTCCTGAGAAACTTACATTTTAAACAGAGATAACAAAGAAAAGACTGCAGAAGTAATGATCAGAGAGAGGTGAAATGTCATAACACTGATGATACACTTGTTCAGTACCATTACAAAATGTAGCTAAGGTTTTTGCTCGATAATCTCATGTATCAATTTTTTAAATTAATGCAGTGAATGGAAAAGAAAAAAAGTAATGATGGTCTGTGCTAAGGCTGGATACACAAGTCCTTTCACTATGTTTTTTTAGGAATTCTTTTTCTTGTTTCTTTTTTTTTTTTTTATTTGCTTTCAGTCTTAAACATCGTGCAGAATTAAAGCAGTTCATGATCAGTTAAAATTTCATAGATTTAAGACAGCAGTATTTAAGATTAACTGTTTTCCATTTACTGACTGTTACTTGGAACCAAAAGAATCTTGTATTTTTGTAAGCATAGTAAGCTACACTGTTTTTCTTTAAACTTTAGGGTATGAATTATATTCCTATAATGACAGCTGCAGGGTGGAATGTTTTAACACACTGGAGTGAGATATATCTTGGACACATTCTTGGTACCTTAAGTTCAACATGCTCCATATGGTGCCACTGAGCCAGTGATTTTGAAGAAAACAGTTAAAGACTGCTGAAACAGCGTAAAATACAAATTAGTCTTTGCTGTAGAAGTAAAAAAATTCACTGTCAATCTTTTCAGCTTTCTGCATGAATACTTCCAGCAACTTTTAGTAGTAGTCCCCATGTTTTAAAACAACTGTTGAATTCTAGCAGAACAGAGTGAAAGCTTGTGGGCTAAGAATGCATTAACTGAATTATGCCTCTTATGCAGGGGAGCAAAGGGAAAGGAGATTGGGCTTCCCTGTATTTCCACATTAGTTTTTAATGTGACGGCAGGGATTGTGCCATGCAAGATTTGCAAGAAGTACGTGGCTCTTTGTTGACTTGGTCCTCTGTCAGCACAAGAACTCCATGAGAGACCTGTGTGTCAGGGAAGTATCTCAGTCCTACTGTTGAGGATACTAATAATAGGCTATCCTGTAATAAACTGCAGAAGAACTATAGTTACTACTAAATATTTTAGTGTTTGGAGAATTAAATTAGCTGGAAATTATGTTTTCAGAACATTGGACTTTTGTCATGTATGTTTTCATTCATAGTATCAAGACAAGCAGAAGTTAATGTATGCGTAACTTGCTTGTCTGTCTTTTATCTTAATGTAGTTGAATTTTTTTCATTATCATCCTTGGGTTTTCTGAGTTTATATTCAAGCTGTGGATTGCAAAATTCTTACAGCATACTTGCAGTTCTTAATACTGAAGTTATCAGTTTATAACCTGATTTTTACTGGATATTGATTTGATCTAAATTTTTATCCTGGATTATTCTTATTATTGTCATTATTATTATTAATAGTGTTGTTGTTGTTATCATTATCATTATGGCTTTTTAAAAGCATCATACATGGACTCCAAACAAAAGACCAAGGATTACACAGCAGTGCAAAATTTCTTCTCAACTGGTACCAACCTTAAATCGTTTTTTATTGGTGTTGACTCATAAGAACAGATTTCCAAATGTAACAGAGCATAAGACAAACAGCCACAGTGCACCAGCCTGTTAACCTGTACTCGTGTGCCTTCTGTATCAGCAAAACAGCACCATGAAGTGAGAGCACTCCTGGTGAATGAAGCCTGTGAGGGGGTGATTTGCAGTTATATTAGTGGGAAGTTGTGCATTACAGCCTGAGTTGATCTAGGAATTGACTGCTGGAGGAATACAGAGATCTTGCTCCCTATTGTCACTTTCTAGACTTGTAGCTTCTGTCTCAGGCTCCCTCTGTACAGCTAAGGCAGCAGAGACATGCAGGATATTTTAAAGAAAAGGGGATGTGGCCACATGATTTTTTTGATTAGGGATGTAGTTACATAGAGACAGTCCATCTAAAAGTAAGAAACCAAAAAACAGTCCTTGAGCTTCTTTCCGAGAGATAAATCATTAGTCTGTAAAGTCAGGAGGCAAGGACTGATAGGTAACTACCATTTCAGTGATCCCATGCTAGAGCTCCCTGCACTGCTGTAGTCCTTCTAGATATAACTAGGTAATCTAGAATAGTTTGTGTGCAAATTTCCATCTTTGAATATAGCCCAAATGTCAAGTTTCAAGTGATAATTACTTATGACATTTGGTAAACCCTTTGGGATACAGCCGATGAGTGTCTATGGTAAAGGACCTAGTTGTCAAAGGATTCATAAATAAACTTATTTTACAGTCAGAAAGTATATTCAAAGCATATAAGGTTTTAGTACAGTACAGGTCATAGCAAACAGAGGTCAAATATCTGCTTTAAATGAAAAACAGGACTTAATGCCAATGGCATTAGAGACATGACCAAAACATCAAAGATACATTAAAGTGGATGCTTTCTCATCATATATCAAATTAGCACCTTTTCTCTTTTTTTTCTTGCAGCAGCAGGATTCTCTAGTTTAAAAGGGTGTCTGTTGATGTTTGTCCAGTCACTGGGCATACACTGGTCTATGTTCTGTGAAAGACTTATTCAGCTGTACTCACCTCTGATAGCTGGCTAGGCCTTCCAGTCTCCATGGCCATCCTAATCCATTTGATATGAGGATATAATGCAGCTGTTGTAGAACACTATTCCCTTTGTTTCTGAAGCATAGGACTTCCAAGCTATTCATGTAGTGTAAGCCAAGGAAATGATCCCAAGGGATCTGCTTGAGCTATCAGTGCCTGCCTTCATTCTGTGCCATGGATAGATCAGTCCCTTGCTCAGCAGAGGTACAGTCCTGCTCTAAATTGGAACACAACTGTGCTTCCTTTCTCTGAGTATCAGTTCATTGTCACTATGTGTGAGAAGCTTGTGTTAAGCTACGTGTTAAGCTTGCACTTCACTGTTCCAAAACAACTTTGTGTGTGAAAGACATAACAATGGTGTTATATTGCTCTGTTGGGACAAAAGGAGGACCTCCTTAGGTCTAACAAACATTCTTTATGTTCAAAAGCAGAACACAAACCAGGGGACCTTTTTCTGCACATTACTGCTGTTTGCGGAAGGAGGCAGGGTCCAGCCTATTTTAATTCCACATCTCAGCCACTGGTGGATTGTTTGAGGAGAGGAGGAAATAAAGAATAAGGAGAGGACTAGAGAAGATCTGGTGGAGCTCTCTTCCAGGAAATGGCTCTGTATTTCCCAGTGATGGAGAAAATTGCCCTAGCATTTTAAACCTGCAACAGCTCAGTCTTGCCCAAGTGCAAACCTGGAAGTGGTTTTCTTTATTCAGGCCAGAAGCCTGTTCATACTTTGCTACTTACAGGCCAATAAATTACTTCTTCAGAAAGTTCCTATTTTGATAAATTGATGTGCTTGTGTGTTTGCACTACATTATGTACGAGGAGCCTTGTCATCTTATTGAAATAATAGGACATTGAGAGATACCAAGTATTTATGGCTAGATTTAACGATTTTAAAGGAAGGAAATTATTGCAGCCCCAGGGCAACAGTAACTTATATAGTGACAACTTATACATGTTTTATGTACCTACTTATTTCAATGTTCACTACAAAAGTATAGTTACCATAGCAATGACCATGTCACCAGATTTCTTTGCTGGTTCTGAAATACAAAATAACCAAATGCCACCCGAACTGTGATTATTTTCTGCACAAGTATTGGAAGTAGAAGTTGAGAGTGTCACACACTTTCCTAAACAAACAGCAACACACTGATTTACAGAACATTTTATGTTGCAAATGGATAGTGGGTTGTTAGCATCCCTAGTACTGTAAATCCTTTGCCACTAAGCTGCAAGAAAAGCTTCACTGGCTCCTATCAAAAGAGACTCCACTAGTATTTACTTAACCTGTAGTGTTCTGTGGAATATGGGTACTTACCTGCAATATTTCAAGAAAATAACGTGTGGTATTCAGGAAGACACTTTCTCTGATTTTAAATGTTAACTCTAAGTAAGACTATCCTTTGTCTATTTACAGGTTGTTAGTATTACATAAAATAGCATCACAGAAAGTGGTGTGATATTTACTTGCTGCTTCTTTTACTTTAGAAATGGCAAATTTATGAAGAATTTAGGTGGTAACTTCTATTCCTTAGCATGCAGCTCACTAACCAGTAGAATTGAGAAGCCAGGTACTAGATTTCCCAAATCAGCATTAACCAGTTAACTAACCATTAACTGTTAATTCACCATTAACTGAGGCAGTGGTGGATTACTTCAATTTACTGTAGGCAAGTAAAAGGTGAAATCTCTTACCACCCACGAGGACCAATCCTTTTTATAGCTAGGTTTTCCTAGCTGTAAAATATACAGCTTTCCTATATGTGTAGGCAGTGTGAGTTAACCTGAATACATAGAACAATTACAAGTATCGATACTTGAAGAAAAGCAGTTTGCAGGACTGCAGACTTAATCCACCATTTCAGTCATTCTCCTTTAATATAAACTTGTCTATGCTGAAACATTAATATGAACTGAGTGAGCACATCATTTTAAGCACAGCAGCTTCAACTCAGATTTGTATTGTGTCTACTTGTGGACAATCTTATGCTGGAACAGGAGTGTTTTTTCTTGTTTAACTGAAGAGAAGCATGGCACATGAATTACTGAGCAAACATGTCAACACTTGGAGCCAGCCTGTAGCAATTCTGTGTGAAAATATGAAAGTAAAATTGATCTACATTCATGTAGTGGTTGATTTTGTCTTCCTTGCATTGTGTTGTGTCAGAATTCTCACAAAGGAAGAATCTCACTTTGCTGGGTAGGGATGTGGACATGGTGCTGTTAGAGGTTACATTTATGTGTAGGAGTTGTAGAGAAGAGTAAGGAAATCTCTTTAGCTAGGAAGCTTGATCCAACCTCCTTAAGTCCTTGAACTGGACATACAGACAAGGTGGTTCAGATTCTAGCTTTAGGTAGCAGTGCTCCTGTTTAGACTCTTTAATCTGATCAGAGAGCCCCAAAGGAAAATGAAGTCTTAAATTAGAAAGAAGGAAGGAAACTTTTTTACACACCTTCAGTGTTGACTGAGAATTGTGTAAAAGGATCAAAAAAAGCCTCTTTCATTGTGTTGTAATTCTTAACCATTAATAAGTAATTCCAGCTACTTCAGTTTTTATTTGGATTCTTTCTGTTCTCCTATGTTTCTTTCTCAATAAAAAACCCTCAGTGTTTTTATATTTATCTAGGCAGCAAGTGGAATTTACAACTAATCCTTGAAGTGCATAGGTGTACTCTTCAACCAATGACATTTGACCTGACCCCGGACAGGCAACCTGCAAAAGGAGATGATTCAATTTGCTGGTGCTTCAAGAGTACCTTCAGCTGTGTGACTCTGCATGAATTACCAGCTCAGCCTGGTAGCTCAGGTAGTTCTGAGACCTCTGTGATGCTCCACTCCCTGCTATAAACATGCCCAGAAACTCCTATTGTGCCTGATCCTTGCAGAGACATACAGCCACTAGTCTCTAATTTACCAGCTAGCCTTTGGCAGTGACCAAAGGCTAGCTGGTAAATTATGGGGTAGCTGGTAAATGATGGGGAAGGTAAGATCTGGCAAATCAGTAGATTGTGACCACCCAGCATCATGCTGATGGGCAGGTGTGGGGGGAAACTTTGTCCAGAATGCCCCTCATCCCTGCAGCTGGTGGGCTGTGTGATGGATTAGGTCACTCTGTCTGTGTCTCCTCTTTTACCACATACTGCTTTCATAGGCAGAGGTGTGTTTGTTCCAGCTGTGATGTTAAAAAGTGTAGCTCTGTTTACATCTACAGGGACAGTCTGGCCAGAGCATTATTTTACTGGCAAATACATTCAGTATAGACCGAAGCACATGCATCGTGTGTATGGTTGAAAGTATAAGGTAGTCTCATCGTTGTTGATACTGCAACAGGCTTAGGAATAAATCTGCCTTATTTTCTGGGTGAAGGCTGTCTTCCTCCTGCTAAAATTTGACATCCAGTTCTTGTTCTGTAGCTAGTCAAGTATTGTATTTCTTCTCTGTTCTCTTGCTGGTGCAGCCACCTGGTGTGGGGTGGATTCCATGTGTGTGATGCTCACACACATGCTGCTCTGCTGCCAGGAGGAGCAGAGGACCTAATCTTTTGTGACATGAAAAGAAACTTGCTGGTACAGTACATTACTAAATGCTACAGACTGACTTCATGAAATGGGAACACCGCAGGGGAATCTGGCAAGGAAGATGTGTTTATGTAACTGAATTGAGTGTTGCAACTGCCATCACTTCGTTCCCTTGGCTGCAGTGAGCGAGTTGTGAGAGAAAAACAATCCAAACAGAGATCTTCAGATGCTGAGGGCAGCTCTAATTACATACAAATAATTAATAAAAATGAAATGCAATATTGTTAGAAAATACAGATACCAATAATTTTCTTCCATGATCGTGTGTACCCAAGATCATTGATAGGGACAGAAACAGTCAGGCTTTTGCACTTTTATTTGAAGTACATATTGTTTGGGTGTCTTCAGCACATTCTGATATCCCAGGGAGATTCATGACACAAGAGTAATTGCACATAACATAAACAAGATCTGCATTAGTTGGCTCTTTTACTCAGAATCCTTTTCCCAGTCCAGATGTGTGATCTGTAAATGTTAGGAGAACAGAGTCCTTATGAAGTAGCTTTATCAAATGCAGCTAGTCTTCCAGCAAAATGGAGAAAATATAAATTAGCACTCAAGACCTTGGTCAAATCTGGTGCATAAAATTTTACAGTTATATTTATGTTCCATATGTGCTTTGGACAAGTGCCATGTTTGTAAAGTACTGCTTCAATATTATTTTTTTAAAGTGACACTTTTAGCACAGTATCCTCTGCAAACTGTTCACTGCTTGCCATGTAAGCCATCCAGGCTCCAAATAAACTGTTCGTTTTCATGGTCTAAACCTAAGATCAGAATGCCTTTTAGAGCATGTTGATTTTCAGAACATGGCATGGTAGATATCATATGTGGCTTCTTTAAGCACAGTTCAGAAGAGTTGATTAACCTGACTGAAAGAGGAGCAGGCATGATATAAAAATCTGACAGGAGGTGAGGAATAAGGAAGTTGTAGAATATATGTTTGCTAGAGCTGAATATCTGTTCTGACTTGTTTATAACACAATTAGGTTTTAGTATATTTTGTGAGCACTACATTACTTGTAGTTCTTTAAAAAAAAGAATAAACCTCAAACTAAGGATATTCTGCAAATTTGTGCTATTTTTCAGAGGCCCCAGCCTTTTTTTTTAATTCATTTCCCTAAATCCATAAATAACTGTCTTTAAAAAAAAAAAAAAAAACTCCAATGCAGCATCTGGTGTGCTGTTATTGCCACTACTTGTGCTCTGAGAGTATAGCACTACTGCTTTAGAATGTTCCCATTCACTTGTTATCTGGTATTTGGCCAAAAATATTATTACCAGTGTAAGAGAAAGAAGTAAATTTCTAGAGCCCAAATCAGAATGCAGGCTGAACAAAAGAACAGCACTGAGCTGACCCTACAGCTCTTTTAAAATTTTGCATGAAATGGAAGAGACACAGCATCTTGGATGGAATCACGGGAATTCTTTGTGTTGGAAAGTGTGAGTCAAACTAAATAGATTGAAATAACTTCTGTTATATTTAAACACAAACGTAATGCTAGAGGCAGAGATAAAAAATAGATTATTTATACTTCAAAATACTCAGAGGTGTGAGAAATCTGCAGTGAAGGGCTTGAGCAAGTACTTAGCTAAAAATAACCTGTCCAAAACTGAATTACTATTACTATGATTACTAATTTCAGCTTTAGAATAATTTGTAGTCTTCCAGTTGTCATGTATAAAATAAGAAAGGTATCAGGTGCAGTTTCAGGTTAATTTGCTTACAAATACTAAGCATATAGTAATAGTTAACAAATACATAAATGTATACTGAAATTTAATGTCAATCTGTTGTCTCAGTAATTAAAAAATAGCTGTGAGACAAATCCTAAAATAAATATAGCATTTTAAAGTCATAGAATTAGAGGTTAAATGGTATCTGCCCTGAAGTATAGCTGAGGCTTAGAAAAAATTTTCCTTGAGTCTGGAAATATGTGGAGAATGCACATATGGTAGAATCAGAAATGGTAATTTTTTGTATCATTCTGTACCAAGTTTATATAACTTTATTGATTGAAAACTATGATAGATTTTTATGAGTCTTTAGAATATACAACTGGTGCCACTAGGAGAGTGTCCTTGGTTAGAAGAGATTTAGAGAATTGCTCTTGTAAAAAGAACACAGTTGAAACTCAGAATTTTCTTTTATTCAAAATTGAATTCAAATTCAAATCTTTCATTTCTCTTCTGTGTTGACTGAGTCCATATTTTATTTTTTAGCTTGGCTTTACAAGTTACCTGTGTGAGTTTATGAACATAGCAAGTGGTACAACAACCTCACTCATTATGTTGAAAGAAAAATGCATTTATAATTTAATATTTTATAACTTGTGAATATATCAAATGATATATTGAAGGGGGAATGATAATAAGTCATTGCAACTATATTAACAAGGTAAAGTAACTTCATAGTAACAAAAAGATCTATCAGTACTATTTAACATGAAGTGGTGCTATAACCAGTATATCTCAAATTATAGCTGTAGGTCTTCATAGCCTTCAAGAAAACTTGAAGGTGCCAATAAATTGTTGTATTTTACTGGCTGGGATTCCATTGCAGGCATCTTGTTTTTCCCTAGCTGGAGGTCTAGTGAATAAAATTGCTTGTGAAAACCACTGATTTAACAGGGAAAGGCTTGGAAAATGGGTGCCTGTGGAAAACTGAAATAGGAAATTTTAGAGAGGGAGATCACATTTGTTTTGTCATGATCTATACATGCATTTGTGAAAGTCTATATGTGTATGTATATATGTGTGCGTACATAAAGTTGGTTTAACAGGGAAGGCAAATACCCAGCAGGCAAAACCACTCTGAATTCAGCATATTGGTATTACTGCTGCATATCCAGTGCATCTTGGGGCAAATGGTCACACTGAAAGAAAGGGATCTGTGGACAGTTATCCATGGATAATGCATTGCTAAACTATGCACTTTTGACAAATAAGTTGTTGTCATAATTATGTTGTTATGTATTAGGTGAAAGATTACTGATCTTCAATGCAGGAATGTAATTTTCAATAATTACAATATCTAATTTAATTTTTTTCCCTATAGGAATTAATGCATATTTGTACACCATTTTATTATTTTAATTTTTTAATCTCTTTTTGTATTCTTTTTTTTCCTATTTTAGTAAGTGTGGTGTAAAAGTAAAAAGGAATGCTCAGCATGCTTGTTAGTTTCATTTGTCATAGGAATTCTGAACCCTACTTCTTCAAGAAAAATCACAGTATATTATCAAATTTCAAAGACCTTGACAGAGGGAAGAAATGGTCTGATGGGAATCTCACGAAGTTCAGCAAATGGAAATGGAAGGTCCTCTTACCTGGGGAGGAATGTTGGTCCCAAGACAGGCTGGGAACCAGTTGGGTAGAAAGCAGCTTTGCCAAAGGGGCCTCAGAATTTCAGTGGAAAAAAAGGGATATGAGGCGGTGATGTGCCTGCACAAGGAAGGAAGAGCTCAGCATCACGGGCTGCATTAGGGAGAGCACTGCCAGCAGGCTGGGGGGCAGTGCACCCTCCCCTCTGCTCAGCCCTGATGAGATGTTTCTGCAGGGTTGGGTCCAGTTTGGGGGTCCCAACATGAGAAGGACGTAGACTTACTGGAGTGATGCCATCAAAGGGCCACAAAGATGATTGAGGGTTGGAGCATCTCTTGTGTGAGGAGGGGAGACTGAGAGCCTCAAGAAGAGGAGGCTCAGGAGATCTTATCGATGCACACTAACAAGAGGGAGTAAATAAAATGGAGGCAGCTCTTTGCAGCAGTGGCAGTGACAGGACAAGGGGCAACAGGCACACATTCAGCTACGGGAAATTTCATTTAGAAACAAGTAAGAGAAAAGCTGTACTCTGATGGTGGTAAAGTGTTGGAACAGATTTTCCAGAAAGGCTGTGGAGACCCCATCCTTGGAAATATTCAAAACCCAGCAGTCCTGGCCAGCCTGCTTTAGCTGACCCTGCATGCAGACTGGGGTTGGACTCTGTAGATGATGTATTTTAAAATACCGTTTTAAAATATGTTGGAATTATATCCCTTTAATTTCATTATTTGACTATTCTTTCGATCTCTGATCTCTTTGAGCCTGGCTTCTGATAGAAAAATAAACTTAACCAAACTCCCTCATCCATAAAGGCTTAATAGTCAAAAGCAGTTAAATTCTAACTTCTCTGGATTTTTAAAAAAATTGATCCAAGAAATTATCAACTTGTCCAAGATGATAGATAGTGCCTTAGTCACATCTGGAATTAGAGCTAGATGATATTCTTCACTCAGGTCCACAGTGATCTAACTGTGGTCAGATTGAAATGTTGTTTTTCCATACAATGACCATGTTGTGAGAGAGCATTGCTGGTACAGGCTGAGAGCTAGGTTTTTCCTTCCATGAAGTAGATATAGTTAGCTAAAACTGAAAATTTCAGGAAACAAAATTCATCTTGAGCATTCGTATCTTCAACACAGATAAATGCAACATTGAATTTGCATTAAACAGCACAGGAAATTCCAGTAAGAATCCTAAAATCATCTGGGTTTGAAATTCATTGAAAAGGTAAAATAGGTAATTTGAAGATCAATTTAAAAGTTATTGTTGTTGCTGAAGATTGCAGTGAGCAACTTTATTTTTTTGCTAGAGTTAACAAAGCAGAGCAAACCCAGCACATGAAGAGTGTGACACAATGATTGTTTTTTTGAGAGTTCCCAATGCCACAGCCTCAGTTATAATTCTAAATGGCCGTGCATGACATCACAGTAAATAAAGTGTATAAAATAACCCAATTACACTGCTAGAAGTAGATTAATCTTTTACCAGGACTAGAGACAATCCTGCTAGATCCTAGTGCTTTTAGCTGAGGACCTGATTATTCTCTTCATCTGAAATTGGTAGATGAGAATGTCTTGTCTGAGTTCAGGCTAGTTTGAGTGCTTACAATAATAGAAGGCCTCATTAAAAATGATGCAATCTTTTATTTCTGTTTGTCACCCTCCAGCCAAAAGGTTAGCACTGGGAGCATTCAAAAAACAGTATTAAAGACTTCAAAAGACCTCACACATCTTCAATTTTTATATACAAATAAAACTCTTACATTCTAGCTATTAATATTTTTGTTTTCATTTTTATTATGTTCTCCTGATTCTCCTGATATTTAAGAAAGGAGTGTCTTTTTTCTTGTTTCTCACTTCGGATCATGATGCATTTATTTTTAAGGTAGAAACAGACATATTTGTATAGAGAAATGGTGTAAAGAAGCATTGTTCACTGATTTGATGCTTGCAATATGTGAGGAGAGAGACACACAGAGTCCTAAGTAGTTCAGTTCTTTAGGTAAGGATGAAAGACAGAGATGTAAGTAATAGCACTTTATCCATCATAAAATTTCAAAATGGCTCAGAGGCACATCCCTGCTGCAGCCGTTGCAGACCCTGTAATGGCATTAAGCTCTGACTCAGGGTGATTCTTTCCACAGAAGATTCTGGCAGGAACTATTCTGGTAGTAGTTCTGGTAGTAACCTGAATAGGAGAATAAATAGCTTGAATATTAATGAATTGTACGTGATACAGACACTCCAGGGTGAACCCAAGCAGAACAGGAAATATGTTTCTTTCTCAATTCTTTTCACACTAGGCCTTTTCAGACAAAACCCTCTGGTAGTCTGCCAGAACCCCCTCTGAACACTACGACTTTAACCCCATATGGTATTTATGCTTATTCTGATTATTCACTTGAGCTGATTCTTATTATTTTATATTTTCAGCTACTGGGTGAAAGCAGTGTACATATATTTACCAGTGTCTTTAGTATTTCTGGAGCAAGCTGAAATAATATTTTGGGATATGATATGAATTCTCGATACCTATGCGTTATAAAAAAAAACAAAAAACAACCAATTTTGGGGTCTAGTACTGCTCATGAGAAAAGGAAAATAGGGGTAAAAAAACCCTCAGTGTTCCTTTATGATAATCTGCCCATCCAATTGATGCCAGCTGTGGTTTTTTTCAGTAATAACCAGCGAGGGGTGGATACTTGCTGGTTCTCAGTGTTGATTCTCAAGCTGTGTGCGGGGACTGTCCCTTCTCTGACTGCTTTTACTGATCTTCTCTGAAACAGGAACAGGTTTACACTACTGACTGAATCAAGGATTAGTCCTCCGTGTTGTCAAACAAAAATAATATTGAAGCATTACATCCGTGTAACACATCCCCAAATGTAGTGCAAACTTTCTCAGCTGTAGCAGAATTTCACCATTTGTTTCAGAAAATATGCTGTGTGGTTCTTTTGTCTTCTGTTCTCAAACTCTTGTATGACCCATATTAAAGCAATTATCTCTGAGGAAAAGGAAAAAAGGAAAAGCATGAAATTACAGTTACCTTTGAGCCCTTAATGCCTTTATAAATGGCCATTTTTTAATAAAGGCATATGAGCTTGTATTGCCTTTACACAGTGAAATGTAGTAATAGCTGACCTTAAAGTACTGCCTGTCTAAATCAGACTACAATGACATAAGAGGCTGGATAGGCCTATCTACAGTGTTTTGAGTAACCACAGATAGCTATTTAGCACTGAATGAAGATGAACATCTGTATCTTACCACTAACTACAATAGATGTGCTGTTGGCACTAAAGGTTAGTGATCCAGCTGGAGCTGTGTCCTGTAGACTTTTCATCCATTCATTTTAAGTAGCAGAATAATAGCAGCCATTTGTTGAAATCATGTTTTCAACTGATCAGCAGAGTCTTTAGCAGAATCTACCTCTAATTCCTTGGGGAGGTCATGATTATCATTACCACAGCTTTGACATCACCTCTATTTGCATCGCCTGAAAGTACTTGTAGTTCTTGTATGCTGTTAATTCACCATGTTAAGAACTATGGATTTGCTGTGGTGTGCGTGTGTATATATGTGAATCTATTCTTTTCCTAAATTTGGGACAAGGAATAAAATCAGATTTACCTCAGTTTGGCTTTGTGAATCATATACAGGAAAAAGTGGTATAAAGACAGATCATATTGCTGCACGTTCATGGGCTACATTAAATACCTGGATTTGATAGAAGAACACCCCACTAACCCTGCTCTGAAGTTAGTGGGTGTATTTACGACATCTTTGTTGTAGTTCAAAGGCAACAATTGAAAATCCATTGTTCTCTCTGTGCCTTAAGCCCCATTTCCAGGGTCATATTTAGTATAAACTGGCCTGAAGTAGAAAACACGGTATAGCACAGCTCACTAGGTCTCTTTCTTAAAATCTAGCTTATCTCCTGCACTGTGACAAGGTTTTTAGGAAGGAAATATCAAAAGGAGGGCACATGGTGGTCTCCATAATTAATTCTTCATTTTTATATTCCAAGAAAATAAGAATGGAGATTGTAACAAAAGAGAGTATTTTTTATTTTTTTTTTTATTCATACTGAGATTTGCAGGGCACAACAGATGCTACTGAAGTCAGAGGTTCTCAGTACCTGTTATGTATATAAAACAAGGGTATAGCTCTGGAAACACAGAACTGTATAAGAAAGCTCCTTGTTAGGGACAGGGAAAGATGATAGAAGGGACAGACAGAAGGACAAATGGGACTACTTAAGTAAAGGTGAACTACAAGTCTTAGTGATTATATTACAATAAACACATCTCTATAGTGCAGAGAGACAAATAATAATTTTTTTTTGTTTGTTTTGGTTTTACAAGTCTGTCCTTTGGGAAAGCATGAATAAAAATGTATGTTTCAGAAATAGGAGTCTTCAGCATCTACCTCTAAGAAAGGAGATTATCAGTCTAAACCAACTTTGATTATTTGAGTCCGTCTTCTACAGAATGAAGGTGTAGATATCAATGGGCATTGCTTCTGCACAGATCTTCCCTATATCTTCATTTGTTTATTTCAATTGTCACCCATTCCTTTTAGATTACAGGGTTTCAATGGTAGAGATTTGTGAAAGCAACTTGTTGTCACAAACAGTACAATCTGTAGAAAAGCAAGGGAGGATACAAAGAGCACAAATTTACACCAGGATTGGAGATGAACTCAGGAGTGGGATGAATGGTAGCAAATGATTTTACTGAAGAAAAAGGGAATTACCTGAGCGAGATAATCACAGCATTCAGTGTGTTCAAGGAAACAATATAAATAGATGAAAACTAACAATCCATACTTCTGAAATGTAGGAAAGGGAGGAAATGTTTAAGAGTCATTTTTAGAAGATTTTAGCAGTCTAGAAAGGCTTGTAAGGTACAGTGTTGGAAGTACTATTCAAATTACAATCAAACATGGTTGTTACCAGAAGGAATTGTCCCATCAAATGCAGACACAAAGTATATGGTCCTCATGGTCATTTATTATTTCTCACTGAGTGAGTCCACACAAGTTTGCTTTCTTATTTCTTTATGTTGTTATGCACTCTGCTCTGCACTGGGCTGTGAGGACCTTCCTCTGCACTTGCACATGCTCTGTGTGTGTGCAGGCTGGAGGTTCCATCGATTCATGGGCTGGGCTGAACCCGTCACAGACTTGCTGTGCAGAGAGAAGAGGATGGTATTCCTGAAAATGTAAATAGGAGATATTTTGGGCAAGTCAGGAAGTTTACAGTTAATGAAGCAGGAACTCCCTCAAAATCTGTCAGTAATCTCCCAATTAAAAACAGTAAATCAAATCCAGGGGGTAGTATTGTAATATGTGAGTTGAGGTGATCCTGTGAGATGTTTTCCCTACCAAGAAGGATGGCAGGGGAGGGATTATCTTCAGCGTCCCCTGCATTTGCCTTTTTGTGCAATTATGGGAAATGCATTCAGTGTGCAAGGGTATCATTGCTGTCCTGCTGTTTTATCATTTCTTTATGAGATAATGTTGATTTTGGCAATGAAATGCAAATTTAGTTTTCAGTGTTCCTCTTTTTCCCATACAAAGGTTAAAATGCATATTGTAAATAATAATGTTGCTGGTGTTTTTGAAACAGCCTTTGTCAGTTAATTTTGGCAATACATGGTTTCAGATGCCTTTCAGTGCAATTGCGTGAGTTTTATGTTGGCCTACGTGAATTAATTTTAAGCCACTATGCATGTTGTTACCATTTTGGCTGTAATTTGATCAAGTAATCATAAAACCTTGGTACCAACAAAAAAAAATAAATTGGATGTGTCAAGAATATTCAATATATGGTGTGCCTTCTGTGTCTCATGGCAAACTAAACATGCAATTATTGAAGTTGAGCCGTTTTAACTCTATAATCATAAAAGTATTCTAACACAGGGGGCTAACAGAGGGATTATATGTTACTCCTAGGATTGCAGAGGCTGATGGAGTCTGTGTTTGGAGGGTATGATTCTGTTTACTTATAAACAAATAGTTTGTACTGCTGTAGATAAAAGGGCTCAGGATTTTAACAAGTCCCGTTAAAATTAGCCTGTGTGTAGATTATAAACAGTTCCTTTTACTGAATGCTGGGGCTCAGACAGCAATAAAATACATGCAAGAATGGGAGTAGTTTTCAGCTGGTACTCCAACCGCAGTAAAATACATGCAAGAATGGAAATAGTTTTCAGCTAGCAAGCAAATTCTAACATAACAGCAAGGCCAGCACTAAAGGAAGTTGTCTTTTTTATTGTTATCTCCTTAATTAATCTCTCTTTCCTGTGTAAACTGCTCGCTATTGTGCAAAGAGAGGGTGTGTGTTAACTTTGGTGACATTGTGTTACTCCCATTAAGTAGCATTGAACACAGGTTTTGTCAGCATGAGTGTACTTAGGCTTTTTTTTCTCCCAAACAGCATGAGACAAATGACATTTCACAACTAAAAACAAATCTCATTTCTACTTTAGGTGGTGCAACAATAAATTTGCTGTCACAGTTAGTAAAAAGATTATATAGAAAAGGGAGGGTGAGTTTTTAATACATTTAGTATGAAACAGTGATAAGGTGGGGAGAGGGTTTTATGAAATGTTCTGTAGGCAGTAACAGAAAGCAGCTCTGAAAATGCTGAGTTGGAGTTAATGAATGAATAATGTGTAAAGTTTATCAAAACTGAAAGAACTCCTGATGTGAAATGAAGCCTCCTAAGAAAATTCTGTTCTGTCGCTGTTTTGCTCTGCTGTTGTCGCATGTCACGCATGAATGAAAATGCTGCATTCTCTGGGGAGCAGTAAAGCTTCTGTGTAGGTTGTTTATTTCCTTAATCCCTCCTTCTTCGTGATTTTCAATGTCAGATATAAAATGGAAAGCCTGTAAATATAGTGATTATCATACTGATTATCACCTGCATCAGGGAACGCCCCGGCTGGCCGCTGTAACCCAAGCAGTCTCCACATGTTACATCCACTTAGACTTTAACCTGACTACTTTATTAGAGACATGAAGCTCAGTATGAGGTGCCCTAGGGCTGCACAGATGGGTTCTGCTTGTTTCCTGTTCTCACTGTTATTGTGAATAGATACTAAAAGGTTCTCATTGCTTTTATCTGGTTAATTTACTTTGAACTGTCCCTGGCAATCAGAGCCTGCCTCACATTTCTCAGCGTTTCACAAACACCAAACTGTACAGTCCAAATGTGTGTTTTGAGCTTTAGGATTTTTTTTTTATTGGAAAGGCCTTAATTCTTAAAGAGATCTCATTCTGAGAGAGGCTGGTTTCTAGGGCACAATCCTTACTAAAATAAGCTGCTCAGGATTCATTCTGAGGTTGAGTTGATAGGAGAGAAGAAAATTAAGATTGCTGTTGTTCTTTGGCGTGTTCAGGCACCCTTAGATTAGAGGTCAACTGCAGGAAAATCTATGATTTTATGCTGGCTGCCATTATTCATGTAGCTGGGCAGCAGACCAGGCTAAAAGATGACGCTCTTAAAGGAGAATCTGAAGACAAGATACTTTTTAACAAATGTGCAATCATTTATCCTTTCTTGTGGAAGGGCCAAGTCTTCCAAAACACATGTGCTGTGCATGGGTGCCCCAGTACAGAAAATTAAGATGAATTCTCTCAAAGTCTCCCACACAAGAAAGCACCACTTGACTGGAACAGTTTTTATTTCATGTACCGGTGTCCAATTTCCTGGCCAGACAATAGTTTTAACACAGATGTTAATGTCCTGCTGTATTGGGATTTTAAAGAAATCCCTTAGGGCAGATCAGTGTAACTTCCGATTTCAATTGCATGACCAAAAATCTGAGGTTAAAGAAATTATTTGGCTACAAGACATAATTTTTAGTCAGTTTTCTTATTCTCTTCCCCCTTATCACTCCCTTATTTCTCTTTTTTTTTTTTTTTTTTCTGTGTCACAGTCCCATTTGAGGCTTTCTTGATTGTGTTGCAGTTCATTGTAAGTGCATCACTTCAGAGTGGAAGCTTGCAAGGCTCCTTTTTTCATATGAGCATAGGCTTTGTTAATCACATGCTGGTTTAGGAAAACACTGCATGATATCTTTGAACCCTACACTCCTTCTTGACAGCCAGGCTAGCAAATGTCATTGACTGTGTGATGTACAAGAAGGGATTCAATTGTAAGTAAATTGTCAAAGTGGCTAACCTTGCCCGCACCCAATTGTCAGGACCATGATTCAGTTTTTCTGTCAACATCAGCTAAGGGTAACCCGGTCAGCCTTATGTTTCTGCAGTGAAGCAGCCTGAGGAGTTGTGCTTTTCAGCTTATCACATTTTATTAACCTCAACTTACTGTTGTTGTAATCAATTGTACCCACTTCAAATTCTTCTATTGCCCCCAAATTGACAGATCGTGTGGGTCCACAACTATGTGTTTTCTGAAGCACTAAAACCTCTCCTAGGCACACTGGATTGGTTTGGTACAGTAGTTATTTCTGTTTAGTTAGATCAGCTCACCCTTTTGGCTCAAAATTATCCCTCTATTAATATCATTGGCAAAGATAATCTGAAAGAATGCAAGTTAAAACATAAAGACTTCAAGGGTTTTTTGCAATATTTCCAATGTTAAGATAGCAAGTGAGTAAGGGATAAACATTGCTATTGTCTTCCATCCCCTTGCTTTTATTTCAAAACAGATTTTTAATTGCACCAATTAATATAAATAAGACATGAGGACATTCTGATACCATGATGTTTCCTCTGTTCTTTCAGGAAAAGAACATAGTTAAATTGCTTAAAGCAGTGATTAAGACATCAGAGTATTTTTAAATGTTCATCTGATTCTGCCACAAGGGTCTGAACACATTTAGTGATCCTGTTTTTTAATGCACTGTAGATAACAAATGTTTTTTTTTTAAAAAATGGGTTGATAACATGTATCCCATGAAGTGCCATACATATATGGAGATAGGATACAGTTTCAATTAAAAATCTGTCTAAGGGGTGTTTCCTAGTTCAAGTCCTATCTGCAGAAGTAACTTTCCCCACTTGGAAAAAAACGTATTGTACCTTCTTTATTTGAACTTGTGAAATGTGTTGACATTGTACTGTTGTTGGGCTTGAGGGAAGAGGGGGAAGCTTTGGGTGCAACTATCAGAATTGAACAACTGTATATGGCTATATTGAGATAATCATGTAAAGGAAAACTGGCTGAATGAGTTTCAAAATGTGTTATTTCTTCATTATCTAGCACTTTATAATTAACTGTTCTTTTTTTATTATTTCAGGAAGCTGCCACTTTTGCTAGAGAGCAAGGCTTTGAGGTGAGTTAACCCACAATTGCACACTAAACAGATCCTAAAGGTTTTTTTCTTGCTGATAATGAAGTTCTTTTGGACAATGATTGATGTGCTATTATACTCTCCAAGCCTCGCAGCGGTTGCCATGGAAACTTGGCAGTCGTCATGGTTTCTTTGTTCTGCCAGCTCAGTGTTATGACGCACTCTGCTAGGTCTGCACCCAACATCGCCTACAGATGTTATTTATTGAATTTTGAAAAGCCTCTTGGGAAGCCGAGAGGTTGGGCACGGTTTCAAGCTGCCTCTGCAGATATGGGACCTGTCAGTTTGTTCAGTTAAAAAGCTACCTCATTAGCTGCATTACACTCCAGAAGGATTCACTGCTAAAGCAGTGGTGAAGCAAGACTAAATAGTGAAATATAACACCGCTTAAATAACTTAAACCCTGCCATATGCGGATTATCATTATGCAAATGAATTTTAGAAAGGTTTTATATAAAATTGTTAGGTACTGATTAATGTAAACCACGCTTCTACAAACAGCTGCTTTTTAGAAAAGGTAGTGTGGAAATTGTGTTTCAAAACATATTCGAGTTGGTGTTTTCCATCTGAGCTCTAAAAATGTCAGATCCTCTACTTTCTGGAAGTAAATGCTGTTGATTTTGCAGTGATTTTCAGAGCTTTTGATTTCATCTTCTCGAGGTATTTATTTGACTAGTACCTCCCATTGGCTACATTCAGATAGCTTAATCTGGACAGCCATCAGCTATTGGTCTCTAACCGATTCAAGCAGGCAGGTTTTAAATACTATAATTAATGTGACAAGGCTTGTGCTAATTTTGCAGATAGTAAGTGATCTTACTGAAATCTAAATTGCAGAACCGAACACACATAAATCCTTTTACATGTTGTTTTTTTTGACTGGAATAAGACCCACCTTAATTGATTTGTTTGCAGTGTAAAAGAATAGAGAGGAGTTTGACTGCTCAACACCCATTTTGCATAAATAATAGAAGCCGCGCAATTCAAACCACATCACTTGCAGAATGTGCCACTTTTGTGTGTGGTTGGTTGCATATAAAAAAAGAGGGAAAGACTGACAGCTTTTGTTCTACAATTTAGATTTCTTTAGAACCATACACCAGCAGGTACATCAGTGCCATCACTGTTTTAGCTATTAAAACTGTGGGCTGTCCCATTTCATTTTATGTTTCCCAAATTCTCATGGCTGCTTTGTAGAAATCAAGACTTTTTATCACTGTCAATTTTCATTTGTATAATCTGTATTGTTAGGCATAAAAATACACTTTGAGTTTATGCTAATGAATGAGTTTCACAGATGCCTCCAAAATATGAGGCATAAGAAATTATTGGTACCCTCTGGTAGCTAGACAATAAAAAGAAAGGAAGTAGTGTATTAAGTCTACCCATTCTATATTTTTATTGCCCCCTTGAGCTAAAGACTTTGAATGTGCCTGGTTTAAATTCAGCTCTAGTGACAAACTGCTTTTGCTGGTGTCTGCTAACTACCATCATATTAACCTTTCCATTAGTGCTTGCTTAGAGATTTTAGCACAGTTCCTCCTGAACATCCTAAATCTGCCACATTTGATTACAGCATATCAGTAAAGTGCACAATGATTATGATCTTATCTCTTATTACTCCCTTGCTTGGCAACGACTCACATGTCAAGTTTGCTGACAGAGATGAGTAAAACTTGATAAGTGTCCACAGTTTTGTTTTCTATTGTGCTGTGGAGACAAAAAATAAAATAAAATAAAGTATCACACTGATAATAAAGCATCTTATGAAAAACTCAAATAGCTTCAATTAGCCTTTCAATTAAATAAAAAAAAAAATCTCCAGCAATTCTTAAAAGCTTGATTTTTATATTGAGAATGGAAAACTGGTAAAGCATGGCAAATTAAAGGAAGGGACTTGATTGACCAGGGCAAAAATCAAGAGGATATTTTTCATAGAAGTGATTAAAAGTAGCTAGTAGATGCATTTGAATTGCCACCTGGAAAGCCTTTTATTTTTTTAATCAGAAATCTTTTAGCATAGAGAGTCAGCTGATGACTAGCTCCTTTTGTTTAGTTGTTTGTTTATGTTTTTTTTTGTTCTACCTCACAGTAATCCCAACAGTTTTGTATACTAAATCTATTACTATATTAATCTTATATACATGGAATGAGTCCAATGTACCTGAAACAGTTTTTGAAAAAAATAGAAGTTACAATTAAGAGAACTTCAGTAAAACTACTTCAGTAAAATTGAAGAAATGAAGTCTTGTTATAGGTAGGAGACAACACCTCCATGACACAAATCTGTTTTTTTCTTTGTAAGGAAATTCCATTTAAAGGAATTTTAATTTTTATGCTGCACCATTCCCACGGTTAGTTTTCCCTTGTAGTTTGCTGAAATACAAAGTATTTTTGTAATTGATTAATCACAATACTTGAAGACCATTATTTCCTTCACTTTATCCCCTGACCAATACTTATCTGTAATAATCAAAAATGGAACATTACCTCTGATGTTGTCTGTTCCTGAACATCACTGGGGTTGGGGTTTTCTTGTGAATTTCATGTTCTATGACATTTTAAAACTATATCTATATAGTGTATATATATATATACATACTGTATATTTTAATTACCTTTCTAATAATTTTCATATAACAATGGTTTATGAGAGTTTGCTTTTCCAAAAAGGTAACTTCTTGTTTCTTCTATGTAGAAATTAGGAAAACAAGATACTACTTTAAAAATAAAATGTAAGGTTCAATTCTGTCAATCCAAGAAGTAAACTGAAGTGAATGGGGCAGTAAATATCTAAGGGGTTAGTAGCAGCTGCCATGCAAAATAACTTTTCTTGTTAGAGGTCTCCTCTAAGTCCATATTCATTGAGCAACCATATTAGAGAGAGTTTTGTTACCCTGGACCAGCTTTAGGTCTTCAAGTTAATGAGGTACACTGCACAAATCCACTGTTTTCAAAGGATTTCTGCCTTTAGGTCAGGGCTGTGGCAGTCCCAGCTGTTGGGTGTCTGTTCAGAGGCAGGAACCAGAAGACACAGCTTGATAGCAGTTCTAGCTGGATGCGGTTTGCCACAGTTTGTCCGATCCTGGGATATCTTCTATGCTTTCTTCACATGCAAATATCCCACTTGCTACAATGAAAGCCACATGAGAGGTTTTTCAGGTGCAGCATCAACAGGCAAATCATGCCATAGTGAGATTTGTATGTCAGCTTTGTTAAATCAGATTCAAGTGGGTATGTGGCAGTATCCTGTGAACTGGATGTGTATAGAGGCTTTAGGACCACAAACAAGCACAGTCTTGTCATTCAGCCATGTCTGTAGGCACAGGACATGTAAGAAAAACTCAGTAAATGGGCAGGTGAAAATCACTGCTAAACAAATATTATACATTTTGGCTATTTATTCTGAACAGAAATCAGAGATGGCAACATTTGATGATGTTTTCCTGACAATGAAATAAGGGCCGTTAGTACCTCTGCTGTCTTCAGCTGTAAATATTCACATATTGTAAAATATCACAGCTGTACCTTAAAAGAAAAAACTGTGCAAAAGTTAAAGCCTCCTCAGCATTCACGCTGAAGCTCTATTTTATTCTCTTCCTTTGAAAAAAATTAGTATGGGAAGTAATTTTGGCTATAAATGATCAAGTTAATTTTCACAGAAGACATTATTCAGTTATTTCTAAAGTCTGCACTATCAGACAGATTGTGTCTTGGAATTTCTGCTTTTTTTTTAAAAAACTACCTCTTCACCCTAAATACTTTCCTTCTACTGTTACATGCTTATTATATATTTAATTCTTCCTGAAAATGTATGTGCTTTTTATGTTTTTTCCCTGTCTACATTATTTCATCCTTACCATCACTCTTCACTAATCTCTTTCCTCAGGGTCCTCTTTTCTTCATCTAAGTTAATCTTTATTCTTCCTTAAGCTGAAGAAATCATCTCTTGATCATGCCATTTTCTCCTATTATAACTTCATCATTTTCCTTTTAAAATTCATCGTGCCTGTAAATACATTGTACAAATATATTCAAGCTCTTTGATTTCTGTGCCTGCTTTACTCCACTGAAAATGTGCCTAATAAAGTCACTAGTAGCTACTTCCTACTTAGCAAAAACTAAACACCTCTCCCCTGTTTCCTTTGATCTTCGTGATGCTTCATTGCAGTTTTTAGTTTGTGGATCTCTTAATTACCAAGGCCCGAAGTGGTTCAGAATTGAGGTTAACTTTCGTATGGCAAGGCTTTGGTAAGCCTATGGATTACCAGGCTGGAGGGCTGCATTCTCCACCCATCCTGTATTCAACAGCTTGTGCCACCAGCTGATCCCTGCTGTTCATAAACCTCTTGAAAAAACCATTTCAAAGCAGAAGAGCAACAATTTCAATTTTTTTTCTCTGACATCTTTAAGAGACTCCTTGCCTTCTGAGAATTAGGGGTAATATGGCCCCTGTTATTGTCCTCAGTTCTCTTCTGTGGTAGCAGACATTGCCTTCTAAAAGCTTTATTAGCTGTCTAAGTAGGAGGAAGAAAGAAATAACACAAGTGAGAGTATCACATATGGAAATGAAAAGTATGGGAGAATTTTAAAAAGAGGTGAAGAGACCAATAAATAAAGGGAAACTATCTTCATGTTTGCCAAATGTATTTAAATCAATGGGTTTGGTGACTACCCAAGTTAAGGAAGAAATTAGAGGGAGGCTGAAAGTGTTGCAGAAGAGGTAGGTATTTTCATTTAAAGGGGTGCTGGTAAATATAAAACCCAGGCATATTCTCTGTCTGTAATAGTAGTAGTGTTAAAAAGTAAGTTAGGATTCGTAACAAACAATACACAGAGCAATGCAGAAAGTATTACTATATTTTCATATATTCCAGGCTAGGCCCTTACTATGTTTCACTACAGCTCCTTGTACAAAGAGAAAACTGGGGAAAAAAAATACAGTGTATTTTAACACAGATGTGAACAAAGTGGGACACAGTAAATAGCAAAGGGAATAATTAATCATACATACTCCTTTCCTAATGTTAGAAAAATAAAAGAAAATAATATATATATCAGTTATGGCAACAAATACATTACATTATAGAACTTACTGACTTGAGATAAATCTGAGGACAAAAGTTTCCCATATAGCATTATAAAAAGGTTTGATGCTAATTCAAACAAGAGAAATAACTGTTACAGATCAGCTTGAAAACTAAGTCAATCAGAAATTGAAACGCTTTTCTTTCAGATTGTAGGGCAACTGTGAGAAAAGAAATTATAATATTCTAATGACAAGTGGTGGTGTTAGAGTTTGCTGCATTAATTTAAACATTCCAAACTGTTGGTGTGTAAGACACTGGATGAATGAGAGGTTTGGTTCAGTCTGCCAGGTTCTCTGTTCTTAGCTACATGCACAATGAAATACAACATCCTTTTAAAATGAAGATTTCTGAAACTTTTGCAGGTGAACCTTCCTTTAGAAAATTGGTCATGTTCTGTGCCCCACTGAATATACCTTTTGCCCTTTGCGTCCCTGCATCTCAATTATGCAACCAGCTAGTGGGAGCTGGGCGGCACACCCTCTCAGGGGTACAGTGTACAGTTTGCTTGATGGGACCAGCTGCAGTAGGGAAGTTAGAGAAAGTATTTGTAAGCATGCTGAAGTCAGAGGTATTACAATACTATAAAACCTGGCTAAATTGGATGAAAATCAGGCTCAGAGTTTATCCAACATAATCTCTTACCAATTTTATTTTTAATTTTATGATAGGTACGGTTAGAATCCAGTCAGCAGCAAAGAAACCCACTAATTGCTCATTAAGAAATGCTCTGTAATTCCTTTGTTAGCTTTGCAGTTTTGTAGTGGTTGGAATAGCTGAACTATCATTATCAAGATTAAAAACAATGGTCTCATAGTACTACATAAACTCTTTGGAGAATGAAGTATTCCTCCTTTTAAAAATCCTCCTGTACTGACAGTAAAGTCTATTTTATACCTAGCTGTAAGAAAATAAATCTTTGATCTGCTAATAAAGTTCCCACTACTCCAGTATGCTGTAACAAGAATTTTCTTTCTCTCTCTTAATAGACTGAAGACATTAAAGAGATAGCCCGGAAGACACAAGCCCTGCCGAAGGTGAACACTAAAAGGCAGCGAATTGTAGTCTTTACCCAAGGCAAAGATGACACTATATTGGCTACAGGTATCTTTTTTAAATCTCCATTGTCGCTCACAGTAAATACTCCAGCTAATCAGTTACAAGTTGTGGTTTTTACAATTTTTAAATAGTAGTCAGAGCATTTGCCTTCTGATGTTATTCCATGTCTCTCATCTTCTGTGCTTTTAATTGTTTCAAGAGTCTGAATTTAAGAAGTTATTTATTTCACAAGAATGCCTGAGAATTTAGTTCTGAACATTTTTATAACCTAGATTTAAAATATTGATCCAGTTGGTTTTACTCAGATTTTTATGACTTGAGATTTTATCTGTGTAGCCATCTTTGCTGCAAACAAGAATACACTGTGCCTGCTGAGAACAGCTGTGCAACAGTGTAGTATATTTAAACATTTGCAAAGAGGAGGAAGTGAAATCCAGTACTAAGTGAATTTCCAGGCTTTTTTTGCTTTGAGCAGAAAGTCTCACTTTAGCTTTTCTCAGCCGTCTGCTCTTCAATTCTCAAAAGAGTATGTGGGAAAAAGGTGTTCTAGCAGGGATACAAGTAGTTTCTGCTGTCTAAATTGATGATGTACGACGCACAGATTGAAGCATTATAAACATGACTGCCTATCTTTTGACAGTCTCTTTAATTCTGTCCACCTATGCTTCTAGACTAAATAAAGCTATTAAAAACATGTGCTGTGGCAAGCCATTTTAGTAGTTCATTCCTTCACAAGGTAAGTTATTAGGCTGGCCTGAATTCCTCCTTTGGAAATCAAGTGAAGTAGAGGAAGCTTTGCACCTAAGGGACTGGTGCTTACTCATACGATATTTTCCTCAAAATCAGAATTGGCTTCAGACTGTGGCTTCAGAGCTAGGCACTAAGCAGGTATGTCACTGCTGTAAAGATCATTCCTAGCAGTAGTTTGAATTATTTCTTCAGTAGCTTGCTCCTTCCCCTATTTTGTTAGCTACAAACTGTTATGAAGGAAATAGAAACCAGTCACTGAGAGTTGGATATGTGCATCTCACTGAATGATGATGGAAGTGTTCCTTCCAGAAAGTTACTGCCTAGTGTGAATGGCCCATGCGGAGGCACTCCACTTGAGTGTTGTACACTTGACTGAAAAAAGCAGCATAAAAATGTTTTTATACATGAGCTAGTAATAATGTAGTAAACCTAAATCTTACATGTATCCCTCCTGTACTCTTATTTAATTTTCACTGAGTACTTTTTTTATTCTTCAAACTGGAGTTGTTAACAAATCCATTAATCCCGTCTTTGATATTTTTACAACCGGGAGCTTATTTGAGGACTGACACTTGCTAATCTTAGCTGTTTGTTCACTATGAAATGAACTTAAATTAGAGAATGCACTTTATATGCATGATAAATGTGAGATGGATAGAGACTGTATGCAATGGTGTCAGCTACAAAAGCAAACATGATAAATGTTAAGGCAGTTTTGAGCCGTGGGATAAGCTATTCAGTGCACAAGCATAGCTGAATCTCCTTGCTATGTTGTTATTCATGGCAGCCAAATAAATGTCAATAATAAAAGAGAATTAAAGATTTTCATTTCCCAGAGGCAGTCCTCTAATACAGCTTGATCTTTCATTTCATTTGTAATTCGTTCTTGTGTCAGGATGCAATCATTCGCCAGGCTCTGTGTGTCATGTTAAGTCATTTAATAATGATTAAGAACATAAAAATGTTTGGCCTGTGGGGCAATTCTCGAAAGAGATACCAATTTGTTATTGTTTCCCCCTTTTTCTTTGGTGTGGACCATCTTTTTCCCACCTCCTCACATTAAAATAAGAATGAAAAAAGGAAGATGCGTCCCTTAATTTAGCATATGATGATACCGCAGAATGGCATAGAGTGCTGCTAAGACACTTATTTCAGAACTAACAGGGTCTAGATTTGAAACCTGCAATGGAAAGTATAAAAGTTTCTAAATTATCTTTAGAAGAATTACCACATTTAGGAGTTACCAGTATAAAATTTCTTTTTTTTTTTTTCTAATACATGGGAGTAAGTATGGTTTTTGAAAAAGCAGGCTGTGTTGTTTATCTTGCCCTTGAGGGAACGGTAAAGTCTCCAAGAGCTTGTGCCTAGATTAAAATAGTATTTGCAAAGTCAGCTATGGATTTGGGTATGCTTGTTCATACCTTCTGCTTTATATTTTGTCCAGGTTAACAATAATAAGAACAACATGTTTATTATGTTGAACAACATATTTCTGCAGAGACCTCGACAGATTGCAGAGAGACCTTGACAAATTAGAGAAATGGGCAATCACCAACCATATGAAGCTTAACAAGGGCAAGTGCTGGATTCTGCACCTGGGATGGGGCAGCCCTGGCTGTGTGTACAGACTGGGGAAGGAGAGGCTGGAGAGAAGCGCTGTGGAAAGGGACCTGAAGGTCCTGGCCAATGGCAAGGTGGATATGAGTCAGCAGTGCCCTGGCAACCAGGAGGGCCAGCCCTGTGTGGCTTGGAACAGGCTGTGCTCTGTGAAGAGTCACCTCCAGATGGCCACCCCCATCCTCCTTCCCTTTCCCCCTGCCCCCATCATGGCAGAATGAGCCAGGCTGCAGGAAGGCTGGGAGGACATCTGTAACAGAGCTCTGTTTGCTCTGTCAAAGGCTCTCTTAAGGATGTTCCAAGCCAGGGCAGTCGTGGGGTTGGGTTGCGAGAGGAGGGTGCACCTCTTTGAAGAGTTATGCGTAGGTCAAATGAGGATCAGGTTATGGAAATAATGAGGGAATATACTTGGATGCGGTTCTGGCTGGAAGGAGAGGAAATAAGATGGATAAAAGGGGTTGTTGCAGATTGCCAGGCCATTCATGAAGAGGCACAGAATGATACATACTGAAAATTTGACATGGACTTTCTAGGGCAGGGTAGAGGTGTGTGTGATATGAAGAAGGCCAGATTCAGCTGGTCATTACATGTGGCAACAGTTCTTGATTCCTGAACATTCCAGAGGATGGAAGTATCAACAGGTATTTCAGGAGCAGAGCATAGGGAAGAAAGGCACAGCTTATTACTAAAAGAGAAGATTGACCGAACAGATTGGAAAATATAGTTCTTGAGTATGAGAGAGCTTAGACTGAGACAGCTGAAAAAGCATCTTCCCCAAAAAATCTGGCCTAGCCATACTGCAAAGATTTTTAGTCATCTTGTGAATTGCTTCAATTTATACAACATTTTTTGATGTCAACCAAAAATACTGGTGGCTCACCTCAGACCACAAGCTGTAGGCAGTCAGGTATGGATTGACAGACAGCTTAGAGGTCCATGCAGCTGGAGCAGATCATGGAAACAGTAAGAAGCAAAAACTGCATCAGCATTCTCAATCTAATTTAATTCCCATTTGTCAGTCCACTTTCTTTGGCTGTCGGAATTATTTGTGTTTCCAGAGGAAAAATTTCTGTGTCTTTATCATGGAGTGCATTGGGTCTTTCTGCTGTCCGTTCCTATCTGCTCTATCACAGTATTCCAGCCCCAAGGCCCCTTTTCTCTCCCTTCCTTCCTGTTCTCTGTCATTGCAAGGAAGAGGCAAGCTCAAATTCAAGCTGAGTGTGATCAGTGTGTTTTAGAGGGAAGGAAAAGAATGTTTAGGATTGGCATACAGGAGCTGTGGCAGATGAAGTGTTGACTAAATTAACTGTCACCTTCTAATAGGACTCCACTGAGCACAAGCTCAGACTGTGGTGTGAGGTTTTCCTCTCCATATCATAGAATTGTAGAATGGTTTGTGTTGGAAGGAACCTTTAAAGGTCACCTAGTCCTACCCCCCACAGTGCAAAAGGACATCTTCAACTAGAACAAGTTGCTCAAAGCCCTGTCCAGCCTGACCTTGAACATTTCCAGGGAATATCTGCAACCTCTCTGGCCAGCCAGAGGTGCATTTTTTGATGATGTTGAATTTTATCTTTTTACAGAAAAACTTGGAGGTGTTGGACCTTCTCAGTGACCTTAAGAATGAGCACAGACAAAAACATTGTAATTTTCTCTATCATTGATCCCCAACATAACTGAATTTTGATATAAATCTTTTTGAAAAAACAGCCTGTGAGAGACTCCTGTGACAAAACCTTGCAGCACAGAGGATTATGCTTAGGGAAAGGGACTGGTAACTGAAAATGTGCCCTGTGGACTTGCCCAAAAAAAGTTGATTTGAGGAACAGTATTGGGTTAATTTCTTGTGTGGATGCTCCTCAGCCATCCTGGGAATTCCTTGGCTATCAAGACTCCAATCCCACTACCACAGCTTGTTCCCTGATACCCCTCTTAGCAGGCCTGAGATTCTGGATTTGACTGAGTTTGGAGGTTTGACTAAGCTTATAGGATACATTTCACACTGTTTCTGTAACCACAAGAAATGGGTAAGCAGAGAGAGCAGGGGACGTTAATGAACACGTGCAGTCTCCTGATTTCAGTAGCTGGAGCTTTTAAGAAATGCACCAAAAATCACAAGCTCTGGCAGGAACATATATGTCCTATCTGTATGTGCTCTAATGTTTGTCAGAATCAAATGCTGTGAAAGCTATCCCTTTTACAGAGCTGCTCATAACGGTTTTAAACAAATTACTTTTAGTCAGACACATTTTATGGCTGGTCTTGGCCCAAAGGGAAATCCTCAGAAAGTCTGAGCACAATCAGTTCAACAATGGGAAATGCTTTTATATTGAAATATTTGCATAATTCAAGAACAGCTGAAGCTACAAACTTTAAACTTGGCTTGTTTTATAGCTTTAATAGAGGAAAGAAAAACAATCCAAATTTAAAGAAAATCACTTCAACATTTTTCAAGTTATGAATGATGAAATCTGGCATGTTCAGGGGTGAACATAGAATTTTCCATTCTTTTTTCCCCCTGATGTTTGCAGAACCACCTCTATTTAAGGGCATGTTTATAATAACCTCATTTGCTAGACTGTGGCAGTAAAAATGGAATTTTCTAAGGATTCAAGCATTAATGCCAGCTCAGGTCAGGCTTACTAGCCACTTAAATCTTAATTTTTTGGGACACATTAGTTGAGATATTTCCGGGAATCTATTAGCAGTTTTGGCAAATGTGGTAAAATGTCTTAAAAATTCATGAGTGCACCTACCACATAGTGCATGCAGAAATAGTTTTGTAGATTTCAATGTGTTATCATTGTTGTTTGATCAAGTCCATAAATTAAAGTCAGTACAGTGTAGCCAAGTTAATGTGTCACAATAAAATTGCAAAGTTACCAAATTTTAGAGCCTGCCTGCCAAGCCCTTGTTCTTGAAGAAATAAGTAGGCATTTGCCTCTACATGTTATCTGAAAGAGAAGACTGAGCTGTATGGGTGTTGATGTCACCCAGTACAACTGTTCCTATGGTAATGTATGTGGATATGCTCGAAAATTTAAAGTTTCTGTTTGAATAGAACTAAAACCTGATCTAAATTAAAATAATGGCAAATGATAGGACATTCTGTGACTTATGAAATTCCTTTTACTTTGTAAATATATGTTAGATCGTAAGTATTTTAGGAGATTTTTTTAAAACCCCTTTCTTTAAGAGGGTTTATCACAATTGTGGAAATGAGAGATTTTAAGAGCCATTCCTAGATGGTAATAGCATGGTGGGGTATACTTTTTGAGGGGAATAAAGAGGGCTGATGTTCAAGCATATAGCCCACTCTAAACAGAGGTCAGTTGGTATTCTTTGTCAGGTTGTGCTGCAATCACAGAGCAGCATGTTACCCTGTAAGCCTATCTATAAAACATAGAAGCATTTAATGCTATTGACACTGCTGACATTTCATGGTGGGTCTGTTTGCAGCTCCTCTTCTCTAAGAAGCAAGAAAATATGTTATTTTTATTCCTTGCTTAGAGTTTTCATGCTTGGCCTTCCAGACAGGAAAACCTCGACTAGCCTTTTCTTCATCAAGTAGGCTTCCTATGAATTTATACAAACCCAGAGTAGTGTCTCAAACTCAGGGAAACAGTAGCTGAGTTTTATTACCATGTGCTCTCTTTTTCACACAATTACACACTTGCACTCTTCCCTATCCATTGATATTCACAAATAGAAAGAAAAATTTCAAGAACAAAAGTGGATTTAGAAAAAAAAAGACATTTTAGTCCCCTAATGGTTTAACAAGTGAGCCAGAAAGCCCAAAATAATCAGTTTATTTGTGTCTTAGGAAACCACAGAATCTAAATTAATAATTAACATTTGTTGATAGGGATTAATGAATAGCAAAGCTGGTAATACCTTTTTGTAACTGAGAATATTCATGCTTTTATGCTGCGTGGGAGTGGAAGACTGAGCATTTTATTAGACAGGTGAAACACATTATTAAAACCTAAAATCCCGGATACAGGTATCTTGACTGGACTTAAAAGTGTACTGACTGCTGCACCTCAAAGAGTATGTATACACATACGTCAATATGCACATGTGTGTGTTTCAGTGATTTCATACTGATTTAAGAATGTCTTCTCTGGTCAATGGTGTCAGTACACCAATTTAGCCCAGAAACTGAGAGTGAAGATGGGAAATCCTTTTGTGACGTATAATCACTAGTAGTAAAGAGTATCAAAACTAGCTCCAGTTTCAGGTGCTACAGTGAGTTTACATTCTACAATTCTGAGGAAAAATTACCCCTTTTTGCTGTGGAAGAATGAATCCGTGTTTGTTAAAGGACAATAAATATGGGCATCTACTCCATTCCTTAGAACTAGCCTGTATTTATTGTTCCACAGAAGAATTTTTGGATTTGTTTCTCAGATACAGATACATAGATGTAGGAATTCAGGTTTTATACTGTAATTCTAAAAAGGATTCTTGGAGACATAACTATGAATAGATAAATCCACTGCTTAGGTAGTAGAAATTATATGATATTGGAGTGGCAAAACAGAGTGAAATAGTAGAAGCAGGACTGAGGCAGACCAAAGGTCTGTCTCTAATGTGATGTTTGCAAGTGTACAGCAATGGGAACTTGGAAAAGAGGATAAAACCAGAACAAATCTGGAGTAATAGTTCCATATTACACTCCAGCAAAATGTTGTTCGGGGATTTGTGAACTAGAGATGTTGTCTTTGTGCTTAATAGGCCAGAGTAGGATTTTATTATACATGTCTTGTGATAATGAGTGTCAAAGAGTCTGTGTTATGTGAAGAAATATATCCCCTAATTTGTTTGTATTCAGACACTTAGGAGTGTTCCTGGCTGCCTCCAACTGCTTGTATTGCACGGCCAGTCCTTAATCATTCCATGTATAATGTCTTTTACTTCTGATTTTGAAGAACTCTTGCTTATCTCCCCTGTACTAGTCTTTTTTCCAGACTCCTTGTATTCTGTGTACTTGTCCTGTGTTTGATCCATAGTTCTGACACTCTGAGCCACCCTTCACCGCACCTTTTTGCAGATCAGCTTTGTGAATGGAGGACCAGAATGTTCCATTTGCAAGTTCCTGAGGAATTTACAAAGTGGATTAATTTTGTTGTATTTTTTGTTCTGTATTCCTCTCTTAATAGTTCCTAACAGTTTAGTTGCTTTTCAGACTGCCACTTATGATTGATCTGACATTTTCATAGAATTATCTGTTATAACTTCAATTTTTCTTTATGGTGTGGTAATTTGTGGTTTAGAGCCCATCATTGTGTATTTAAGGCTAAATTGTTTTTCAAATGGGCACCTTCTTTACATTGATTGACAAAGAATTCTATAGCCCATTAATCTTGGACACTTTTGCCATTCTTCACATTCAGCTTTTGTTTTTACTATCCCAAATGAATCTAAATATCTCAGAAGAAGATGGTGCCCGCTGCACTATGGAGCTCCTTTAGAAATGGTGTAAACAGGCAGGAGATCCTACTCCAGAGCAGGTGCACACAGCAGTGAAACTGGACTTGGGGAGGGGAATTCTGGTAAGGTCACCTCTTAAATCACTTGAGGCCTTTCTTGCTTGACTCTGGAGAGCAAAATTGAACAAATTTACAGTAAGATACTCAGTCAGGTGCCATTAAATCCCAAATAAGCATTCTTTTTTTTTCTAAGAAACGAGTCCTTCCCTTTGATATTATTCCTTGTTTAGAGCATCCACACAGAATTAATTTATAATAAATTGCTGGTGTCTGCTGTAATACTTAAAATGGCTTAATTAATGTCTGTAATACTTAAAAACTTGTATCATTTTAGTTGCAACTTGAGTGAACTGTAAGGTATTTGTTCAGAAAATGTTACTCAATACATTGTTATTCTGTTGGCTCAAACCATGAAGCAGCAGAGCTGCCTACCAGAAATCTCAAGAAGGGAGAATGGTAGTAGTTGAATCTTGTGGTTACCAAAGCAGGGCCAGAGCATGCAGCATTTGCCTTTGCCATGGGAGGAGACAAGGATGAGGCTCCATGTCTGCAAACTGGCTGAAGCTGCTGTGGAGCCTCACTTGGAGGCATAAAACATGGTGCTTTGTTTTGAATTTCCATCTAGCAACAAAGACTCTAGTTCCAAAGTTGGAATAGAAGTAGCTTCAACATTGGTTGATACTTCTGGAGAATATGTCTGCAAAGCAAAGAGCAAAGAATACAGGGACAGAGCCACAGAAGGTAAACTAACTCCATTATCTCATATGTTGAAAACCACCAGTTTTATTCTAGAACTCAATTAAAAGGAAGGTGAAACAGCAGAACCAGTAATTGGGAAGCACTGGAACAGCCTTCCAAATTTAAACTGTGCTTTTCACTTACACATGTAATTGATGCAACTTTGTCAAGGTTATCCCTGTTTTCTGAAAATGATACCGACCTACCTACCCACCCATCTCCATGTACACCAAACAGGGAATTCTGGTGACTTTCAGTTTTTCAGCAACTGTTTCTACATCTACAATGTTATGTCAGTCTAAATATATCTTTTTGAGTTTTTGAAAAAAACTGAAGAAAATCCAAAGCTATAGTATTCTGTTTCATAGAAAATAATAATCCTAGATACTTTTAATTAAATTTGTGCTTTAAGTTGAAAGTTCACTGTTGTCCTTTTCTGTGCATTCATTTGCTGTTCCTGCAGTATTCAGTATTGGACACTAGCCATTTTTCCTTAAAAACATATGCTTTAATGAGTTGAAATCTGAAACCTATGCTTTAAAGGTTTACAGTGCATACACTTCTCACCTCCCCACATTTAAGGTTGAATCATCCTAACAGGATGTCTGTTTTATGAAATTAGTCCAATAGTATTTTTTTACCAATAATTTTTGAGAAGTAGATTTTGTCCATATCCTAATTTGGTATGATTATTTTTTTTCATTGTAAGAAATTAAATGTATGGCTTGTTCAGCAGGTTTCATAATAGATCAATAATTTGTTGGCTTAACTTTTTTTTTCCTGTGGAGATGTGGGAAGATCAATGTCTGTGGTGCCCTAGGTCAGGATCAATAGTTTTAATAAAACTTCCTCTTTTTGTTGTTTTGGGGTTGTTGGGTTTTTTTGTTTTGCCTTTGTACCTTTGTATGGTTTTGCTTTTATTTATGAGCTTTTCCTTTAGTTTCAGACCATTAATGGTTTTCAGATAATGTCACACTGCCCAAGGTCAAGGCCAGTTTGAACTAAAAACTCTACTTATCAATGTTTAAATCTATTGGATGGGCTTACATATGTTAGAAGACATAAGAGTTAGAATCACAGCTTTCCAGGGCCCAAAGTTAAAACAAAACAAAATCTCAGCCTTTGGGGAGGATGACACATTCAGGCCTTTTTTGTGTTTCCTTAAATAAATAACAGTTGTCTTATTTATGGATCTCATACTGGCATTAACAACATGGGTAACTACTGTGGCCTTGACTGCTCCTCAATTAAAGATGCTAAATGCTCCATATGGACCTTTATAATGGTATATTGCTCGTTCCTCAAAACCAGTTTAAATAAGATAGCATCTCTTGTTTATTCCTGAAATTTTGTATGGGAAGAGGCAAATTATCCATGTATGTTATCAGCTGGAGTGCTTGAGAGATTGCAGTGTTGTTGTCTCTGAGGCTCAACCCTGTGTCTTTTGAAATCAATGAAAAGATCTCATTAACTTCATTGGCTATTGATTATGGTCATGGAGAACTTAAAACATTCATGAATATTAATGGGTTATACTGATCCATGTGTCTTTTTGTGTGTTGTACCTTGTCTGGAATCTGTGATTCAGTTTTTGTAGTCTACCTAGAGGTTGTAGAAAAAGCAAACTTTATGTAAGCTGAAAGGTTTGATAACACATTTTCCCTGGAGATGTCTTTGTTGTGTGGTAGAAGTGAGGGGCACAAAGAACTGCACCCTTTGACCACTGGCACCTAGGCAGATTATCTTCTGTTAGAGATATTTTTTTTCCATTATTCTGGCAGTGTTAGCCTGTTTTTTACTAGACAGCAGTTCATTTCATAACAAATCATCACAGAGGAGTTTGTACAGCAGAATCTGTACTCAGAAGGTGCCCTACAGACTCTGGTAGCCCCATCAGCTTTAATTTAGAGATTTTATTTCCCATCTTGTGATTACAGTTGAATGAACATTGTAGAAACGTTTAAATTGTAGCTATCCATGTCATGCTTTTGCCATAAATGATGGAACTTATGTTTTCAAGCCTCTAATCTTTACCTGCTCAAATAGCCTCTATAGAATAATTGCACAGAATGGAAGGAGAGTAAAATGTGGGTATGTATGGTGTCCCTGGATGAAAATTAACTGCAGGAACTGGCCCTTTGATTAGAAGTTTCTCTGCTGCAGCATCCAATTTCAGACAATGAAAGTTGTGGGAAATAGATGGCTAAATGGAAGACAAATCCTTAGCTCCAGGAGGGACAGAGCAGAGATCTTGGCTACTGGAAAAAGCAGACAAAGGGGAGGTTTGAATGGGTCCTGCATTGCCTGACTTCGGGGACTTGGAATTTATTTTGTGTAAGATGACAAAACATATAGAATGAGCATTGATGACATGTGGGAGGTTAATTGGAGTGCTTTGAAATGGTTAATTGTCTAAAAGTGGAACTGTGAGATTTTATGATCACTTTGGCTCAGTGATTTCCACAGCAGATTTTAGATATAATGTAAAATGAAAATTATTTAAATGCCATATGTGAAAAGTAGGCTGTGCATGTCAGTCTGATACCAATGACCTGGCCTTGACACACCTGAGACTGTGGAGTGGCAGTTAAGATATAAACCTCTGGATGCCAAAACTAATATTTATGTAGTTACGTAGTTGATCCCATTTGAATGAAGGTAGGCTCTGTCTTATTTTCACCATAACTGTTTTCTTTGTTATGAATAATAAAGACAGTAAAGGAAGCAGACCTGGCATAGAGTATATACAGACAGAAGATTTAGTGAATAGGGTAAACATGGACTGGTTTTATATTGTTATGTTTTGGCTATACCTTCTCAGTGATATAATACTAATGTTTGTTCAAACAGAATGCAAAGTAGTCTGACACCAGATTTAAAGTTTGGGAGGCTGCATACACTGATTTTGTTTGCTGTAGTTCTCTACCCTGTGCCCCCCACTGCCCTCCTAATCCGTAGTGATTCTTCTGCCTGCCCCAGTGATTAGCAGTCAAAACTAAATAAGAGAGGAGTCTATGGAACCAAATATTTATGTCCCTTGTAATGTGACACTGTGATATTGTACTGTGAACCTGAAAAGATGCCAGGCCATGCGTTGTGTCTAATAGCAATTGATCAAAAATGGAACTGCAGAACCCTACTCCAATTGTTTGCCTTATAAATTTGATAATAAGTGCATTTCCTGATAGAATATAACAGTGCAGTAAACTGTGTGTGCCCTCTCTTCCCTCCGCACCTGTCCAGTTGCAGAATGCTGTTTGTACAGTGCATTGTCGTCGCTGACAACTGAATAAGAATTTTTAGGAGCAGTTGGCTATCAAGTGATGGCAAATTTAAAGGTTATGCAAATTGTGCCAGTACAGCCCAGCTTGTTTCAGACCTCTTTTCTCTATTATCATATCAATTGAGTCAGCTCATAGTAGACAAAGCAAGGTTATGGGAACCACCTAGAGCATCATGCACCATTAAACATCAATGCAGCACACATGAACATCTGCAACAGCGATCTTATTAACAGAGGGTATAACGGAAGGCAATAAACAGCTTTCTTAGTCACCTAATTGTAAAAAAATTAATAACGTAATACTTGCATTATTTATCAACAGCAATTTGGTCAAAAATTACACAATTGCAGTGGATTAGATTACAATACCTATTGTCTGCTGTAAATTGCTACAAAAATATGAAAATCCTTTTGTAAGCAGTAAAGCACTTTAGTTAGTAGAATGCTAAAAATGCAGTTTTAATTTCTGGCACATCATGAAATATAAGTATCTGCTTTTTACACTGACGTTTTTATATTTGGCTAAAACCGAGTATTATAAAAGAACCTAAGAATTGTTTTTGATTTCCTGTTTCTCTAGATAGCTTGAACATTTCAAAAATTAAGGCACAGTTGTTTTGTTGTGAAAAGTAACATACAGAAAACATAAAACAGCCTTGTGTGTGTGCAGTCAAAACAGATGTTTGGAGGGACAAAGTAAAGCACATTAGATGCCTGTACTGGATGTGTGTCGTGTGTTGGCTTCTGGAGGAGACACTGCACTGCTTTAGAAGATGAGAGCAGGTGAAGTTGTGATCTCAAATAGCTGAGGGAAATGTATAGAAAAATTAAAGTATGTTGGAAGTTGATAACAAAGAGAAAGGAGGTTTGGCTCTTTAAGGCCAAGCCAAACTCTAGGAATTGGTTAGGCTTGAAGCACAGCCTTTGCTGCAGTCAGGTACAGTGGTGGGAGGGACAGCGCTACTGGACTCTGGGTGTACAGGGAGCCAGAGCCCTGCTCAGAAAGCTTACAGCTACAGGAGGAGAGCAGCACTCTTCCTGTTTTATCCTGAATGTGCAAATGCACAGGTATTTAAGAATTAAAACATAAAGGAAATAAGAGACTGGATGAATAAATCAATACAGGCTCAAAGGTTGTATTTGACAAGTGCATTCAGCAGAAAATCCCACTCCAAACATCAGTCTGCTCCCAAGCAGCTTTGTTCCTTCCTGGCACTGTCTGCTCCCGACTGTTGCCACTGAGTAACAGCGACCAGATCAGATTTGTATTTGTGTAGAAGAAGAATGAAACCTTCTAAGTTTGTGTTAGCATAAAAATCCAAATTGTGCTAGGATCACTTGCTACAATTAGCCTCCTGGTCAGCAGTAGACACCTCAGTCTTTGCTTTCATCAGCAAGAATCAGCAGGTGATGGGGAAGGATGTGGGGAAAGTGGAAGAGTGATTAGACGAAGATGAGTAGAGGCTTGGTAAAAGGATGAATTTGGCAAGTTGAGAGTTACAGGCATTAATTTTTTTACCACAGAAAAAGGAAAGTTTTTCTTTAAAAATGTTAACATCTTTCCCTTTTAAATCTGGTTTTATTTCCTCTAGGAAAAGACAGCAAAAAAAGCAGTGAATCTATCTAAATAGCCATAAAGTATATGTTTTCTACTGAAATGCTTCTAAAAGGAACAAATAACAAGCATTTTCCATTTTTTTCCAGATTTTTGAGTTGCAGTTCAAATGATCTCACTCTGTAGGCTAACCAGAGATTTTTCCTGCATATCTGTGTGGTTTTTAAAGCAGTATCTGCTTCTTTCCTTTCTTACAACTTTTTATAACTTAATTGTATCAGCAGAGTGTCCATATTTTGCTTATACACATCTATTTACTTGCTTACCTACCTTGCTTTTCAGATTGCAAACTCTTCAGAGCAGGATTTTTTTTTTCTTCTAAAACATATCTTGGTGGTCATCTTGACAATACAAGAATAATACGTATTACAGAGACCATGAGTTGAACTGACCTGTAGCATCAACTGAAGTTTGATTAATTTAAAAATGTTTTTTTGCTTCTAAAAAAATAAGTGTGTCATTTTGGGTATTATTTTGGAATCAATTTAATTTGAATTATTCAGGAAATTAATACTACAGAAATACTACTTAAAGGAAAATACCATGAGTGACAGGCAGTGATAGGAGTCTGACAATGTTCTGCAGAGAGAGAGGCTGGAAATTTTTGATTTTTCTGCTAGGTTACTTATTTTAGTTTTGTCAAGCGATGTGACTATAGCATTGGGGTTTACATTAAATGACAGTGCATGCCCTGTAAAGCCTGTTGGGTTACCTTTATGGGTGCACATATGGGACTGCCATGCTTTAAAGGCCTTCATACACAAGCACATGATCCAAGAGCTCTTGCCAGAAGCTCTTTGTCAAAGCTGCTATTACAGTAACTGTGTGGAAATGAATTTAATCCACTGTGTAGTCAATAACTGTAAAAATTCAGGGTGCATAATTTACATCAAAATGTGCGTGATGTTGTTTTTAAAAGGTGGTAGATTTACCAACCTGTTTATGTCAATGGTTAGGTAATACTTTTAAACTGATAATGTGATACTACAGAGATCATAGTTCGGGGTATTTAATTATCTAAGAAATTATCTTAAATTAATGTAGGGGAAAAATTAGCTTCTTCATTTGGGGCCAGATTTTTATCTTAGACTGGTATAACCCTTAAAGAATTACATTAAAAACAGCTGAGTTTCTCTGTTTCAACTGGTATTTTAACAGTAGGATATTTTCTCTTTGACATTAGAATGAATTTTGGCCTCCACTGCAGTGGTATCTTCTAAATAGATTTAAAACCTGCTAAAGTCTGATAAAATTCATTTAGTAAGCATGTTTTATTCTTCAAAAATAAATAAGTAGTCTTGGGAGATCTTAATTAAAGGAAACATGGAGCTTACAAATGCAGAATGAGAAGGAAAAATCCCTGTAAAATTCTAGAGCTGAGTTCCAAGATAAAAGGATGGAAAATTTAAATTTCTACATGTAATTTGAATTTTTAAAGGCAATGCTATAGAATTTCTGTGGTATAGCTACCTCATCAGTGTTCAGCTAGTAACATTTATTTTTTTTCAAGGAGAAGCAGATATATACATTAACTTATTTTTAGTAATATATCTAGGGAAGGCTGTCTCTCTCATTCCAATGGACTGATTTTATTTATGAAACTAAATATAAATTCTCCCAGAAGAAAAATCTCCTTCAGAGCTGCTCTGTAGTGACCTAATGCTCACTCCTTCTCTTTTCAGTCTTACTGATGCTCAAGTGAAATAGAAGTGCCTTGGGCCCATTTCTGCCTCCACTGACAACCCATGCTTCTCAGATTATCATGTAGCATAAAAAAAGCTGTCATGTAACATGGCATTTATTTAAATGATGTGATTTCTGTGTTCACCACTCTGAAACTGAGGTATAGCTAAGAAAGCTTGCAAGTTTTGACAGGTGTGTTTACCCCGCTAGGGCAATATGCTTAATGTATGAAAAATATGAGGCAGAATACAGTTTTTGTCCTACTCAAAATCAAATTATAATGGGTTTTTCTTTCTCTTTTTTTTTGTTTTCTTTTGTTTTGTTTTTAGTTAATGCCCTGATAAGCTTTTGAGTAGGAATTGCATTGACATGATGTATAGGTTGATACTTGTCAGAAGATTCTCCCATAGGCCGGTGTTTTGGCAGCCTAGCTGTGCTGTGGTTTAAAATACATCTGTAGAACACCAGGGAGTGGAGTACAAGCATCCGTGTTCCTGTTGGTGTGTTGGTCAGTGCAAACAGTGAGTGAGTGCACACACTGTCTGCTTCCTGAGCTGAGATGTTTCATTTATGCAGTGTCCCCAGAGCCACGCTTCAGAGCGTGTGAGCCAAACGTGTGTCTCTGTAACCCAGCCACACCTTTGTGATGTATCCCTTACACTGGACGTTGATATTCTAGTTCTCATCATTTGTTTGTGTCTACAAGTCTTGGCTACCTATTTACAAATAGAAATAGATTCATCTGTATTTCTAATTCCCATACACAGCTCAAAAAATAATGGTGGAGGGGTGTGGCTTGGACTTTAACATGTAAGGATCAAATAAGATGTACAGTGCCCAAAGCAATGTAGGATTTACAGTGCAGGGAGAGATAATTACATTTGTTAATATCCAAGGCCAGATGTGGTTTTGTGTCACCCTGTGCTCACTGGTGTGGCTCAGCTCACTGTGGTAGAGCTTGCTCTTCACAGAGACCAGGATCATACAATTTATGGGCTTTGTTTATTGTAACCCACCTCTCCTGTCTTCAGGACTTGATCTGAGCTCTTCATGGTACTTCCAGACAGTCATTGTGTTGTATCAGTGAAATACCTGCAGAGCCTTTTCTTGATTTTGGTGCCTGTGACTTCACACCCCCTGCCTTTCCTGAGTCCTCAGCCCCTGTGTGAGCCCTGAGAGAAGTCAGAGGAGAGGCTTGAGCTCTGAACACTACCTTATGTCTCCAGCAGCCATGCCGGGCTAGAGCAGTGCGTTTCCTGGCAGTTCAGTGGGCGCAGTTTCAGCTGCCTCTGAAATCAGTGCCTGGCGGGCAAATGGCAATACTCCTGTGTGCTTGTAAGGCTTTTTCAACAGAGTTCAATGCCATTCTAAACCTTAAACATTGTGACACATGCCAGAAAAATTCAGCAGCTTGTTCTTTAGGGCAGTTTTTCCATATATATATATATATGCACATATATATATATTTAAAAAACGTTTTATTAGCAACAAACCAAAGCAGAACTGAAGCAGTATTTTCTGTTGACCTCTTGCTTCTCCATCTTTTAAGCAGTGTTCTGTTTACTTGTACTAAAAATTATTTAATATGAGAAATAAAGTAGAAATTCAACTCTTGGCACTGGCAGTGATGATATAGAAAATAATGACATTTAAGTGTGCCCCACACCTTTGATAAAGTAAACAAAACACATTTTGCCTGTAGAAGATGTTCATGAGCCATTAGTCAATGCTGTTACATTTCTTACAACTGTAACTATATACGGAGTTCTGAGTCCAATCTTGTGCTGGTATAAATCAAGTGTTACTTCAAAGGAGTGGTGTTGAATTAACAGGATTGCAGACAGAATCAGGTATAGGTTCACAGGATACACCCTGTGTGCAAAAATAGTGTTTAATTTTACATCATTGCTAATAGTTGATGTGTATGAGTGTACAGGTTGATTCAGATGAACCTTCTTTCCCCTATTAACTGTAATCCTATGAATCACACTTCAGTGAAAGGCTACAAACACAACTTCTGAATCTAAATACTCTTGACCAGATAATGGTACAGTCTGTATGTCTGAGGAGAGCTATAAGGGGAAGACAAGTCTCATTTACTTCCTAGGATAGAGGAAAATGGGGTCTGCACACTGTCATTTCCCCTACGGGTATCTATGGGACTGTGACTAGAGCCACAGGAGATTGAAAGTCTTTGGCATCATATTCTTTCTCTGTTTCTATTGAAAATGAACTAGCTGTCTCTGAGGGACAGCACTTTGCATCCTGATCAACACTTTTGCTTAGCAAACTGCAAAGAGAATTTTAGCTCCATTTCTAAAGAGAACCATTAATGGGGTTTTTATTATAGAAATCAATTAATATTTGTTACTTGTATCGTACCACAGACGTAATAAAGCATTATAAATTATGGCTGCTCTGTAACTTGTGTAGGGTCATTTGTTTATCATTTGTTAGGGTAAACATCTTCTACATTACCAATTCTAAAGATTTCTTGGGTACATATAGAGAAATTAGAATACAGCATCGCTTCTTGTGTACTATTAAAATACTTGATAGAAAGATCCCAAAGCATGTGGCTGACTTGAATCTTGCTTGTCATGCTGTAACTCCATTGAATGGCACAAAGAGATTCCTTCTTTTTCTGACAAGCCCTACACAGCTACAGCACCAGGCCCACAGTGCACAGACCTAGATGGTGGAGGGAGGAGGTGATGGTGGAGGGAGGAGGTGATGATAGAGGGAGGTGTCAGCATGCAAACCAAGGCCAGCTTAACACGCACCCAGAAAGTGCCAGGAGCACCAGAGTGTCCATCCAGAACTGGCATCTGAAAGTCCCAGCCTGAGAATGCAGGATCTCATTCTGTTTGCTTAGAAGTGCCAGGTTGCATCAGCTGTGCCAGGTTTGAAGTACATAATCACTGCATGTCTGAGGGATTCCTAGCTGGGGTTCAGTGCCCTGCCCCACGTTGCCTCGCAGCTTTGGACAGTGCTGGGTTGAAGCAGGGGAGAGCTGCAGTGTCTCTTTGATGTCCATTACCAAGTGTGGTGTCACTGTGTGAAGGAGAGCAACAGCATTATTTTACTGTCAAACAAAACAGGAGAAAGTCTTGCTATACTGAGGGTTTTTAAAGATGAATTGATGTGCTGAAGAAGATACAGAGACTTAGAGCCTTGTAGCCTTTTGGGGTTTACCTTCTGGAGACAGGTGAGAGCTAAAACTCATCCGAAGCTACATGGCCTGGTTTCAAATACTTTTCTCATTACTTCTTACCTTACAGCTGCCCAGAGACATTTATAGGTTTTGGTTCAGGTTTCTATGTTCTGTTAAGTTCTTCCTGTCTCTTTTTTTTTTTTATTTTCTTTTTATCTCTTTTTTTGGCCCCTGATCTAAAGAAAGTTAGAGAGGTGGAGGTGGGGAGGAGATGGGACAGAATTCTGTTTCACAGTTGTTTCTTTATTTTACAAGTTAAAGCTCACAAAAGAAACATGAATGTGACTCCATCTTGTAAGCATCTGTACTACCACTACCAACCCATGGATCAAAAGATTATTTGAGGAAATAGCTAGACCTTTTTTCTATATATTTTAGGTCTACCTTCTTCCTTTCATTTTATTTTAAAACAAAATTAAGGACACTCCAACATGTTGCCCATAAGAGTTCTGTTACAGGTAATTAAATGTAAGTTTACACATCTAATCCACTTTTAAGAGCAAGAGAGACTGGTAAATGACCCAGTTAAGGAAAGTACTCAGCCTAATTGGATGTAATGATTGCTTGCTGGTGTTTATTACTGTACTAAGAGTAGACATGTAGTCTGTGATTCTAATTTGGTTTAGAGACAGACCTGTAGTATTTGCACCTATCATCGGAGTTCGATTGTTTCTGCCAACATTGTGAAGTAGGTTTGTATTCATTTGGGAGTTTAAGAGTATTAGAACAGAAGGAGCACTGGGTTTTTTCAGGTACTATTGCTCTCCATTTATTATCTCTCCAGACTTTTTTACCTACAATAATATGTTAAGCTGGATATGCTAGCATGTATTTTTGCCTAAGAAAATAAATAGAGATTTTACCTCTTTATATAAGTAATGTGAGAGATTAACAACAACTGAATTTACCAATGAGCTGTATCCTTCTGACTTACCTGTGAACTTACTTTGTCTTCAGCCTATGAAGTCATTAATGTCTGTAATATAAATGTTAATTAATTTCAAAATCACCTACAAATTTGATTATTTGTAGGTGATTTTGAAAGACCTGAGTTACTGACAAATGTAAAGTCATTTAAATTTGAAGCAAAGCCCCAACATTTTATATTTTATTAGTGTTTATTTTCTAAAATTTCCCTGGTTCTAGTCACCTTACTGCAGTTGCGCTTACAATTCTGGGCTTCCAGGAAATGATATCCAAATGGAATATGTTGTATCATAGAAGGTATTTGTTACATAAAAATAGAATACTGGATTTTATGCCCAGAGCAGCGGCACTTGGACTTCAAAACACTTATGTAATTATTCTTTATTTCATAAGCTCTCAGAATGATGAATGAAATCAGAACTGACTTTGAAAAGCAAGGCCACTGATGACCGGTGCACTTAGCCAAGGTGTCTCAATGTTCTCTATGATGGATTTGGGAGATTTATAACATAATGGATCAAAAGGGAAGTTAAAGCAACATTAAATTCACAAAAATAAGGATACTCAGAATGGAGACTTCTGCTTCATCGTGATTCATCTTGTTGTGTTTAGTTGCTACAAAACAGATCAGTAAGGGAAAATTAGCTCTTTTGGTGCTATTACACAGACATAGCAATTTAATAAAATAGTAGTTTAATGGCAGCTTTATTTTGAACTTACTTCATTTATTGTAAAGGAAAGGAAAAGAAACCTTGGTATTCTTTTGTTAATCTTCCAGTATATATTATTGTCAGCTGTAGTTTAGTTGACTCTACTATGCTAGAAGTTCTCCTGAGGGTAAAGAAAGATAATTTGCCTATTGGATGTGTGCAGTTGGTAATATTTTGGTTGGTAATTTAGCATGTGCTCCAAAGCCATGCTGGCTCCATCTTAAACTTCAGTACTTCAAAATACGAGATTTTTGCTCTGCTTGAAAATATATAGGAAGTTACAGAAAGAAGATACTTTACCCAGGTAGGCATGGAAAACTGTGATGAGAAAAAAAAAAAATCAAAAAAATTCTACACCAGAAGACTTTCCTAATGTATCTGGGGTTTTAGACTAACTCAGTTACTTACAATTGAATCTACTGCAGAAGGAATAGAATAGAATAGGAGCTCCTAGTGCAACACTTACATGCACATGCTAGAGGGACTTGAGGGGGGGACAGTCAAGACAGAGGAAAAGAAAGGAAAATTGTGATGATGGTAACTTTCATTTGTTCTTGCTTGCTTGAATAGAATCTTATTTGATGCCACACCCCATTTACAGCTTTCAGAATACAGTGTGCATTATTCACTCTCTGTGCCCTAACACAGACTTTTGTATGCGTATTCAATTGTCTGCTGTGCATTTCACGCAGAACATCTTTGTGTGCCCATGCACACTTGGGAAGGAGCAGGTTAGTTTATTACAATGTGTCTTCAACAGACCTAGCACATTGTTCATTGTTTTAGTATTATCTAGAGCAAATCAATATACTTCTTGTGAAATGGATGAATACACTCTGCTTGTCTGGCAGAGTTTAATGTAAGACCTCTCTTTCATGATTTCCAATTCAAATGAATCCTTTTAAAATTACTAAAAAACATTGCTCCTAAAGACTTATCTTAAGAGCACAACACAGCATTGAAGCACGTTTCTAAATAGCTTTCTTAACAGGGTAGAGAGTAGGATGCTCTGAGAACTGACTGAAACCTGTTCTTTAATTGGAATATTCATCTTATGTTTTTCATTACCCTTTTTCCTTTGCCTCTCATGGATGGTTGTTGCTAATGCTCCCCTCCCCTCCTGGTGGGCCAGCCAACAGTTCCCTCTGGAGGCAGCATCATTATATCTGCCTGGTTCACTTAGTAGCAGATGGTGAAGAGCAGTAGAGCTGATACACTGCATTTCACAGAAACCAGGATCCTTCTGGTACCTCTGCAGCATACACAGACTTGCCTGATTTGAGACTGTGAATTCTTTATATGCCTTCCAAACTAGGTTTCCTTGTTTGCTACTGTGTATGTCAGTGTAAGAGTGATTTTTATGATCTGCTCTGTTGCTGGACAGTGAAGAAACTACTCATCTCCAGGTTTCAGCTACTGGAAGCTCTGTTTTCCATTTTATTTCTGTTTTTACCAAAAATTAAAAGAAAGCAGCTCTGATGGTTTTTCTTCTCACTGGTTGACAGGCTTTTCTTCCCCCTCCCCTTTTTGTAATTCCTGCTGTCTGCCAAAGGACAATCTGTTTGCTCTGAGACAGTTTAATGCATACTGACTACCAGAGGCAGAACTTCCATTGGCTCTGTTACAGGGGTAATTTACACTTTAACAAGGTATTGTGACAAGGTGGTAATTATATTTTTATCACGTCATTATGACATTACCACCTGGAAAGCCATAGCTGATTAATTAGTGGCATATATTAAATTTATAACCCTGGAACTCCAAAGTTATCATACCTAAGTGGTGTAATTATGCTGAACTGTGGTGTGGCAGTGAATTGGAGGTGAAGATGCCGAGTATCCACCTATTGCAATACATTTAATGAGTGCCAGTAGAGGGCAGGGAGCTGAAGGAAATAGTTGGGGTTTTTAAAATAAATACTAAGGAAGAGAGTGAAATCATTGAAATCTTGAAACCAAATCTAGTCAGATGGCAAGTTGCAAGGCTTCTTACATATATTTTTTTTTAAAGGTGTAATTTGAAAGCACTTTGATTTACACTTGTGTTTGCTTTTTATTTCACAGCTTTAGTTCAGTTAATTATCATCTATTTTGGTTTTAACAATGCAGCAGTTTCTGTTGATCTTTTGGAGGCTTGCACTGGCCATTCTGGAGGCTATCTCACCTTCCTGCAACTAGTAGAAAGCACTGTTTTTGGCAGGATGGATTTTTCTCATTCTTGTCCAAATGCCCATATGTTTTATGTTGTTCCTTCTGATTTATTTTTTCTCTTTTACTCTTTTCCTTACTCTTTTTCTCTTGTCCTTAGTATTAGGATGTGGAGAAAATAAATAAGGCTGGAACTAAGTAATGAAAATGCCCACCAATTATGTTGAACGTGTTCCCATATCTTTGTGAAGTAAATACAGACAGAATTATAAACCCAATCTATTTTTACCCAAATTATCATGCTAAAGGTCACAGTTTTGAATTGTTTTGATTTTCCCTGTTTGTTGTGCATTTCAAAGTCAGATCCCCAAGTAACTCATGTCTTATTCTTCCCTTTCTTACAGAAAATGAAGTGACGACTTTCCCTGTGTTGGTGAGTGATCAGAGTGAAATTGTGGATACCAATGGAGCTGGAGATGCATTTGTTGGAGGTATTTCATTCTGTTGTTTGGAGATTATCCTATTATTCTCTCTACATAAAATCTACTGTTTTTTCATTCAGCTCTCCTTTAGAGCAAGCTTCATTCTCTTACAGCTTTTCTCTGCATCCTGAAGTTATATGATATAATTAAGTTCTGACTTCCAAAGGGAAAGTGTGTTCTATTACTTCAAAAATAATATGCCATTATGCTGTACTCTGGTCGTTTTCATGAGATTAATTGTATCTGTCAGACTGTTGCATAAACAAGCTACATCAAGTACTATATAGTGTACAGAAATCCCTCCTGGCTTAAATGTTAACACATTGTTGTTCTTTAAAACAGGTTGTAGTGAATATTAAACAGTATGTTAATAAGTGAGCATAATGTCTCTGATCATGTAAATTTTGTTAGAACATCTGCTTCCAATACAATTATTTGGACACCAGAAAAGAACGCAAAGGGTTAATTTGTTAAAACAAACCCCAAAAATATCTGGCATTGCTTAATATCCATTTGCAAACGTACTATTTTTTCTGGCGCAAGCTCTAAGGAAAAAAAAAGGATGTTATGTCTATTGCTGTTTAAAAAAATTATTCAATATAAGCCAAATCTCAATCTAATCCAAGATTTCTGTCATTCATTGTAACCTTCATCCATATAGCTCTGTGATGCACTATTGCATCCTGGAGTCTCTAATATCCAGTCTGTAGTAGCTCTAAGGAGCTCCATTAGTCACTAATTTACTGGAAATACTACAAAAGAGGCTTTATAAATAGAATTGCAGGGCTCAGTCTTGTAGCTATGAAGGGGATAACAAGCAGTATGTTACCAAATTCAAACTTCAGAATTGTGTCCCACTTCAAGAAAATATTCAACATAAGCTTAATCTTAAGCATGTAATTCCATCGTTACATAATAAAGCATTTAAACCAAAGATAAATGTTCAGTATATACTTAAATCTGTCTGCAAATAGGAATGTTTTTACTCATTACTTCAGTGCTTTCATGAATCAAAAAGGACAGAAATAGAGGGAAACACGTTAGGTCATATTATTCATACACCTTTTAGGGCATGCTTGTCACTGTCTATTGTTCCTAAATCACAAACAAGACTAAATTTGAACCAGTAGGTAACTTTGACTATAATATAAATAAAATCATCTTCAAGTGCTTGTCCTTGTATGCATTTGCTCTGTGTATCAGCTCTGCCAGAATGCTGCTGTTCTTTGGAGGGGGGAAAAAAAGAGAGAAAAGGTCTTGCCTATTTTGTTTCATGTGTCTGCCATGTTTATCTCAGGTTGTATTTATTTTCCGTTCTTCAGTTTTAGGCCTCTTGGAATAAGGACTTTCGTTTTAATAATCCTGATTTTGTTCTTTCCTAGGTTAGCTGCAGGAAGGCTATTGCAACTAAATAATCAGGACTTTAAGAACTGTTTTATAATACAATAGATGAAATTAAAATAGATCTCTCAAAAGCCTTCCTCTTTAAATCACACCCTTTTCCCTGGTACTGCCATAGCTGCCAGTTTTCTGTAGAAGGGCTAAAACATTGACTTTAATCAGAATCCCCTGAATGCAAAGGCTGATATAAACCAGATCAGTCTCTGATCCAAACTACTGCCTTCCACCAGCAGTGTAAGGAGTTGGGACACATCATGTCAGGCTGGTCTTGGATCAGTTTTGAAATTCATTTCTCAAAGGGGAAAAATTATGTGGACAATGCTCAGCTGTGGAAGAGAGGAAGGGACATATTCTAAAAGATTCCTTATCATTCTAGTTGTTAAGATACAGCAAACTCCTGTATATTCGGGATAATCTTAACAAAAGCCCCGTATCACTGCTTATGGATGTGTATTATCTTCAGTTGCTGAACAAATAGCACTGAGGCATCTGATGCCTTTTCATTGGGGCACAAGTGCAGTGGAGTCCAGTGCATTGTACAGTTCCCCCTCACTATCAGGGAAAGGGCCACAGATGGTTTTCCCTCTGTAATGGAAGTCAGCTCAGCCATGGCAAATCTGTCTGGGCTGTCCTTGCAGTTAGACACTTACCTGAGTGTTCGTGTGTGAGCTCAGCCTCTTGTTGCACCATGCTTCTCTCTCCTGTCACTCAAAGCAACATGAGCTTTAGAGTATCCATAGTTCCTCCACTGGCTTCTGGGATATTTCACTTCTCCTCTGTCACTCCATAAATAATACATTGATCATTTATTCTCCTCAGAGAATAGATTTTCCTGAGTTTGGTCCAGATGGGAGAATTGGGACTCACAACAGTGTAGCTACACAGCTGATTCTAGTCTTATGAGTACTATGGTCTCCTTCTTCAAGGAGTCATTTAATTTTCTTTCCCATATGTAGGAAATAGAATACTGGACTGGATAGGCTTTGATTTGGTCTGTATTTAATTTGGGGGAAATGTCTGTATTTTATCTGTGTCACACTTCTCATGTGTTTTCAAACTGTGTATTTGGAACAGGAGAAGTTCTTGAATGTCTCCTTAGCAGCAAGCCCTGTGCAGGAGTGTAGGTAATACTGCTCAACATACATATCTTCTAGCATTGGGTCTAGCACTGAGCCAGCTCTAATGTTACTGTCCTGACAGAATTTTTACAATAGGAAAGTTATATTCTCTTCAGTGCTTTTCTGCTTCTTTCTTTGATTGAGGTTTTTATCAGTTGTTACTACCTAGGCAACAGTACATGTAATGTTTTGATTTTAGTGTCCTTGTAGTAAAATGTTTCAAGATTATTCCCTTAACTGAAAAATTCACTCAGTGTTACAATATCCCCTCCTGGAAACCTATTTTTTTTTTAATTCAGACAGCAGAGAACAATATTCCCATGGCAAAGTTTCCTGTGCTTCTCTGGAACCAGTATATTAACATGACTGAAGAGTGTTTTTTCTAGAGCAGGTGTCTTGGCTGAGAGGTGAACAAGGGATATAATGAGAATTGACCCCATCAAACACAATTTATTTTGCATTAGGAGGTCAGGTTTGTTAGACTCTATCATATTTTGAAAGGTCTTTCACAGAGGCAATCTCTTCCAGAGGTATAACTCACAGATTGTAGGGAAATTCCTTCTCAATAATTATGCCAACCTGGCAAATCACCCCTCATATGTTTCTCCATGTAAAAGCTGAAGAGAGCTGTGGGTTTGTTTTTTTTTTACTAGAACCAGTTTAACTACTGAAGCTCTTGAGACCTAAAGTCAAGGAAAAGTTTAAAGACACAAAGTTTCTGTGTGCTTGTAACTCTGTGAGTTGATTCTTGAGTTCAGCATTTCTGAACATGAAGCTGCCAGCCTCCAAGGAGAACTAGCTCATCCCAACAGCTAGCAGCAAGAAATAAACCACATTCTTCAGTTGAAATGTGGTTTTATTAAGTTGGCACCAGGAATATCTGAATTTCTTGCCTCTTACTCTACACATCAAGTCATCTGCCACTCAGGCTGGTGCAGCACATGAATAAGAAACCGGGTTTTAAAATTGCTTCAGGTGTCTTTATGCTAAAAACACTTCTCTAAACAACACTAACACAGTTCTGCTTTTATTGTTTACCAGCAACACTGCTACCTTTTACAAGTTTAAGCAATAATGGTTTACTTTGTAGCATCTCAGCACCTCTTGTGGTTTTCAGTAGTACCACAGATATTTGGTTAGAAATCCCTGAAATACCCATAAATTAAAGTTGCAATTCCACCTCCAGATTCTTATGACATTGACAAATCACTTGAGCTTTGCTGACATGGCTTATGTCACAAGAGTCCTCTTAATGGAATTACAGCCTTAGTTTGTAGAGTTTGGGGAGCATTCTGTTGCTCATTAAATTAACATTTATTTATTACTAGTCAGCCCCAGTTTGAACCATTGCAGTAATGATAATCAAAGCGTACTTAATGGCAATAAATAGACTGAAATATGGACAGTTTTACCATCGTATGCTTTCCTTTATGCCATCCTGCTCTCTTTAGCCAGAGCAGGCCTGCCTTCTGTTTGAACTCCCCTTTGTCATTGCCACCGTAACTAATGAAAACAATAAGCATCTGTTCTCTCATTGTTCCCTGCAAAATATCTCCCCTAGAATCTGTCTAGTCACTGGAACTGAGTACCGAGTTCATAACAAATGAATAGGAGAAGGTGTAAAATCGATGTTTCTTCAGGTTCTATCAATATAAATATATTGACTTAATAATCTGCTATGATTTAGTCATATACTACATGAAAAGTACTAGAGTATGAAATGGAACCACAAATCATTTTCAAGTAGCATGATAAGGCAGTGACAGAATGATCGCAGCAAGTGTGTATTACTTATCACCATGCTATAAAGATGTTATACCATTCTCAAGGAAAAGAAATCCCAGGGTAGAAGGAGCTCTTCATTAAGCATTGTACGGTGCCAGATAGGAGCTGATAGCAATTTGCCTCTGTCAGTATCAAAGGGGAGGTCAATGGCACAAACCACCTGTCAATTTAAAAATGACATTGGCAGCTTTCATGTGCTGAGGAATCTCATAACGCTGCTAGCTAGAGTTTGAAAGCTACAGTCACAATTTTTTGGTACACCTGCTTACATTATAAGCAGCTCTCTCTCTCTCTCTCTCTCTCTCTCTCTCTCTCTTGTAAGGCCCAGCACGAGCCTTATGCCATGGCCAACGTCTGTCTCAGCTATCAGACAACTACTCTGATAGGGATAGGGAGAGCAGTCATCCTCTTTTATGTGTCCTTGTGTGAGTGGGCCTCGTGGTATCCTTACCTCCTCTTTAGGGACCACAGGGCTTACTGAAGATACTGCAGTGTCTATTCTGAAGATACTTCAGAATCTTTCTGATTCTATTTGAGCCAAACTATCTCAGTAAAGCTATTTCCTCATCTTTAATAGAGAGGTTAATTCCAAGCACTATTTTTCCATCTTAACCTAAATGTCTCTACAAATTAGATAAAGACCTTGGATTTGTAGGAGTTTGCCTAAAGGTTCTTACATTGTTCAAATTTTGGCCTCTGTTCATGAGGTAAATGCAAGTGATTTTCAATAGAGTGACATCCAGCTTTGATTTCAGAACTAAGTAATATTTGATATACTTGTACATTATTGAAATACTACCTTTCGTGTGAAATATTCTTTGACTATATTATGCATGTATATATACATGTATGTGTATCTATAAAACCACAGGACAAAAAATAAAAATACAGGTTTACAAAGAATACATAGTGCACAGCATAACTGGTCATCATTACTCCTCTACTATTAAGTGTTTTGATTTAGAAACCTCTTTGAAAAAAGGTCTGGTTCTGTTTCCTGAACACACTAGGATAGCTTTGGAATACCTGGGCTGAAGGTGGTGGATTTAAACAAGTATAATATTGATAAAAACAGAAACATTGAAACCAGTGTAATAATTCTTATGCTGTTGTTATGTAGCATCCATCATTTATGGAAGGAATCCAGTGATTTTTATAAAATAAAAAAATCATCTTGATGGGATTTGACATCATCTGAGTTGACCCTGCCTTAAGCCAGGGGCTGGAGCAAGTGACCTAAAGAGGTCCCTTCCTACCTAAATTGTGTTACGGTCCTATGAATTTTAATCCTATAGGTGTTAAGTTCCCAGGTGCCAGTTCCTGCTCCTCTGGAAATCCAGAGTCAGTCATCTTCAGAGGGCAATGTTGGTGGCTCCAGAGTAGGCGCTGACCAAATTAAAAAATGAAGCTCAAAGAGTGGAAATTCCATCTTCTCACAGTAAATCTGTTCTAGGGCAAATAGGGACTGTGCTCATGACTCTGTCTAATAAGTCCCTTACGTATTTCTTGTGCAAGCATTGTGGGGATAGAGGCATGTGCACATGTGAGAAATTAAATAAGCTCTTAGGAATAGTTCCTATATGGCTATTCCAGGAGTGCTAAACATGCAAAAAGATCCGATAATGCCTTCAGCAGAGACAGATTTGAATGTTTTTTCAGAACACTAAATTATGAGTAAGCTTGTGACTATACTAAAAAAGAAAGTTACTTAATGGATTTCTAGGGCTCTTGAAGACTGGAGAAGAATTTGTTTACACTAAAAATGAATTTTTCTCTTATTTATTGTATTTTCCTCTCTGTATAAATCTGTACTGTAAGGGCTGCTCTCCCTCCAGTATCCACTGCCCCTAGAACATTCTAGATTGGTTGAAATAGAAGTACAAGGAGCTAGAAACAGTTCTTTACTGAACAGCAGGAGCGTGATATCAGAAGCTACTTCATCCACTTAGAGCGGTCTTTAATTTTTATAAGGTTTTTATACTTGTTTAAGATACCTTGGGAAGTTGTCATCATTTTTTAATCACATTTGATAGAGAGAAATACAGCAGATAAAATGTCACTGCTGTGAAGTACTGCCTTCTAATAACACCAGAGCTCTGAGATGCAGAGCTACTTGCCAGCTGGGAGCAAGGGATATTTTTTTGGTGCTATCAATTAAATATGTATGTGCATGTAACTTGTAATGGCTGGTTTTTGCTACAAAATTTATCTCCACCAGCAAAGAGAGAGGGGATACTACTTTGAATTGTTCTGGCTTTTCTTTGAAGATAACTGTTATAACAGAAAGCAGCACTCTCTCAGTTTTCATTTGTACAAAATTGGTGGCTAATTGCCTCTGAGCAATCCTCTTGTTACTGAGATCATGGTGGATGAGATAGGAAGCCTTGAAATAAAAATACTTACTTAGTGTCATCAGCACTTTGACTGACAGCCCATTTTTCCTGTCTTTACTACTCCTGGTTTATAAACAGCATACAGGAGTATAATAGCTGAGCTGCAGAGAGGGCATCAATCTTTGCTTGCTAGGGGATAACCTGTCAACATGTCCATGACTTACCACCCCTGTGTTCTGATGGCATTCTGAACTCTGTCAGATAAACATCCCACATAAACCCAGGCTGTTAGATGACCACGGTATTGCTGTAACTGACCTTCTACAAACTAGAAAATGACCACATTATATGTTTCTAGTTGATTTTTTCTCAGCTAGAGGCACATCATTATTCTGATCAATAGTGTAGCCAGTTGCTAGTAATTTCAACATTAGTATTGGCTCATTTTTGAAATTTGCCACAGTTTGAATTGCAGCTACTTAAACAAAACCCATAAAAATAGATATCACTCAGAAAAAATCATGGAATATCTCTGTTTGCTTTTTAGTTCCCTACTTCTTTGTTTACCAATTTCCATTCAAAATTATTTCTTTGGAAAGAATACCCGCTTCTTTGCTGACATTATACATAAACCTGTTTGCATGTGTTGTCCAAATATAACTGTGATTATACTGTTTTCATTGTTTTAATTGCTATCCTTCTCTTGCTCTCTAACTGTTCCTCCTAATTTCATCACATATGTATTCTTATAATACAGTAATGTAAATATAGTAATTCACATTTTCACCTGTTCCATTTAAAGGCAATCCAGAAGAAGACATAATAAAATAAAAGCAAGGCAAAACATAGTATACTTGCTGTCATTTCTTAAATAACATGTAGAAGCGAAAGATCCACTTAAAAGGATCAGTGGATGGAATTAAAAAACCCTCAGAAGTTTCTAATTAGACTGAAGGAGGACCTGATTCCTTTAGCCTTTATGTCTCTCTTCCTGTCAGTGACACCGGCAGTGTTAAGGGAGCCTCAGTACACAGCAAGAGGATTAATATTTTGCAAAATTGGCTTTTAAAAGGCCTAATTTACCTCACCATAAATTCAGTGGCATTCTGGACAGGTTTTGTGAAAAATAAACGTCAAATAGGTTGTGTACACTTTAAAAAACAAACCTACTGTGTTAAAAATAGATTTTCAAAAACAATTACAAAGTTCCAGTTTTTGCTGTAATAGCTATGGGACAATTACAAATTGACTTAACGCCTCAAAGCAAATCATCACCATTTAAAATACTTTGTCATGCCTACTATGCCTACCCTCATAACATTTCATTTTATGTTAATGTGTCATGTGTTAGAAAATCATGTAATGATAAAGAAAATGTTCATGTGGAAGGTTAGAAATTACTTTAATGAGTTACTATTACCTTGCTTGCAGACTGTTGGCAATATTTTTGTGTTATTTTAATGTATTCTGAGTAGAGACAGAGGCACTCGTCAGATTGGATCATCAAGAACATTCCCCTGGGAATCAGGGCAGGATATAGTCCCCTAAGAAATGATGTGTCAGATTAAGCTGATGCTATATTCACAGGAGATAAAACACCACACAATGAAATACAAAAAAACCCTGAAATATATTGTCTGTCTGACATTAACGTGCCACATCGGTGGGTGCTAAGGACATGGACACAATGACCATGAGGACACTTTCACAAGCTGGGTCCTCTCTCACTTACAGTTCCCCTGTTATATAACAGCATGGTAAAGTCTCCCAGAATTTGTTCACTTCCCCCACACTGCAATGGGCTCATACTTGAAGTGGGAAGATGGCAAGATTGCGGTAAAAAGGAATTTAAAAAACCAAAAAATGTGGTCCCAGTTAAAAGCAGTGGTAGTAGCAGTGCTTGTGGGTTGATTTGGCACTGATCTCTGACCCAGTGGAAAGGGATGTTACTGTTATTGGTGATCAGAAAATTTTTTGCTATCAATCCAGAACATAACAGATATTTAAAGAGGCAAAAGATACTAAGTGTCACTGTATTAAAATAGGAGCATTATGAATGTATTACTAGGGTAGCTATTTCAGCCCACAAAAGTCAAGAAATTCACAGGCTGCCTAGCTCCTGTATTCCCACTGCACTGGGTGTTGCTTTTTGATTCTCTTTACATACTGCTGGCTTGGCTGTGTGGAAGCACACCTGCAAATAAAAATCTCCTGAGAGATGGTTGTTCTGCAAATGCAACTTCAAATCTCCTAACATTTGTGCGTATGAATCTTGGCTATGAAGTAATGTTAGAGCAACCTTTTTTTGCACTTGAATATATGTTAAAAACTGAGTGAAGGATAGGACATATTATTCAATTTTATTGTTCTTAGAGCTTCATTATATCTATAGTAAAATAGTGCAGTTTTCTTCCTCTTATTCCTAGCAATAGGTATAGTAGTTGGCACCATGAAGTGTCAATACAACAGATGTGGTTTGAGGCTCAGAAACTTTCCACAGGTACTAATAAAAGAAGGCTTATTTCACTCTTCTGTCTCAAAAATTACTAAGAAGAATTTTAAATTTTGAAGAACACTTCTAGGAAATGCTTTTAGGAAAAACAAAGAGAATTATCAGCTTGGAAAGTATTGTTTTCAAATAGAGAAGATAGTTCCAATGAAAATACCTGTTTCTTTTTTGGCACATGCAGTGCCTTGGATACTCCTTGTAAGCTTGAAGGGGGTTTTTTAATCAAATGTTTCCCCTGGAGGCTGCTGGAGACAAGCCTAAGGCAACCAGATTCTAATCCTAAAGGAAATTTCCCAATGCTCATCATGTGGACTTAAAAATGAAAAACAGGACCAAACCATGAGAAGTAATAACTTTGTTATAATTTTTCTCTATCACATCTTTCTTGGAGCGTATTATGGACTGAAATGGTTCTTTTCTTGGACAGTAAGATGCGCTGGGAATTTTAATAGAAGTGATATGCAACAGGTTATAAAATGAGTCCACTGAGGATGATTAATGTGGAAGGGTGTTAGAGTTTAAAATACTTCTTATATTTATAACAAAATATAGCAAAACTCCAGCTTTGAGCTATTCCCTCTCAGAAGGTGGACAGTATGCAGTCAAGGCGCAGGGCAGTGATAGAAAAGCTCACATCAATCTGTGTAGGCTTCACCTCAGGGTCTGTTTTCTCAACCTGTGGCACAACCTTCAGGAGCAAACCACAAGAGCTGCATACACCGTTCCTGCTTGAATGAAAGCATCAAAGAAACAAGACTGCTGATTTTCCTTGGAGGGAGTTTCTGGTGGGCCTGAGCACATAGAGGCCCTGGGAGCTATGATGACACCTTGTTCTCTGAGCTGCATTGAGCTCGCCCAGTAGAGCCAAACAGTGGCAATCATGTGCAATGCAATGAAATTATTCAGCCTTGAGTAACTGATTCCTAATGGAATAACAGGGATGTAATGAAGTTTTACTTCTTTTTTTTAATTGTCACATTTCTGCAGAAATCTTTCATTAACATTTTCCACATGTAACTCTTTAAAGCTTTGGAGACTGCGTTCTTTTTTTGTTTTGTGTATTCAACACCTCCTCTCCATTCCAGGAAAAGGCTGCTAAACTGAGAACACTCCTTTCACTTATTCATAGTTGTCTAGTAAATGCAAAGTTGTATTATTTGCATGTGTCCATAAATGGCTGTATAACCTCAGACTGAGGAAGATGTAGACCCATCTGAGTGATCCTTACAGAAATTCAATGCGTTGAAAATGTATTCATAAATAAAAAGAAAACAAGAGGGATAGGCATAGCAATACCAATATCACTGCATTTCTTAAAACACGCTTGGTTTAGTATTCATGCTGTTGATTATAAAATAAGAAGTTTCTTGTACACAGGCAGTGAAATGCTTTTAGCACGTGACCATTTTATAAATAAAGTAAATATAGACTTCTGAAACATTTTAGTCGTGATCTCATGGTTTTGTCATTCTCTGGAAGTAAAAATATTGACATTTACCAAGCTGTTTGTTCCAGCTTTCTGGTCTCCTGCAGTTTATTTATATAACAACCTTATCGATGAGCCTCTTACTCAGCTCTCTAGGTTTAACTGAGTTGAGTCGATTTGCTACCACAGCTTCAAGTCGCTGTTACAGAACAAGCAAGACATCCTAATAAAGCTGTAAACGTGTTTACTCAAACATGGTATTGATTTTACTTGGAGAGGGAGAAGCTAGTGCTTAGCATGGTGTCAGGGAGGATGAATTTAACTGCAGTTTTTCATTGTCATCTGTCATGGTTGTGAAACACTAAGTGAAGCCACAAGAGGATAATTAGAATTGCCAGAAATTTAGCCCCTAAAATCAGTTAACCGCTTGAGATTTTTGTAGTTTAATTAGTTTTTATTAAAACTTTCCTCCAGTGGTATAGTCAGGAAGGATTTTCTAATGTTCTTTCCAGTGAGAGATTTCAAGGTTGCCACTTGTTAGATATACATCTTAAACGACCATTTTTATGGAGGGGTTGGTAACCTTTTTTCTCTCAATTGTAATTAGCCTGGCACTACAGTTCTATATAAGCACAGAGCCATTTCATTTTAAAGGAGAGAAAAAGACACATGTTTCTATGCATATACATTTGTAGTTAATAACATATATATCCATGTATGGAATCATTTTTACAGTAAATTTTGAGAGAGAAAGTGCTAAAGTGCTTGAAGGTTGAAAGAAATATAGAGTGTTTGAAGATGCTTACATTTAATTTGTCTTATATACTGTAAGTCTGATGTGTCAGACCACAGTGCCAAAAGACATGAAAACAGAAGCCAAATCCCACCCTTAATCAAAAACGTTTCCATTTAGAATAGCCAACATTTGGTTTGATAGCAATGGGCAGGGCCTCTGGCTTACCACAGTTCTTGGCTGTAATATCCACCATCTGCCACAAAATTAAAAAAGGAGAAACCTCAGCATGTTGACGTACGGTCGTTCAGTGACTATATTGCAGAATCAACTGATGCCAACATCTTTTACAAAACCTAGGGTGGCTGGTTGGCTCTTGGCAGCAGCATTGCCAACCACCTGACTACTACTGACCAGGCTCGTGCTACATTACCCCGCTCCAACAGTGCAAAAAGACCTCAAAGAAAACCCCAATCATATCAACTACAAGGCTTTACATTGACTGGGTAATGTTTCTTGAAAACTGCATCTTCCCACACTCCTGGCCTGGAGATCTAGTGGGATGACATAAAAAGAGATGAGCATCCCAGCAGCTGTGATAAATTCTGTATATGAACAAGAGTGAAAAGGTGCTTCAACTGTCCCCATGGTGGAATTAAAAAAAAAAAAAAAAATTTAAAGTACAGTTCACAAATTAGGCTGTAGAAATTTGAAATACAGAGAAGAGGAGTCGGCTAAGCTGATCATGATCCATTTTGTGGCTGGGACTATTTTGATGGTGAGTGGCCTGGCTAGCATAGGTTATGTGCTTCAGGGTTCATTTGGAAGCGCAATTGTCTGGGAATATCACATAGCAAAGAGGTTTTGAGGAGCTCTGACTCAGGGTCAGCTTGTAGTTGTTTATAATTGATGCATTTGATAATTGTATTTTTTCAGCTTTTCTCTCTTGCATTTAAAAAAAAAAATATAATTTTTACCATGGGCATTTTAGAAAGGTTGGAAGTGTGAGAGAAACTGCAGAAAGACGAGTAGTGAGGGAGCTGGGTGTCGGAGGCTGTAAATGGATTTTCAGCCAGCATTAGTAATTAACAGTCATTAAAATTAATTGTCAAGTGTACAATTTGAAATGAAACATTTGGCTTCAATATGAGCTGTTTTTAAGTGTTGTTAAACCATTACTGGAGCAGACCAGAACTGTTTTAAATCTCCACTATCGGACTCCCACATCCCTGCCCAACTGCACTAATGCTAAGTGTTCATTCAGAATTACCACTAATAATCTGCAAATAAAACTTCCAAAGAAATCATTGATACCAGTGAAATTGCCTTTAAAATATCTTTTTGCTAGAAAATCAACTTGATTCTCCTTTAGTGATTTTTAAGTGCTACTATTAAGGAGTAACAAAGTGAACACAACAAAGTAACGAAGTGAAGACCTTTTGTGTCAGTCAGTGGACTGTCTCGCTGTGTCTTCAAAGTTACGCTGACATCCCCAAAGAGATTTGAGCTGCTCCCAGTGAGGGTCTTGGTTTGGGTCTGGCTGTGAGGCTCAAGCACCACTTTTGGCATTTGGCTTACAGGACTTTCCATTTGGTGGGGAGCACAGAAAGGAATAAAGCAACTTGACTTTTCCATCCCTCATTCTGTTTTGCAGACCTAACAATTACAAACATTGTTTTTGAGAATATGTAGTAAGGAAGCTGGAGATAATAAAGATTAACTCTCAATTATTTCAGGCACACTTTTCAGAGCAAAGTGATTCCAGAGTACCTTTTTTTCTACTGCGCAGAAAAGAAGTAATTAAGAGCCAAAAATAGCTATTGGTGTGTTATAATCACTTCTATCATCTGAGAATGCAAATAGATTTTGTACCACTCCAAGGTTTAAAGCAACTTTTGAAGCAAAGTTGTCTTTTTTCTAGGATGATAAGTGGGATGAATTGGACGCAGTTTCAAAGAAGTTCTCACCATTAGTAGGTGCAAGGTGGTTACTTGGCTATCCATGCCTGTGAAGGACAAAAGGCATCCCAACTCTGAAATACTTTGAAAGCTTACCAAGATGGCTCATTACATCAAGGTGGCTTCCTAGACATCCTACAACTGCCTTTTCCCTTATTCCATAAACAGTTAACATATTGGATAACAGGGCAGGAGGCAGACAGGAAAGCCTCGAGTTTGGCTCTTGCCTTTGTGTTCTAGTGTGACGAGAGTGGTGCACAATGCTTGCAGCACCATCCACAGCTTCAGCAGTGCAGAAATGCTACTGCAGAACAGCTGCAGCTAGGACAGGGTAAACAATACTGCCTGAAGTTGTTTTTGGTAAAATACTTAAAGTGAGGCTGTCTGGCTGTTTGATGTAGCCAAAATTTACTGCTGCTTTCTGCACTGCATTCCAGTGATAGCCAGGGACCAGTTCAGACCACACAGAAATTAAGTAGATGCTGAGCTACTCTAGTATGTGCCAGGAGGATCTAGGTCTGTGATCCCAGGCCTGTGATACAGGATCAGAGTTCAACCCTGTCCTTTTGGTCTCTGAAGTTGTAGGAGGAGTGTGAAGTAAGTCTGAAGCCATGTTCACTTATCTTCTTGCATTTCCAATCATGGTACCTTAAGAGATCACAGCCGTCAACTGCTTCTCATCTTCCCTCCACCGCCCTGCTCACTGGTCGGGCTGTTTGAGTGCTCACTAACCCACTTCAGTTCCAGTCAGCTGGGTTAGCAAAGATCTCCTGTTTAACAGCTACTGTTTAAACTGATCTGGCTCGTTTTGACAGGGTATCAGGTTATACCAGCAGCAAAGCAGCATGGTGAAAAACAGATGGGGGAGTAACTTCTTCAGCTGGAACTCAGATCTGAATCCATGCCTTGAGAGTATGACTCATGGGGTTTGCATCACCGTGCCTTATACACTGGGGGAGGCAAACTCTGAATTATATTCTGACCATGTTGCTTTTTACTGCATTAACTAAAAAGAACATTCTGCAGCTAAGGCAGCCAACCTGATAGAGCTCTTTGCTTCTGTGCTCAAACAACACTGCTTTCTGGTGTTCCCTCGGGGTCTGCTTTGCCAACTGCCTAGTCTTACTGTGTGATGTAGTTCTGTTTGTGATATGTGTGTTTGTATTGTCATTCGATGCGATATTGTGTCAGATACTGCTATTTCCATTTCATCTATGAAACACATACCTTTTAAAAGAAGCTCAGCAGACAAGAGAATGGTTTGAGGGCAAACTCCCCACTGCAGTTTCTATATATCTCATATATGACAGCTGTACTTAATGTCATTTCTGCAACACTCTTAAATCACAGAGATCTCTCATTTCTATCCCCAATTAGAACAAGACGTTTTTTCACCTGACTCTGCTTTCACTTAGATCAGAATAAATAAGAAGTAGCTTCGCTGAAGACAAAAGACTCATACTAACTTGAAACTACAGTGAGCCTGGGAGGTGATGACAGTGACAGTCTAGTTGGTATTGAAAAGTGATTCATGTTTTATGGTCCTTTGCTCTGTGGATTTTCTCATCTTCATGTATGTTTGATGCCTTGATCATGAATGTAGAGGATACTTGTTCTTTCTTGTATAAACCTCTCTCTGAATTCATGCTCTGCACAAAACCTAGCCCCCTGTTTTCCTTTGGAGACCTGCCCAGTGTATCTTCATACTTACTGAGTCAGAAATGGACTGTCTTAACAGCCTCATTTTACATATGGTTACAACTTGCTCTCAAGTTTTAACCACCCAGAAGCACACTGGCAAGCTCCTGCCTCCCAGGCAGTTTAAATTTAATGATTGACACCCTCCACGTATCCAAGAAAGTTTTTCCTAAGAATGCATGTTAATTTAATGGAGAGCAGACCATTTTCATCTCGTTATTCAGAAACGATCTGATTTCTGCCAGGCATGCTGTTTGAATTTCTCAACTGTTACCCAACTATTGCAGCTGGACCATCCTGCCACAGCTGTGTTGTCTGTCATCCCTGACTGCCATCAGTGATAGCACTCACAGCACAATTTCTTCCTGTTTCAGATTCTGGTCTTTGTATATTGATAACTCCTGTCTTCTTCACTTGTGCTTATGGACTTACCTTTTGTTGGTGAAGGAGTAATTTTTTCCCAGCTAATGTCAGTCAATATCTGTGAAATTCTAACCAATATGTAGTTCTCTAGGAAGGTATTGATGTCAGAAACATTTTAACTTTTTTAACTAATCTGCCTACTCTATCAGTCATGACCAAGAGGCCAAGATAGATATTAGTAATTCATGAAAACAGGTCTTCTCCTCACCAGCATTATCCTTCATTAATCTAACCTTATTTTTCTTGTTTTACATAATATTTAATCTCCAAAGAGCAGACATCATTGCATAGGATGAAATATTTTTCGTATCTTCTAAAATTACGCTGTAGTGTACCACAAAAGGAAATATTTAGAAACAGAGCACAGGTTAAATGACAGCATCACAAGACAATGTGGAACCTTTTCCCAATAGTAACCCAGAAGAACAGAGAAAGTGAATATGGAAGCAAGCTAGCAAAACATATCAGCTTTAAATCAAAATTTGTAGTATGTCAGAAGTTGGTATTTATGAGTTTTACACAGTAACTTGGTTTCAAGACTACATTTGTACTGTCAAGGCCCAAAGCCTGAGCATGACAGAAACTTGAAATGGTGGATGAAATCTTTAAAAAGAACATCTTTCAGCTTGCTAGAATTCTGATTTTCTTGGGCAAGTCTCACTTTCCTTCTGTGATTGGACGAAGAAGAGAGATACATCTGAAACATATTAAAAACAAGATAAAAGTGAATAAAATATTACCTCTAGAATGACAGAGTGGAGTTTTAAATTATACTAAGTTTACTTCTCACATCTTGAAAACCTCTTCCAAATTCAAAATACGTATTTCACCTGTGCTGTAAGTTCTGTCATGCTTTTGATCACAATAGCTTCAGCCAAGACAAAATGCCTCAGAAATGAGGGACTCAATCCATAAAATTTCTGGTGCTGCTTGTACTAAACTTCTCCAATTACCTTTTTAGGACTGCCTACCCCTGTTCATTTAGGAGGTGCTCAGGTTTTCAAAGCACTCAGCTGCTGCTGATTCCTGGGTTTCCAAGCTGTTCATGCCAGGCTGTGGCAGCTGAAGGCATGAAGCGCATGCCCCGATTCTGAGAGGCACTTGGTTCTCGGCAGTTTGCTGACTGGGGGGGTATCTGCACATGCTTGGGGGTACCCACTGTTGCTGAACTTTTAGATTAAATGTCCCATTATCAAAGGCAACTGATGTCATCTAAGTTTTCTCATCAGGTAAAGATTCTTCACCTTCTTTGCACTGTGAGCACCTGTAACTCTGAATATAATGTTTCCTTATTACATGCCTTTCTCTTTTTTGGAGAAAAGCTTGCACACAGTTGTGCTGGGGCTGTAGATGTAGCCGGTAAGAGCATAAGGAACTCTCTTCAGCAGGGAAAACTGCTTCTTTGTTTTTAAAATCAGGGTTTATCTCTATGAAGAAGAGAGCAGGAATTCTGTTAAAATGATTTTGAGAGCACTAATAATGATCAGTCTTGATAATCTCTAATTTACTGGAAGTTACCAAATGGAGACTTCACAAAGAAATAGCAGCAGCACCACTCAAGCCCTGTAGGTCACTCAAGTGCGATTCTCAATTTAAACTGGCCAGGCTGCAGGGGTACATGCAGGCAAGCCAGTATTTCAGTGCTTTTCCCTGTAAAGTGATACACTCAAAAAACTAATCTGACCATTTTCTTCCTTCTCTTTCTCTCCCACTGTGTCACATAGGCTTTCTGTCCCAGCTCGTCTATGACCGGCCAGTGACTGAGTGCATCCGGGCTGGACATTACGCAGCCAGCGTAATTATCAAGCGTTCAGGTTGCACCTTCCCAGAGAAGCCTGACTTCCACTGATAGTGGTGAATTGGAGGGATCAAGAGTAACTTCTGTGTTGCCATGGGATTGCTGCCTAAATTTTTCCTCCTTCCCTTTCCTTACCTTTCCAGTACCTGCATCAACGCTTCTGTACTTCTATTCATTGTATTCTAAACAAAATATATATTTCTATGGTGTTTTCCATTTCGTACATCTACCACGTCTCAGTAGTCTTAACTTTTGGGAGCAGTGCTAAGTGAAGCTTATTATCTCATCCATCAGGAAAAACTGTTCTATTTACACAGTTTCCAAGGAAGTCCCATTTAAATGACACTGCTGATTAACACCATTAGAATACTTCTGTTGAATTATCTTGTTTGTATCCAGCTGTGGCCAAATCCTATTCAACTTACATGAAATCAACAGACCTGACTTTATTCATAACTAAACTCCATAAACAGGGAGTTTTTCTATCTATCTAGAAGAGTCAGAGCTGTGTAAAGAGTGGTGTAAATGTCCCAGGAATTTCCATACATATCGGAGTGTTCAAGATCTGACCATCAGATAGTCCAGCTTCCATGAAAATACATCAGTGTTTTGTCAGTAATTTAAAGACCTGATCCACAATTATATCTTGCATACAGCTGTCTTGCACTGATGGCAGTAGCTTTGGGTCTGGCCACTTTTATCTGTCAGTACATCTCTAGGTCTATAGGTACAGTCACTTTTTTCTGTCAGGTGAGCTAGCAGATAGGTACTTTCAGTGATTTCAGGGCAGATGCATGAGTTGGTGATGAAAATAAACATACAGATAGGTCCTATCTCCCTCATGTGTGCTTTCTAGAGGCTGCATTAAGGTACACATAATGAAAATGAGGTACAGAAATATTTATGCAGGATATATTGACAGGATATGCCAAATGGAATCTCTGAAACGCACATTTTTAAACTTTTAATTTACTTTAGATAATTAAGCAATATGGTGGATTTTGTTTGTATTTACAGTATTCAAAAAGGTGATCTGACACTGCATTCATTACTTTGCTATGTAATTTGATACTGATAAATAAAAAATTGTCATACAGTAACTCCTGGTTTTGTTTTGGTGTGTTTCTGTCTTTCTTCTGTGTATCCTACTGAAATGGGAACAAGACATGGGTGCTTAATCCACAGTACATGCTAAATCTCAACTTGACTTATTTTATACTTGACTTTCAGTGTCCAGGTGGCTGTCCAAGGGTGATCTCAACATTAAGGAAAAGAAGGAACATTAAATTGGTGTTTGTACACAGAAGAGATGAAAAATTAAAGGCTACAGTTCACCAACAAATGTTAAGTCAGTGCAGGGTACACACTTTACTGCCCAGGATGGAACAAAGGACGCACAGGGACTGAACACTGTTGTTGCAGTTTGTGTATTGGAAACCATGGGGAGGAATCAAGGCTGAGATCCCAATTCCCTTGTTTGGTCCATTGTCCAATCTGACACATGGGACAGCAGGCTCTGTCATCTTAGAGATTGCCTGGCATGGGATTCCTGCAAGCACATCAGCCAGCGACTTCTGCAAATCCTCCCGGGTCCATGGAACCGCAGCGCCGCAAGCACAGGCACTGCCCACTGAGTCCCTCTGCTCTGCAAGGCCAATGCCTCACACTGCTACCTGAGAAAGGCTCTGTGGACAGACCTTGGCTCTGTGCTGACCTGCTCGTCAGCAGCTTTGTGCAAGTAGCACCGGTCTGGTTTCATAGTGCTACTCTCAAAAGAGCTTTAGGCTGTACATTTCTCATGTTCTGGCATAGGTGAGAGAAAGAGAAATTAATATGTTGGAGTGAAAAGAGAACGGCAAACAAAACTAAGAGTCTGCAATGTGCATGGTCTTCAGGCATTATGGGTTGATCAGAAGAATGTGATTTTTTACATCTCGTAGTTAATTTCTAATTTCTTAACTTGATATATCTGTGTGATACGCTTTAATCAAGAAAAACTGACAGGCTGAACAGGATGTGTTGCAGTCCCTGCTTTTAATATATGGTCACATATGCCACACCACTCTTGCTGCATGAATTTGCCTGTCAGTAAGGAAAACCTCAATGGTTTGGTGGTTAAATTTGCTGTTCCTCTTGCTCTACACCCATCACACTTTCCATTCCTTTTGAAACAACTTTACCAATGTTCTGGCCTGATAATTATGGCTCATTTAAAATATATGTAAACATTGTTTATCTTACCAATGAAACTACAAGACACGTGTTTACTGTGAAGAAAAGGAGGATATGTAAAGGCAAGTAGTCATAACACTATGGACACCTTTTTTCCTTTTCTTTTTCCTTTTTCCTTTTCCTTTTCCTTTCTTTCCACCTGCCTTTCAGCCTTCCTCTATTTCTTGTTTTCAGGTCAGGATGCAAGAGAGTCAAGTCAGAGGTTTTGTTCTGAGCTTTTCCACTGATCTGTTCAATGAGCTTGGGCTAGTGACATTTGGCTTTGAGTGTCAGCTACAAAGCATAATTGGAAGCCAGTGGGAGCAGTTGAGGAATAAACTACTACCCAATTCACAGAAGGGTGTCAGAGTCTGACCTGCTCTATTTAGCCATTCATTATTTCTCCAATATCTGTCAATGGATGTTTTTGGATGCTATATAGATACTTAGAAACATTGCTAAATCTTGCTAAATCATGCTAAATAATTTCAGGTTGTGCTGTCAAATTGCCTGACAATTTAATTCTGGATTTTTTTCAGGATCTGTATTCTTTGCCTTCTTCTTACTGCTGAAGGGGGGTTTATCTATATAATGGCTAATGTTGTCACCCTTAATATTCTTTCTCACAGTCTTCCTCTGTCTTCCAGCTTATTCCACATAGAGGTGTGCCCAGAAAACTGGGCTTTCTGGAAAACATCATTGAAAGAGTTGTCTGCCAGAAATGTGTGCCACTGTCTCAAATCCCAGATGGGATGACAGAGGTGACTCTTGTCACTGAACTTAAGCCATTATTCAAACACAGCATTTTTACCTGGGTTACTATCAGGAAAACAAATATTGGAAATCCATTTCCCACTAGCCAACAGCCAAAGCATCCCTCACTTGTATAAAAATTTCCTTTTGTTGGAAATAAAACTGCATCTCCTGAGCCCAGCATTGAGCATTTTAGACTTGTTTTAATACCAAGTAGATAGCAATGCTGCTCAGATTAACAGGCAAGGAAACAGGCCCAGTATTCTGAAAGCCACATGCTAAGTAGCTGAACAGAATGATGAGCTGGGAATCAGGAAATAAAGATTGTGCTTCTGTTTCTGCAGGTGATCCACTGTGTAACTTCAGGCAAATCACTTTCTTCTCAATCCATTTCTATCTGTAAAGATGATGAGCTCAATTAGATGGTAAACTTGAGAAGTGAAAGTGGTAAGAATAATTCAAGTAAGACAGTATCAGCCACATCTCTGCCTGTGTTCATTGCTGGTTTTCTGAATATTTGAATGCTCTATTTTGTGTGTGAACTAACATAGAGCTATTTATTTACCCTTGAAAAATAGCGCTAGCTGTTACTACTTGTGTGAGGGTTAAGATAGGAAAGGGAAAGGAGGGAAAAGAGGAAGTAAAAAGCTTTACTTATATGAAAGTGAAATAAAATATGCTACATGAAAATGACAATAGAAATGCACACTGTTTTGAGATGACAAGTCTGGGAACAATCTTTAATTTAAAGGGTCTTATCCACAGTTTTCATAAAGAAATGTTAATTGAAAGTGTGATGACATGTTTGGGATTTAAAGGAAATCATTCTGCAAAGGATTTATAGCAATCACAGCTCCAGAGCATTAGGATTACAGATCCTTGTGCTGTTCCTTTTCAGTGATCATGTGATTGGCCTGCTGTTAAATATAGCTCCCATTTAGCGAATTGAGACAGGCATGGGAAAGGTAGGGAGAGTTTCCCTTTAACCAGCGGGATTTCAGAGGTGTTGGAGATTATACAATTCATTAGTTTTTACATAAGATCAAAGGGAAAGAGGAAGTCTTAATTTGGGCACCAACTGCTACTGTCTGAAAGTCTTGCAGATTAACTGAGAACGTGTGCAGCGCTAACTGCTTGTGTTAGAGCATGAGACTATTGTTTTATATCTCACATTGTTCTCTTCCCAGAGATAATTCTCACACTTAAGACCTTCAGAGATAGTTATGTCTATTGTGAATAGTTCAGCAACCAGCTGGCTCAGAGGTTATTGCCTAAGCATCTTTCCCTTGGTCTAATCCCCTGCAAGGTTTTTTTCTGGGCAGTGTTATTAATCTAAAATGACTGCTAACTGACTCCTGTGTCAAACATTATTCATTATGTGCTTTAAATGCTTCCTGCAGAGGCCAAAATAAATTTTGCTTTTTTAAAAGCAGACCACAAGGAGTGCCTATATAGGATATTTCCTAAAAGATTAGACTCAAGCAGTTTAGATGAGGAGGGGGAAAAAATTGTCTTCAAAACAAAGCTTCATAATTTAACCAGAGATATACAAAATGGACAAACCTCAATTACCAAAACTCATCTTTTTCATACAGGATTATCTGTAAGTTGCTCTTGTGAAAGAAAACATGCAGCCTTGCAGGGCAGGAGAAAATACTTTTATGAAAACATGGAGTAAGTGACCTTATTAGAAAATGAAGACCAAATAAACAAAATTCTTAAAAACAGTAATTCTTTTGTGTCTGTTTTTTTTTTTTTCAGGTGTCAGTGGTGTTGGCATGAAGCATGAGGGGTTTTTTGTGTCAGTGACACTGACGAGCCTTGCATGTGTAATGGCAGTATGGGAAGAGAGACGGATAGATTTGAATAGCAATAAGGTGGGTTTTCTTCCAGTGTGAAAAGAGCACAGGATTCATGTGTGCTGAGATGAAGTATAGCCTTTTGCTGCACAGTGCAAATATTTAATGCTGTTCTAACTACCCCCTGGTTATTGGAGTGTGACAGTTAATAGCCGTCAGCTGCCAAACGCAAAAGTTAAAAAATGAAGCCAAGTCAAACTTGAAACCTGCAAATCATAAATGTGCTGTAGCTTAGCAGGCAGATTGTCTCCAAAGTTTAGAGTCATGTCGACCTGAGCTGCCTCTCAAGTGAGAGAAGGATCGAGTGCATCTGTCTTCAGGCCCTCACTTTGCCAGGTACTCACAGGCAAGTTTTGGCTGGGCTTTCTGCTTCTCAAGGCCCTGGCACTCCCGAGTGACATTTGTAAAGGGGGTTGAGTGAGGGCTGGAATGAAGAAAAGCAAATCATTATCATTATTCTAGATCAAATATCTCAAGTCAGTGGTGCAGTATAAATGCATAAAAAAATGGAAGAGCTCCTAAACTGAGTGTGAGAGAAATTGTGTGCTCAGAAAGCCTCCCTGCCTGTGGTGCCATGGAGATGGTAACATTGGTGTAAAATATTGCCCTAAAAGAAGCATTACTGTGGAATAATAACAGCATATGAAAGAATATTTCAAGAAAGGTTCAGCTTGAAAATCACCTCTCATTCTACTTATTATTTTCCTTATCCATGCTAGAAGTAACACTTCACTGTACTTAAAAATTGCTCTACTTGGAACATACCTATTTTTCGGGTCCCTGGGAACAGTTACATTCCCTCATCCCCTCTATATTTGCTGGCTGTTCCTCTGTGGTGGTAATTACCGAATGTAAGTGATTGGAAGGCCATGCTGCCCTGGCTACACCATGTCCCTCCAGAGGACAAGGCAGAGCTCAAACACACCTCCTGCCCCAGTTAGGTCTATAAAAACAGTAGGTTTGGGTTTTTTTAAGGGGTGAGGCAGTTAGCAATCACAGTAGCTTTTTTCAAAACATTAGATCGTTGTCATATCTGTGGATCAGTGAATTATAAGTTAAATCATTGATCTAACTTTGGGATTCATTTTCAGGGATACTACTTATTTTGGGGTCTATTAATGGCACTCAAATAACTTGCAGAATTTCTAGGGTTCTTCTATCAGCCTCTCACACGGACAGACCTATTTTAGTCTGGCCTGTCCTAAAGCATAGCCAGCTGCTGTGGCTGTCTTGCAGGATAAGGACAAAGCTTCCCTATTTGTCTCCCAAGGTCAGTACAATAACAAACACATTTTATGTCTGATAGTAAAAAGCATTTGTCAGTGCAACTTTTGCATTCCATAAATGGTGACAGATTTCACAAGATGAACACTCTGGATTTGGGGAAGGCTGTGCTCCAGATAAAAGGTGTTTTGCATGTAACGTGAATACGTACGTGATATATTTCATTGCTTGAAATTAGCAGTAAAACAGCCTTTTGAGACTTGATGTTTATTATGCACCACAACATTTCAGGACAAAGCAAGAAACAAGATTTTAGCACATAACCCAGCAAATTCAGCTTGGGAAAGGGAGAAATTAATTTGGAATGACTTGTCATAGTGTGTTTACTATAGAAATTTATGCGAGCTCAGAAGTTAGCCCTTCTACCCTGCAGCAGCAGCAGCTTAAATTGGGCCATGGGAGTCTCACGGAATAGGAAGTTATTTGAGTTTCCCTGAGGCTCGGAGTTCTGCCCTGAAGAAAGCCTCACATATTGTTGTCTCAAAGAAAAAAAGATAATTGTAGTGTGCTTGGGTATTAACTTGCACAGTATCAGCTGCAGCTTCGCAGTTTGTGTTGACATGCAGAAGTACTGTGTCATCCTGAGCGTGACAGATCTGCTCACCTCTGCCTGACACAGTGTTTGCTCATCCTACCTACAAAGTCACAAGGAGTGTGTTTTATTTATCCTAGATGAGGAATTTTTTCCTAATGACCTCATTTTTCTAAAAGAGATAAAGATGGGGCAGTGAGGAGGATATCTCCTCTGTATCACAGGAGAGAAAATCTGAGAAAATCAGCTTCCCTGAAGACTCACTCTTTGATGAACTGAGGATGGAAGAACTATCCTGTGCTGAAAAGGCCAGCGAGATTTCTAACAATCCATTGTTGCTTATATCTCTTCCTATATTTCACACAGTAGTGAGGAATCAACTCTTTAACACCAGCAGGGAGCCCTAGAACTGGCTTTGATTTAATTTGATTTAATTCTTGTTCTTTAATTTTCCATGGATATAACCTGCCCATCCCAGTGCTATCAGTGATATCAAGTGAGTGCAGAGCACAGGGCATTTGCCATTGCAGCCCCAATCACAGCGGAATTGTGCAGCTGTTGGGTAGCACACAGGGCAGAAAGGATCACAAGGGGCTTGGTTTATTTCCCCTCCAAATATCACTGGCAAAAAAAACCAGACACAAATGCCTGTTGCACAGACCTCTTGCCTCTCAATTCTGCTCATTTCACAATTCTGTTTGGCTGCCCCTTTCCTTCCAAATCCTAGCTATGAATACTCAACTTTAAAAGGGAAGTGCTATGGAAGGGGCCTTCGTGCAGGACTCCCACCGGCTGCCACTCCTGCTGAAATAAAAAGATTGCAAGAAGCAAGAAGCAAGAATTTGAATGAAGGACAAACGTCACATATGCTGTGTGCTCTGGAGGACAAATGCTGCATACAAAATATGTTTAATTGCTGAGTTAATTATCCCACTAAAGTCTAAATGTTGGGTTTTGGCACTCCCCCCCCTCCCCTTAGTTGTTTACTTTTATCAGTTAGAAAATAAAAAATCAATGTCACGAAAAACATAATTATATTCCTACTAATCTGGAGTGTTTTCTCATTTGAGTACTGCAGTCTGATGCATTTTATCACTTTCCATCAGATTATAGCAGTGGAAATTGCCAGCTGAAAGCTATGGCTTGAGAGCAAAAAGGTGGAATAAGCAAACCCGCCCCAAAGCCATGTGCCTTGCCAATCAAATCTTATTACTAATGACAAAGCTTCTGCGATTTCCTTTTTGACAATACATGAATAGCTAGTGAATAATTGGTTCAACAGGAGCCTCATTACAGTCCAAAAGAGAAAGCAGGATATTTCATGTGAATAATTTGGAATGATTGGTAAAGATGAGGCATTATTACAGGATTGCCTTCTGCTCCGCAGTCAGAAATATGCAGTCTCTTCCTTGTTGAAGTATGAAAACATTTTGTAAATAGTTCTGGGTACTCCCAAGTGGTGGATGATCTTGCTACTCAATGAGATGACTTTTTGGTTGTTACTGTTTATGGATTAAACACACTCATTCTTTACACAAATGGAACGTAATTGAGCTTTGTCTGGGGAGAGCAGCTGTGGATGCATCCTCCCACTCCCAGAACAGGTTGTGGTGTAAGCTTTGGGTGCTTCTCCTCCACTGCAGCACACAGGGTGGGGATGCTGACCTGCAGAAACCCAAGCCCTGTGCCTGTGCCTTGGCTGCCCCCACCATACTGCTTCACTCTGTGCCGTCCAGTCTGGGCTGGAGAGGACAAACAAGTGCCTCAGGCTGTCCTCAAGGGCTCTGCCACTGCAGTCTTCCAGCTGGGCAAAAGCAAATACAGAAAGCTCAGCCTGGTCAGCAGAGTGACCTGAGGGCATTTAGCAGAGTGGCTGAGCCCGTGTCACACACCCGAACTGCTCCCTTGCCCCAGCTCCCATCCCACGAGGGGACGGCAGTGCTGTCCAGCAGGGTTCTACCGAGTAAACCACAGATATTCACACTCCTGTCAACTTGGGGAAAGGCAGAAGGAGCAGAGAGGAGCTTTCAGGGAATTTCAGCCCTGGGACTGGGAGCTAACACCCTGTAAACACAGACCTTTAGTTTAAATTGCACCTCTGGGCTCCCTCCCTTGTGATGAGAGTCCAATCCTGCCAGCCCCAGTATTTCTGACTAGAGCCAATTAACCTTATGGCCTTGCCTGGGGTTTTCATAAGCTCCCAGATTTGCCCCATGGTATCCTAAACTCAACATATACCTCAGATTTTAACAACCCCCCCATATTTTAAAAGGAAGGGCCAGTTATTATCTTTACCCTGCAATAACAAATGCTTCAATGAAAATCACTCAGTGACTCTGGCAGCCCCTAAATTGAGTTGCCTGGCTCCAGCCATCTTGGATGAATGTGAGCCCAACATGGGAAACTCAGCAGTGGAGCAGCCGTCTCCTTGTCTGTACCCCTGAGGATAATGAAGCCTTCTCCAGTACGTCATCCCAAGACATCATCTGTGAAGCTTTTAAACAGTCAGTGAATGCATTAAAATATCGCTTTAAAGATAACCTCCAAAGGTCATTCAGTCTTGAGGCAGTGCTTTGTTAGTGATGCACAGTGTCGGGGTGTAGGAGTTCAGAGTTTCTTGTTCTCTGTTGAGTCCTTTTTAGGTCAAATCGAGGAGGGCCTTGAGAAGCACCAGTGAGGTTCTCAGTACCCCCAAGGAAACAAACGCACATCCTAGCTGGGCTCTTTCCTGAGGTTCAGCAGTCTGTGCCACAGCAGGATCATGGTATGAAGGCAAGTCTTGAGGAGAGCATATTGGGTGAGCATCTGGTGAGAGTGTCCATATGTGTGCCAGTGGACACACATGCCCTCCTGCTCTGGCCTGTGCCTGTTTTGACAGGAGCCAAAAACCAGGGAATTGATTCTTCACCCAGTGTACCCACTGTAGCGCAGCACAGTTATGCTGATGTACAGAGACATACGCTACCTGCCAGAATCTGGCTAATTCCTGCCAAATTCATGACTGTAATAAATAACAACAGCAATGTTGAACATGATCCTTCTCCTCTAGGCAGTGAATAAAACAGCCTTCCCAAATCAGAGGCTGTGGCCCGATGTCAAGTGGCTGCAACCCAGCCAACTCAGAGCAGCTGAAGAAGCTACGTATACCAGAGGAGATTCACTGCAGGGTAACTGACAGAGGGGGAAGCAGGGGTAGCAGAGCAGCATTTCCTAGGAGTGCCCATTTGCATGGATAACAGTTAATCTGAGCTGTCCCTTTACCATGCTGAGGCTCCTCACCCCACGTGTGCTTCAAATGTGGAGCACCGCACTATCGCTGCAGGACTGAAACTCTCCAGGGGCTCCAAAGCGTTGGCAGACCCATTCTCTGCAGGTTTTGAGGTTACAGACAATGCCCATGTTCATTTCCATATCCCTGCAGCCTGCTTTTTAAAAACATTTACCCCATCTCTTTCTCTTTTCACAGGTCTTCAGGTAGCTGTTCAGCCAAGTGTGTATTGCTGGCATTAAATAGCCCTGCCTGAGATGAGAGCTCGTAGCATCAGGATTGATATGTGAAAAACATCAACAAATTCAGGACATGTAGCAACAGTGAGCAGGATTTCTGTGAACAGTTTGGCCATTCATTAACAAAAAGAAAATATTTGTCATCACTTTTCCCCAGAATGTTTTTACAATGGCAGCTGCTACCTGAGCTGGTATTTGTGTTGCTGAGCAAGTGAGCAGCATCCTAAGGAAATAAACACACAGGCAGGTGTGCAGCCATGCTCATTTGCTGCTTTTTGAGGGCAGAAGAAGGGTGATGTAATTAGCAGACACATGTTTAAATTTTTAATTAAGAGTTTTAATGGATTATTCACTGCCTACCAGAACACACATGCTCTTACTTTCTCACTTTTTCAGTCTGGGTTCCTAAGGAAACCAGGCTTAGTCAGTCATGCTGCCTGCCTGCCTGCCAGCCTTCCTTCCTAATCAGTGTTGAACTCTTTCGGGTTCATGGCAGGCGAACACCACTTTTCTGGTAAAATCATGACTGCATCACAACACAGTGGTAGCAAAAGGTCTGAGCAGCTGCTGCAGAGTTAGCAGTAGGCACAAATAGCTTTTTCCAGGAACAGGGCTGAGTCTCCAGCAAAATCAGCAGGGGCAGAGGGAGGAAGGCATGAGAGGAAAGAAGGGGAAGAAGAAAAAAAGATCCTGATGGGTTGACTGCATCTTTCCCAGACCCCCTCTGACTTACTTGCTGTTCAAAGAGCAATTTTTTAACATTTTTTTAGTCTCATGCCACTTGCTGATGCAGTGATATTCTTTATGGAACCTGTGTGATACAAGTTGCAACATTGGGCTGAAGGGCACAAAACTGAAAGACCTACCGGACTGCAAGGGTTCTAAGTGACATTGCTGGCACAAGTTCTTCTTGTGCATTCTTCTGCATGTGAATTCACAGAATTATTTCCATGACACCTCTATACTTTGTGTAGAGAAAAGGTAGAGATCTAAGAAAAAGAGTTCCCAAGGTGTCCAGACCAGGGTTCTTATCCCTGGGAGTGTGGAAACAATGTACGGCTGTTCATTTTCTCCTTCCATGATTCAGTATCATCAGTGGTAGGTTTGATTCCTGGATGAATCCACCATTTCTGCTCTTCTGTGAAGGAAAATGGGTTAATATTTTTGCTGAGATCATCCGTCTTTAAAAGCTGTGGAGATTTTGAGAGGAACAGCCTGTCAGGAAGCAGCCATAGCTGGCTCTCTGCAAGGAAAGGTGAGCTGGAAGCTGAGACACCAACACAGCTGGCAGGACAGGAGTCTCAGCAGTCCCACAGCCCCCAGTGAGCCAAGCAAGGCAGATCCAGAGCAGGGAGCGAGGATCAGGCACAGCCCTGTGAACACCAGGCAGGTTCCTGGTGAAGAGGCAGGTCTGAGACCAGGCTGGAAGTCAGCTCCAGGTCAGGCTTTATGTCCAAAGCAATGGGTCCAAAGGCAGGGACAGGCATGACTGCAGCACGGCAGGAGCTTTAGCTCAGATGGGGCCTGATGGAAGGGGCTTAGCTTAAAAGCAGGTCCCACAGGAAGTGGTATCAGCCCTGGCTGTGTCCAAGGCCAGCAAAGGAGTGGGGCAGCTCTCAGCTCTGCAAGCTCCAAGCTGGCCTTGAGCCCAGACAGCCGAGCAGCCGGGAGGGGACCTGCTCTCAGGGCCCTCTGACAGGGCCCTCATCGCTCTGTTTGCCCGTGCTGAAGCATGGAATAAGTCAGAGTTGCTATGTGGTGTGGAATGGTCCCTGATGGCTTTAAATCCCATAATTTTCCCTTTTGGATTTAGGCTTGCCAGATGTAACTGCTGCCTGTTGCCTGGTGGTCCGGCAAATGATTTTTCCAAACCTATGGGATCTGACAAAATCGTGAGGTTACTCAGCACTTGCTGGAGCACCTTCTGGTGAATATGGGATGGAGAGGACCCTGTGTTTGTGCACAGTGTGAGATGGATGACCACTTGGGGAGTCCAACTGCAGAGTCATCAATATTAAAGCACAGAAACTGATCAGCCAGAAATGAAGCATATTGTTACAGCCAAATAAAAATAAAAATAGGAGAAAGAAAGAAAAAAGGAAAAAAACCAAACTAAACATCAAGCTCTTTCACAACGGGCACAGTTTAAGTGGGGAAAGTGATTCCACTTCACCCATGCAACCCCTGTGCCCTCAAGGCTACACAAACACACCTGGCAGCTGGACTGTGTCTTACTTGGGAGCTGATCTCTCAGACAGTCCCAGCACAGTATAAAAAACCTGAATGTTGCAAAGCTAACTGGCAGGGAACTCCTAGCACCACAGTGCAAGAAGATTCTTGTCCCATAATTGGGCTCTGCATATTTGTCTTGATTGTTTTGCTGCAAAATACCTCAGCGAAACTACAAAGGATATATTTGACACCTATAGCTGACAGGCTTTTTCTACACCATTTACCAAAGCAATGTTTTGTGCGCCTTCTGTTCTATTTGCTATGAGAATTATCCATGCATTAACAGAGTTTACAATCACTTTCATTTTTGTTACTGTTGCAGCCTCAGCTCGTGGGTGAGGTTGTTTATTAATTCCTTCCCCCGGGGTGCCTGGAGGTAACACTTTGTTCTGCGCTGGCACCGCCCTGCCGGTGAGCGCCCCGCAGGAGGGTCCCTTCTGCTCGCTCCCTTTCCAGCATGGCCGAGGGAGGGATCAGTGCTTCAACCGGGCTCTTGCTTTATATATCAGAGGTTCTGCTTAAATTCCAGGGCACGACAGATGCCCAAAGGCCTCTCCCACACTGGTGTCCCTGTCAGAGCTGCTGTTTGAAGAGATATGGGGAGTCTCTCGCTCACACTCGGCGAAAGGTGCGTCTACACTGCAGCCAAACAAGACCCAGCCTGAATCTGGCCTGAGAAACAATCTTGGAGCCTTAGGATCTCTCCCCCGTCCCCTAAATCACTTGTGTAGATAAAGTGTTGAACACAAGTGTTGTAGAAGCAGAGAGAAATTATTCATGTTATGACTCTTCTCAACTTACTTTGAGAATACAACTGTGATCTTTAACTTGTTACTGCACGTTTTGCTGGTAATCTGCTTTGTTTAGACTGTTTACATTATTTTAATAGCCTATATATAAACCATATATCATTGCACCAAAAATGTGTGTGCATATGCGTGTATGAGCATGTCTCTACAATTTTATAGAGATAGCAAGTCATTTGATTTTACATGTAAAAGTTGTCTTCTTATGTAGTGCCAGCTTTTCAAGGTCCTGGCTAAAAGCAATTGTATTAATTTAGGAATAAGATTGCATTAGACTTATGTGAAAATTCTAAGACAAAAATTCAAAGTACAGCATAGAATTGAAAATATAAGATACATTTTGCCTTCTTCTGCCCATTTCAAAACCTGTAAAATGGAAAAAAAATTGAAACCTAAAAACAACAACAACCAAACAAACCAAAATAAAACAAAACAAAAAAAAAAAAAAAATGAACAAACACCAAACTTGGTGAAAGGCAAAAATTAAATCAGCAGTTAGGAGGGGAGGAAAAAAACTTCTTCCAGGCTTCCTTTCTACAGGAAAGCATACATCAAGGGTTGAAGTGAAAGAGAATGGGAATATTTGGCTGGAGTTCAGGCCAGTTCTAATAATGATTCTTTCAAAAGATTATTTGAATTCATATAGCTGAAAATATTTGCCAGTCTTTTTCCATGTGAAATGTTATAAATCAAAAGGCAATGTATATTGTAAAAAGTCCTGAAAGTATTATATAGATGAATTTTCCACTGAGCATCCAAAATCCTGGAAATATCACATACCCTTTAATTCACCCTTGCTAGCACCTTCCAGGGAGTATTGCCTTCATGGGAGCTGCTCACATACTCAGATATTTGCAGTGACATTTTTGTGCGTGGCAAACTCTTGCAAAATGTAAGGTTTTCTTTTCCCTGGCAGTGCAATATGCAAATACACTCCACTGATGCAAAACTGAGCCCACTTAGTGCAGCTTATCATACTGAAATAGCCTCATCAGTGCAAACACCCAGCATCCTCTTACCCAGGCTGTAATAAGATCTCAATGACATATACACGGGTTTGTAGGATCAGATTATTATTTGTGTAACATTAAAGTCCTGCTCTATCTGGCAGGCCAATATATGGCACTCCTCATGACGTTTAGTTACCAAGAAAACTTGAAGACACAGTGCATCTCTCTGGGAGAGCATTAACAGCCCTGACCAGTCTCGGCTGGAGCATCCCCACCAGCCCAGCCCAGCCCTGCCCCAGAGCCCCATTCCAGCTCAGCCCTGGGCTCTGTAGCAGGAGCTCAGCTGCAGCCAGACCTGTTCCTGGCCATGGGATCTGTTTTGCCAGGCTTCAGCCCACACCAGCTCTGCAGCTTGGCCTTGGCTTTGGCCCTGCCTCATCACCACGGCCCTGCCAAGGATCACCAGACCCAACACAGATCCTGCCGGGCCTGACCTCGGTCCTACCTCATCACCACAGACTTGCCTGGTGAGTTTGAATTTTGGTTAAAATATCAGGGTTTGCCCTTCCCTGCTCCCTTGCTGCCGGTCCTGGGATACCCTTTGGCTTTTGGGATGCAGGGAGCAGCTGACCCTTGCTGCTCCCTGATACGGTACCAGCCTCTCATTGTGTGTGCTCAGCAACAAGAGAGTGAAACTAAGGGACGAGTTACAAGCTCAAAAAACCTTGTTAATAAAGGAATCTGTCTCAACACCCTTGCCACCATTGGGATGGGCCGTGTGAAGGATTTTTTCTAGTGTGTCTCAGATTCTGCTTCAGCAGTATGAAATATAGATCATTAATTAATTAGAAACAATTCAGTTGCATGATCATAAGATTGTTTTTCTTTCCATGAATGGATGTAACTCATCTGTCTCTGTCACAAGTGCTCATATTTGTCTCTGGGGAGGGTTAACTCTGTCTAGCCATAGGAAATAATAATCCTGCCTTCTTAAAAACAGCCGTAGGGCCGCTCATGTGACAGAAGCCTTGTACCTAGAACAGTGACAGGCTGCTGCTGCCCAGCTGTGCACCACGGGACCAGGGTGGGCACAAGCAGAAGCACAGGCTGGGGGTCTGAGGATCCTGCCAGCTCCAGCTCTTACTGAGTCCTTCTGATGCCCCTCAGTTGAGCTGCACATCACACACAGCCTCCCTTCTTGCTGAACTAGCAATGACTGCTCTGCTGCATTGTAATTCTTCATAAGGGAAGACTGACTTTTGTTGCTGGCAGACACCTGTCAGTCCTGAAGTATGTGCATAGTGGAGTGCAAATTTTCTGGACTTGTGCTAAAGAACCCTTTATCAGGGGATTCTGGTAGGTAGTGGTGCTTCTTGGTGTGTGCAGGGAATGATTTTATTCCTTCATTGCATATTTTGTGAACTATCACATCTTTTGATCTTAAAAAAAAAAATGCTCTACTAAGCCTCATCAGTTCATAAAGCAGTGTTGAAAAATATAAGATGCTCCTGAAATCAATTGTTGCTTAAATCCACATGTATTTTGAAATGTCTAAAAGCTTCTTTCTCCACAACCTGGAAAAGATGAATTTAAAAACCAAACAAACACATACCCCTGAAGCTCCCCCAAGGTCAACATGTAGTCATTCAACTCAAGCAGTCAGTCCTGCCTGTAAAGAACTACACACTTTAATATTGCTAGACTCATAATGGCAATCACAGTGGTGTCAGTTCTCAAATCAAAGAGAAATAAAGGTTCATGTTTCTGTCCCAAGAGAAAGCAAGTGGATTTGAAGGGTTGTCAGTCTAGAAGTTTCAAACACAACATGTACATGTGCCTGCAAAGCCTGTCTTCTGGATGTATGAATTACCTTTCTCTAGACAGGATAGCGTAGCATAAAACCCTCTGAATGGCAGTCTCTGGCACTACTGAATGTGGTGGAGTTTGTTCAAATCTTTCGGTTAAAAACTATTTAAAAATAGAGAGGAAAATGGCTGCAGGTTGCTTAATTGGTTACTAGTGAGGAATATGCCAATTGCTTACACAAAATAACCATTTGTAGTAAACACTAAGAAGAACTTATTTAGGACTATCATTAAGGTTGCAATGGCTTGAAACACATTAGAGAGAGAGAGATTTAGACTGAACATCAAGAAAAAATACCAGACAACTGCAAGGTGTGTTCTCTATGAAATGTTGGGAATGTATTGAGGGAACCTCATGTCACTTTAAGGTAGCTCACTGAGAAAAGGACACAAATTAGTTGCACATTTGTTCTGGAATTTCATTTACACATCATCTTTAATTTTAAGTTCTAAAGAACACGTTTTAAGGAGAGGTCCTGATGAAAGAAATTAAATTTACCAATTTAATTTTCCTCATTGGGATCTATGTTCTCTGTTTCTTCTCTATGACCCTATACTTGGAGCACTTACAGAACTAAGTCATCAACCCAAAACAAGTCACTTCTTTCTTCCTACCTTCTCTCAAAAAGGAAGGAAAAAAATCAGAGAAATCATGAAGAGATATTTTAACTAGATAAAATCAAGGAAATTTCAAACTGAAGTAGGTTCTTCTGTTTAAACAGTAGTTAATGCTGTTACTGATTAGAATCACAGTAGTGCCTAGATGTCTTAGCTGAGATGAGTGGGGGGGTATAATGTCACTTTCTTTATACTCTAGATCAAAAAGACAGCCAAAGGAGGTATTACTGTCTCTGTATGTTAGAAGATGAAACTCAGGGAGGTTAAGTGACTGCCTTACTTTTAGGCAGCCTGTAACAAAGACAGAAAATGAAGCCAAAGCTTCTGGGTTTCAGTTTGGTGCTTTATTCCAAACTCTTTCCCTCTGCCAGGGAGCTTTGTTAGGGTAGGACTCCAAAAAGGTTTGCTGTACACCAGTACATTTCTGCCTGTGTAAAGCAGGAACTACAGTGCTTGGATCAGGCAGGCTTTGTGGCATGAATTGGAGCCAGTTAACGTAGCTGGCTGCGGGTTAATTCTTTATGAAATGAGATTGTTGTTCATGTGTGTCATGCAACTGCACTCAAGAGACCTGATTTTGATTGCTTGCATTACCAGCTGGGAAGTCAGAAGTTTGTAATTTTAGAAGCAAAAGGAGAAATGTAATTTCCTGGACTTATAGATGATTTTTTTAAAAGCAATTACCCAATGTCTATAGAGTCAACATGTAAACTCAGTGTTAATTCTTTTCTAAGAGGTTAATTGTTATAAGAAAGAAGCTCATATGCAGCAATTGAAATTGGGTGGGTTCATCACTATATTCAGAACCCCACTCCCAAGCTGAACATCTTCTCTCTAATAATCCTCAGCATTTATACAGACAGGAGCATTTTTGAGCTTTATCAAGAGGCAGACTAATATCTTTCCTATTTTACAAACAAGGAAACTGTGGCAAGGAGCTTTTGGCATGTCTAGATACAATGCCATGCCTTTAAAACTCAAAGGATCCTGCTGCCCACTATTGTATTTCATCTCTTCACCCGTATTATTTCCCATTAGACAATTTATCTCTGATAGCTTGGGATAGTGGTAGATTTGCAGCCAAGGAAAGATTGAAAAGAAATAAGAGAAGTGAGACTCTGAAAGAAACAAAGGACTAGTAGGCTTATTTACTGTCCTTTCTGAAATACAGACATTCCTTTTTCCTGGATCTAGTAAGAATGGAATTATTTTTCTTATATTCCTGAATATTCTTGATTTACAGATAACTCTTCTACTCTACTTATGTTTTAATTTTAACCAAATTTCAGCCTTGAATTAAAAAGTCAACTTTTGCTAATAAAAGCATAAAGTTTATCGTGAGTGCTCATTCTTTAATATGCTGCTGAATTAATAGAGAATTTCTAGTTTACCATTTAAATGATATTTTAAATTCTACCACACCCAATTCTCAGTATAAGGAGACCTCTAGTATAATAGATAATTTGATAATATCTTAAAAAAAATCCAAACAGGCCAACAGGCCCCAAAATAGAAAATGCATATGTCCAATGCAAATAATTTCCCACTTGTTAATTCACTTTTAGTACTAATTGAAAGGTCTCCTATGCATCTTGGCATTTGCAATGATAACACTTGTGAGAAAGTTAGTTTTATGATGTAATGTGGGAATTTATTACATATATTTGTAGATTCCTTTTCTGTTAGGTAATTCAGCATTTGCTTTCTTTTTGATCCTTTTATGTATCCCTTGCTTCCCAGAAAGAGCACTGGGGCCACAGATGAGCTCTTTATTTAACTTCAAATTATTTTAATTCAGTCCAGAGTTTCCAAAGATTAATTATTTGGTGTGCTCTACTTCAGATTGCCTAATTTGCAGGAAATTAACATTCAGCATTACTTGGAAGTGAAGGAAAACGAACAGATCATTTATAACAGCCTGTCATTAATACCATATACGTATTTTTCTATTCCAAATGACTGGGATTTTAAATTAGCCATACAAAATTAAGCCCAAACATACAAACACTTAAGGTATGGTAGTCAGCTCCTCATTTTTTATAAGATTTGGGATTTTCCCTGAAGCAGGTATATAAATTCATAAATGCACACATGAATATCTAAATATCCCCACAAAATCTTCAAGATTATTCAGTTGCAGTTACACATCATGTTCAGTCCACAGCAAAGCTGAGAGTTGACTGAGGTTCCTGGTACCCACTTTTTCTCCCCAGACTGTCTGTTCAGGCATAATTACATCTGTAATCGCTCCCTGAGCCGATACAGTTTAGCTTATACACTTTTAATGGCAGGTCATTTCTAGCACGTCTGAAAAGTTCTTTGCACCTTCTGTGGGGCTGTTTGTGTGTGGGTGACAATCCAGGGGATGACTCACTGGATGCAAGTTAAGCATCCAGCTCCTGTCAAAAAACAATAAGAGTTGATTAACTCCCAGCTGAGCTTTTGAAAATATCCAACTTTGCTCTTAGGCCACCCTTCAGCTGAAGATAATGCATTGAGAATGCTACTAGTTGCAATGGAGCAGAATATTCATCTTAGTTATTAGCTCAGGCAGCATGATATCTCACTTAGCAGCAATAAGCTGTGCTAAAAAAAAATCAAAAAAAATCTGGCAGCCCAGAATTAACAGAGTGGGTGAAATACTGTGAGGAGCGAGAGAGGCAGTGGTGGATGTTATGGAAAGACACAGGGTCTGATTATCCAGGCGTTGAGAGGGATGGGGGAAAAAAAAGAGGGGATGTTCTGCAGCTTAATTAATGGAAAGAGGCTTGTGCATCTGACAGCAGCCCCTCTGCAAGGTGAATTCTTTCATAAAGAGCCTCATTCATGAGTTGCCAAGACATCCACAACCTATTCTTGAATTCACACAAAAATTAAAAGAAAAACAACTGACTGGCTAATTTAGCGACTTGCAGGATGCAGCTGGTGCTACTGTTTTCACAAAAAAAAAAGGCCTTTTCCCTTCCACCTCCTAACCATTCCAGTCTTCCTCCCCACCCCCAGCTATTTTGTATCCTGCTGCACCAGTGAGGAGTGTGACAACTCCTGACTTAGCTGGCACTGTGGGATATCGAATAACAAAGGGGAATAATATCAGGATAACAGAAGGGATCTGGCCAGTGCTAGGGAAACGAGCTCACCGCTTGCCCAGGTCCTGCCATCAGCTGAGAAGTAGAACTTCCCTTTTTTTTATTTTAATTTTTTTTTTAATTGAATAAACAAAGGGCTTCATTATGCTGGATAATGCAACTGGCACCTTGATAAATTAGCAGCTACCTCTCCTGTGTAGTCCTGAGGAGACAGTTTGTGTAGTTTTATGCATATGAAGAAGACACTTCTACTTTCCAACATTTTCTTTCAATGTTTTCCACTTTCTTCTTTCAACATTTTCAACACTGATATGTTATTACCTTAGTTCTTCCTAGCTTCTACTTCACATTTTCATATTACCTGACACAGAAAAACAAGTCTCTCCTGCCCTCCAAATCCCTTTTCACTCAGATTTTCCTTCCCAAAGGATATTTCATACAAAATCTTTCTGTGCATGACGATAATTTTAACAACCAGAGTTAGTCAGCTTGGAAGCCCTAATACAAGCAAGCCAGTGGCGATTTTTAAGGGAGCGTTGAGCAGATCTAAAGGTTCCTGAAAGGGTATTTGAAATGATGTGGTGTATTGCCACCTGACTCTGACAGGCCTTCTAGTCCAGCTAACAGAGCTTGAGTTGCTGCAGTACCAGCAGCTATGGGAAGTGACTGAAATAAATTGTTTGTGCAGTCAGAGCTTTATTTAGCAGAGAAACCTCACAACTAATGCTGCCAACAAAGAAAGTAAAGAAAACATCATACAGACACCACTAAAAATCCAGCTGGATATAACAGTATGGTCCTTGACACCAGTCAAACTCCTCTTGGTTCAAGCTGCAAAAAGAAAATACTAGAGTGATTTCCAAACATTGCAGAGCAAACTTAAGGTTTTTCTAATCCTGGGCTCAGCAATTTCAGAGCTGGTTTGCCATGTGGATAATAATAATAATAATAATAATAATAATAATAATAATAATAATAATAATAATAATAATAATAATAATAATAATAATAATAATAATAATAATAATAATAATAATAGTTGTTGTTGTTGTTGTTATTGTTATTATTGTTACTATTATTACTTCCCACCCTTAGTGAGAATGTTGGTGTGCCAGGAGATGCTAAACAGAAGTTCAAAGGTGAAGTACTCCAACCAGCTTTGCAGTAGGTGAGGGTTTTCACTGTCCACTGAGTTTGAAAAGCGGTCATTGTGCCCATCAGTCACATTTCTTAGAACTCTGGTGCTGTTGTACACCAAGAGTTTGGTATCATCCGAAGTCGCCAAATTATGTGGCTGGTAGCAGCCTCTCTGGTCATTACTATTTCTTCAGCTTATTAATAGGATTTTTAAAAATATATAGTGGAAACTGAATGAGAATAGGATTAACAAGAATACGGTCAAGCTTTCTCCTACCTTATTCTCTCCATGTTTCTTGGCAATCTTTGATCAATAAAAAATTGCAACAACTACAGATCTGGAAATTTTCCCCTGGCTAAAACTGAACTATAATATAGTACACCCATATCACAGCTGGAAGTTGTGAGGATTCTTTCCATTACATTAAGGACTGTCAGAATCCTTTTGCATCTCAAAGTAACTTCATTTAGCAAAACTGCCTTTGCTGTCTCTTTTATTGATTCTAAGTACTGAGGATGGCCCTCTTTTCATCTGAAGGGCTTAGCAAGTGTGCTACCTGCCTTTTTGGAGAAGCTTTCCCCCTTCTCCCCCGCCCCTGCTTGTCCAGTTGGATCTGCAAAAAGTTATATAAGTCATGTTCATTAAAACAAAGACCAAGAGAATATTCCAGCAGTATGGAGAACACAATGAGCTGTAGGGAAGCTATGAAAGGGACTTGGTGTGAACCTTGAAATGAATCCCCCCTCTCATAAAGTGACAACCCAATATCCCCAAAGGGAACAGCAGGAGGGAAACCTAAACCTGTCGACAAAGTCAACCGGTAATGATTGGAGAGTTAATTACTTTAAAGCTCACAAAGACAAGCTGAGGTGTTAAAATGGCCCCTGCAAACATCAGCATCCTCCCCTTTCACCAGACTAACTAAACGCAGCAGGACAGTAGCAAGAAGGACCTGAGCAGCTCCTGGTTATGGCAGTTTTCACTACCTCTGAGTGAACTGATCTTTACTAATTTTCAATTTCATCCTTTATCTCATCAGCACCCCTCACAAAGTATTAATGTAAATGTGTGTAAAAACACAAGGCTGCATCAAGTTCAGTGATGCTGGTTGGTACAGAGTCCAGCAATATGTCTGGGCCCTCCTCTTGGGATTAAGCCTCAAAAACACCACTCTTGCACTCAGCAGCAAAATGCTTCCTGTCATATCAGTGCCTTTTACATGGCTGAAGGAGAAACTTAAATCCAGTACAGCTATAACTAACAATTTACTGTGGAGCCTAGGTGCTAATCCTTTTTTCTCCAGCAAATTTGTTTTGAGTCACATTTTATATTAAGATTCCATTTGTGAGGTTTAACACCAGATTAGCAGGTGTTTCAATGTAAAGAATATAGAGGTTAAACACATTGGTAGGCTGTTTCAGATGATGATGAGCTATTGTTGTAAAAAACCCTATTGACCCATTGGACCCATAACAATTGATTGCCATTTATTAAAACATCTATTAAACACTTACTAATTCTTTATCGTGCTTAAATAGAACCTCTGCATCAAGTACTGTGAGATACTGTGTATATGAAAGACTATCTTACAGACATTGTCACGTATAAGAGCCACCTGTTTTTTTTCTTTCTTTGCTTTTAGCCTTCTCCTTTGCACTCCCAAATTCTATTCATCCCATTCCTTCTTTAACACGTAGCATAGTTAATGCAGCAAAAAGACACGTTCCTGCTAAGGTCTCAAATGTATGTTAAAAGGCCGGCAGTTCCTTCTCCACGACTAGCACAGGACCCCTGAAACTGGATCTCTTGTGGCCAGAGTCGAGCCCTCAATACTCAGGTGCCCAGATTTTTCCTGAGGCCAGCATCCTCTTCTAACCACTTCACTTTACGCTTTGTACATCTCTGGTTGGAGAACAAGAAAAATAATACTCACCTAAGAAGGCTCTTACAGGAACTAATTCATTAAGGATTGTAAAGTACTTTGATATAGCAGTGTGGTATATTTGCCAGAGTAGAAAGGAACATGTGGGATTTATTATAAACAGTCACTGTCTCCATCCCTGTGGGATGACAGCTGATCTACCACAAACACTTATTTCCAAATTACAGTATTATGCCAATTACAACTCCTGAGTTGAAACTGCTATAGCATTTACCTTATAATCTGCTAGTTTCAGGAATTAAAAAGCACCCAAATTAGTAAAATGGCAGCATGAGAGTATTTTACACTATTATTCAATTTTATTAAATGTAATAAATGAGACATCAAATGATCAGAAAATATGCCCACAGGTTACTCACTTTGTATGTACATAAATATATGAGTGTATATATTAATATAATCTATAGTGCTTAAGTTGGGCGGTGATGCTCTGTTGTGTGCAGCAATGCATATCCTCATACATAAACCAAGAAGCATTCTGCTTGTGTTCAGAGGACTAGACTTAGTTTCATGGATTAATCTTTCAGATTAAATTAAAATATAAAAGGCTAAAAGGCTGAGGGAAAAAAAAAAAATCACAATTTAAAAAAAAAAAAAAGAGGAAAAAAAAGGCTATTTTATTCCAGAAGGAATATGAGGTTGAAGGTTAGGGCTGCAGGGAAGCTGCTGACAGGTGAGCTAAGCAGAGGAGGAGGTGCAGGTAAAGAGTTTATGCATTCAGCTCATAGGCAGGGACATGCTTGGGATGATTGTAGAGGCTGGGACAAAACTCACTGCACTCTTAGGATGACTTTTCTCCCCTGGGTCACTTCTTTCAACAGCATATGCCAGGGGATGCAATTTCCAGGTGACTGTAGTCAAATATATGGTTATGTGTGGTAATAATAGAAGGAACATCCTGGCTTGGTTAAAGTCATAGAATGTTTTGCCAGACTTTGATGGGGGCCAAGATTTTACCCTCCAGCAGCTCCAAAGATAAATAGGGATCTGTCACTATACCAACATGGACAACTACATAATTGTTTCTAAATATGTAACAGCCCCACTAGTTCTAATGGAACTGCATCAGTGATTAAAGCCCTCACAGGGAAATTCTTAATATGGCAGTAATTTCATGCACAAGAATTTTCTTACTGATTTCAAGCAAGTCTTCAAACTCTAATTTGGTGTTCTCTTTTGTACACTGATGAATTTGTTCTGCACATGTCTGGGCTTCATTTAAGCAGTAGTCTCCAGCATGTCTTACACCACAGCCATACATACAGCAATTTTCAGATTTTGATTTTTGAGAACTGAATTTAACTTATACCATGCAGAGCCCTTAACTTCTTGCTTTCTCTCACTTGTGATCCAAAAATAGCAGTGTTAATGCATTTTCAGAATAATTCTAAGGACTTTTGAGGAGAAGCATATGCTTACTATATACTCTACAATGTAAATGTGCAATCATATATATTTTTCCATGGGGGGAGTGTGTGGGGTGAAAATCCTGTAAATAAGATTATTTAAAATATAATAAAAGCAAAGAGACTAATAGAACAAAGTGAAATAGGCCAAAGTAGTTCTTCCTACAAGAATACATGGGAAAGTTATTTTGACTTTAGATACTCTTCTCTAATATTAAGGACATTTTTTAACAGGTGAAATGGGTGTATTCAATGTATAAGTGATTGGACACCTGTTACTCCTTGGGGAAATTAGTTGTACTTCATCAGTTTGTAGGAGTTACGGGAGAGAAATCCCACAAAGTCTGCCCATAAAAGACATACTAAAGTGCAAATTTTATTGCTTGCACTTACTTCCTTGATGGGCTTATTACTTTTCCATAGATATTTTAATATAGGCTTGAGGGTGTTTTCATACAATAAACCAAAAATATTTCTTATCTAGATGACAAAGCAAAATGCACACAACATATTAGACATCCTCAGTTAGATCCAAGGCATTCCAGGTACTTAGGTTTCGCTCTGTCACATGCACTGTCTCAAACTGAGCTGCACTAAATTGCCATGATGTAGCTCTTTTGAAGTTATAATTTTGGAAAATAGTATAATTTACAGTGACAGTGGATCTGAGTTTGCTGGACGATGATTCATGTATAAAGAGATTCACGTGCTTAACTTCACCGTTTACATAATATCAGGTACACCTGTAAATGTCAAGATCCATAGGAGTCTCTCTGCAAACAAAAGGTTCTTGAATATGTTAAAAACTGTAACACAACACCCAATGACATATTATCCTATAAAATTTATTTTTAGGAAAAGAGTTAAATTGAGAAGAAAGAATGGAATTATTTAAACCAGAGACTTTTATGATTTTTCTCTGTGCTATTACTTATGTCTTCATGACACACTCGTAATTTCAAAATGGCCAAACAGATTATCAAATTTTCTCCAGTGTTTTGTTTCCTGAACTGGGATATGGCCATGCCAAGTTTCAATTTCAAGAAATTATTTTTATGTTTTTACCATTAACCAAGTTGTAAATTTCCCGGAAAAAAAAAAGTTTCTGATGGAAATATTGACACAACATTCAGAATAGTGTTGCAAATGTGGCGCTGTGCTACAAATTGTGCTGAAATGATTTATAATGTTTCCAATAATTTAAAAACTATTTTAAATCACTGCCAGGTCCTGCATAATACATGAACCTTGACGGATTCTCCAACAAGTATTAGGTCACTACACATTTCAATTTCCCTCTTTATGTTTAAAAGGCTGCATCTGGCAGTTAAAAGACTAAAACCTCAGTCAATGGTTATGGTGTGATAGATACATGCTGGAATATTATTTTCACCCGGTAGCTTTCTGTAAGTAGGTCATACAATTTTACAGTGCTGTGAAACATCACCAAAGAGCTTCCTTACACAATATCTCCAGCAACTGACTCTGAAAGAAGTTGCAGTAAACCTTAATGCTTTTTTTTTTTTTTTTTTTTTTAATGGAAAGTTTGTTTCCTCACTAGACTACATGCAGTACATCATCTAGGGAGGACCTTCATAATTTATTGTAGAAGGTCATTTTCCACCCACTCTTAAGGAGATTTTTTAGAATTTTACTTTAATATTTTCTTCTTCAAGACCAGATATTTTTAGAAAACTTTGCAGACAAGCACCTAACACAACATGTCATCCACAAGATGTGGAAAAGAGGCTGTTGAGGAGAGCCCTGCAACAGTCATGTTTCAAGTTTGGGAAGATGGGAAATATCTAGTTGTGCCTGCTTGAGTGGATGCTCAGGTAGGTCGACTGCCTTTCTACCCCTTGTGTGGTACCCTATGGGATGTACCTCATGGTATTTTTTTGTCATGCCACGCTTAGGTGAAAAGTGCTGTTTGCTGGCCATAGGTGAGAAAACCATCACAAGGAGTATTAAAACCCAGGAACAGGACTCGATGGTTCTGATGGGTCCCTTCCAACTCAGCATATTCTGTGATTTCTGAAAACTTCACCATGGTGAGAGGCCTTTGGCAGCACCGGTCAAGGCAGCGTGGAGAAAACCGAGCTTTAAGTCCGTGCATGTTATCACCTTGTTCTTTAAAATATATTCCCCGTAACATCTTGTTACATGTACAAACTCATTGGGAGGACAACATCTGTGATTTGTTCACGCTGCTTCCACCCCTCAGACTAATGATGGTAGGCTCAAGCACAGCCCTCTTCCCCTGCCCGGGGGAGTGTTCAAGGCCCAAAGGCTGCCTGGGGGGTGCTTCCATCGAGGCACTTCCAGTCGCCCCAAGTAGGACGGGAAGCCCAGCGCGACCCCCCGAGGGCGGCTGAGGCCCCCGGGAGGCGCCGGTGGCCACTTCCCCGCAGCTCCTTCCCGCCCAGGGACGCGCCGCCCCCCAAACTTTATCGCCTTTCCCCCTTTCTCCCACAACCCCCCCCCCTTTTTTTCCTTTTTTTTTTTTTTTTTTTTTTTTTTAGGGAGAAAAGGTGGGGGGAGCCCAATTTCCCACTTGCCAACAGCAGATAAAAAAAGTGGGGAGGGACCTCTTCTGTCACAGCCTATGTAGATTAACCTTTCAATTAGCTGTTATCAGGTCCTGTGTCTTAGCACCAGTCCTCGCAATCTGCGTCCGCCCGCACCGGGGAGGCTGGAGGTCTGGGGTGGGTTTCTGTTTTAATTTCTAAATTAATGATAATTGCTCGCGTGGCTCCCCTCCCCCGCCGAGAGCCGAACGCGTGTGTCTGATCTGCCCGTCCACCTTTTAGTATTTTGGAGTGAGAAGAGGAGCCCCGCGGAGGAGGAGGAGGGGAGACAAGGTATTCTCTCTGTATTCATCTTCTTTTTTCCCCTCTCGCGGAGGGGCTTAGGGAAGGTAACTGGTGCAATCAATCCGCTGGCTGGGGATTCCCTCCACCCCCTCCCCGGCTCGTCTGGCTCTCCTGGCTGGGTCTCTTCAGTGTGTATGTGTTTGGGGAAGGGGGTGGGGGGAGGCTGTGTTGTTGTTGTGTTCCTGGCTCTGCTTGCAGCCAGGAGAGAGAGCGAGCGGGCGAGCGAGAGACAGAGCGGAGAGAGCGAGCGAGCGAGAGAGAGAGAGGAGCCGCGATCGCGTTTCAGGGGCAGCACATTCCGCAGGAACCGCTGCTGCAGAAACACACACGGGCAGAGAAAGGAGGTCATTGCAAGCAAAGGGGGGAACCTGCATCGGAGGTTAGATTCCCAGGAGTTTATGCGGGGGATAATAGGGAGCATGCGATGGGGTTTGTTTTGCATCGGGTGACAGGCTGCAATTTGCCATAATAACCCCCTTTCCCTCCCCTCTCCCAGCGCAGGGGGCTTGTCACTAGGCTGGGTACTTTTTTTCCTTTAGCGTCGGAGGCTGATGCACGTGTTTGCAGACACTTGCGCTGGGTAAATGCATTGCAACGCTCTGCGTTTTGCAGGGGAGGGGGAGCAGCAGCAGGAGGTGATGGCTGGGTTGGATGGGGTGGGGAGAGGGGGAATGGAGTGGCGGAGGGAAGCAGGGGATGGCTGAGGTTTTTGTGTTGCATGTTCCCACCCTGTCTTTCTGAGGCGGCAATTGTTCCTTCGCAGACGGGGTGACAGAGAAGTCCCTGTGCTTCGCATGGCGAAACTTGCAGGGACCTGCATGTGGCTGCAGAGCTGGGAGTCATTGTCGTCGTCCCCGTTCCCACCCCCTCCTCCCTCCCTCGGCGGTGCGGGGTGTGTGTGTGCGCGATAAGCGGCTGCCAGTGCCAGGCACCTTGGGAGGGTTATGCTGGGAGCATGCTGTTCCATCTCGCCCGCCCGGGCGAGTGCCAGGCTCTGAGGCACGCGCGTGACGCTCAATATTTAAGGCTGCTCATTAGTGTGTGTCGCGCGCCCGCCCGCCCTGCCGAGCTGGTTCAGGCGGCTTCGCCGGTGTCTCGGCAGCGCTCGCGCTCCCGAACAAACTTCGGGAGGGAGCGGGTGGGGCGGCGGCGGGGGGGTGGGGAGGCCGGGGGGAGTGGGGGGTGCCGGACGGGCGGCAGCGGCAGCCAACGGGAGGGCGGGATTGCGAAAAGTCCCGCCCCCGTTCGCCGCGGGTGGCCAATCGCGAGCGCCCGAGGCCCAGAGGCGAGGCGGGCGGGTGGGCGGGGCGCGCGAGTGTGTGGCGGCGGCGGCGGCCAGTGTCAGCCGCCGGCCCCGCCCCCTCCCGCGGGTGGGCGGTGCCGCTCGCGCAGGGAAGGGGCGCGCCGCTTGATTGACGGGAATCGCCCGCCAATGGGAGCGCAGGACCGGTTGCCGGGCGGGCCGGGGCCGGTGTGGGCGGGTGACGGACAGCGCCCCCCGGCCCGTGAGCGCGCAGCGGCGTGCGCGGCGCGGGCCAATGGCGGGCGGCGGTGGGCGGGGCGCGGGGTAGGTAAGGTTTTAATGAGCCTCCATTGGGCTGTAATCAGTGTCATGTCGGATTCACGTTAAGTACAACAGGGCGAGACAAAATGGCGGCGTAGGTGCGCCGAGCCGCGCGCGGCGGCAGCGGGGCGGCCGCGGGCAGCGCGGAGCGGGGCAGGCGGCCCGGCGCGGCCCGGCGGCGGGAGCGGCGGAAGAGCCGGCAGCAGGGGGAGCCGCTGCGGCGCCCGGAGGAGGCTCCTCCCCCCGCGGAGGTGAGTGGTACCGGGGGGGCTCACCTGCCTCCCGCGGGGGACGCGCGGCCGCCGCCCCCGGCCCCGCCCGGCGCCCCGCGGTGCGGGTGCGCGCACGGCCCCGTCCCCTTGGGCTGCCCCGGCCGCGGGTCGCCGTGCCCCGGGGCGCAGAGCCTGAGGGCTGGGGGTTCCTGCCTCGGGAATGGCAAATCCCGGAGCAGGGCGGGCAGGGCGCGGAGCCAGCCCCGGCTCGGCCCCTGTCAAATGCAACAATGCCTTGGCCCGAGGTTCTAGGCGTTGCACATCTCCCTGGCTGGGTTAGTACTGCAAAAACCTTAAGTAAGTTGGGGAGGGGAATAGTCCAGCCTGGCAGTGCCACGTTTTGGAAGTGATGTTCGCATTGTGTGTTCTTTGACCGGACCTCACCTCTCGTACTCTTGACACTGAGCCTTGAAAATAACCCCCTCTGGCATGAGCAGACGGATACCCACCCCTGCAGCTGAAAACCACTATCCCGAGAAGAAATGTTTTCAGTGGAACCCTTTTTCCAGGTGAACTCTTGGCAGTGAATATTACCTTTCCATATTTCCTGCTGTTCTCTAGTCCTGCATTTTTAAGTGCTCAGAACTTCCACAGGAGAAGGTTGGAAAGGTGAATTTGGGTGATTTTGCTGGTGTCATGTTGTGCTGATGCTGTTTGGTGGCGCTTGCTGCTGTCATGTTGTGAAATGATTTTAAGCATATGATCTCGAAGAAGCTTGTGGGGTATCTCCGGGCACAAGCACTTCCATCAGTTCAGTTCACGTGTGCCACTCTTCTTTCCACATCCCCAAGTCTTTGGTGTCGTTTTAAAGTTACTGTAGTGCCTGCACATCTGTCTTGTTAAAGAATGTCGATGTGTCATTGCCCTTTCTTGCTATTATTGGGAACCGTATGTTGTGTAAAGAATAATACAATAGCGGGCTTCGTGACCTGAGTAATTTTAAAAGAGATGTGCATGATAGGAGAGTCCTTACCATGATCTGCTTTCTCCTTGTCTCATTGTAGGTCCATGTATTTTGCAATAGCAAAACAACTATCTTGTCTGTTTTGCATCATTATTTGAGATGGGGGTAGAATACAGAGTCGATTAGCTACAGCATTCTGAGTAATGGCTTGGAGCAAAGAAAAATGGCAAAAATGGAATGCAATGGCAGTCTTCTCTTCTTCCTCCTCCTCTGCTGCAATCCTTACCTGACCCTGATGCTGCAGCAGAGAGCTGGCCTGCTGCTGCCTCTCCCGACTGCGTGCAGAGCAGGTAGGAGGGAGCAGAATGAGATTGTGCTTCACAGGTCACCGGCAGGTTGCACAACTTACTGTCATCTCCCCCAGATACGTCCTCTTCTCCCCGCTTTCTTTTAGTTTCTGTTTTCTATAGCTGTGTTAACCTTAGTTTTTAAAAGTTCAACTGCATTTACATTTATGAAAGCCAAAGCGAACTTTTAATTATTTTTTTAAAAAAACCCCTTTAGATTCTATGTTGCGATATTTGTGTAGTAAGTTTTAGTTTTGGTTCTGGAGAGAAGCGTAGCTTTTTTTGTTGCTGTTGGCTACACAGCTTGTTTTCACAATCTGGATCACTTGGAAGCAATTCCAGGTACTAGTTCAGTCTAAAAACCACCTTATTAGAGGATTATAGGATTACTGATGACACCTGAAATTGAAGTGTTCAGTCACTGCCTTCTTTAATTATAATCAGCTGTGCAATAGGTGTGTGCCTTTATAAAGGCAGATTTGCATTCATTCTAAATCCCAAGCTGAAATTTTGCAACTTCTTTGTATTTATCTGATAATTTATTACGTAGGCAAAGGGACAAGCCTTGACTGGAGATGGTTTTCTTGTGTTTTGGAGGTAATGGGTTATACTTTACCCTCTAACACTTCTGTTCTGTAACTCTTCAGTGGCAGACTTGTTAATAGATTTTGTCAGTAACATAGTACAGTCAAACTTTCTCAAATGCTTTTATTTTCAAAATAAGATGCCATAGAGTGTAGAAGCTGAAATATGACAAATTACATAGAAAAAACATTGTGGCTGTTGCTATAAAACTTGGAAGTTGTCCTGTGCATTTAACAGTATGGAAAATCTGTTTTGTGATTAAATGAGTGCTGCTGAGGGCTTGATTAAAAGTTAGTTAATTACAGGGGGAGGAAGATTAATAAGTAGACATGAGTGCCTAAATAGACTAATTTATAATCACTGCTTTAAAATGGTATTTCCTCAAAATCTATTTGGGTAATCATCACACTTTTTATCTTAAATGATGTATGACCACCTATTTGTACTTTCAGTAGAATTGCTTTCTAAACTTAGAAACCTGAATGTAACTTTGTATTTCTGAGTGTCCTTTTATGTTGACTCTTGAATGATTGTTTCTGAAGCAATTTGTTTGTCTTTATCTAGTCGCACTGCGTGTAAGTGTGTGTATTTTTGTATTGCCAGTCTTGGGTCAATCGGTCTTGATTTCTGAAAGATCTCCTTAATTTATAGCTCCAGGATCACTCACCCGAGTTGATTTGCTGGGAAAGACGTTTGTTAGTAATAAGTTATTCTGACTGTAGAGTGTGGTAGACCTTGGCATAGCAGTCATGGAGGTCAGGGGGCTGCACTTCAAGTTCATGTGCACTCCAACTGCCAGGGTAAGAGAGGCTCTAAGTTGTGGCAAAACAATTGAAAGTTATTGGTTGGATGCACTTTGTATGGTTCCCTAAGGCAGAATGAACTTGGATGCTGTTGGAAGGTGTGTATATAAGAGGTCTCAATTTTTCCTCCTGAAATCCTGTCCAGTGTGTTGGAAACTGTTTCTGCTGATCCACTCCACTGGTGTTGATTTAGTAGGTGCTAGCATGCGGGAGGTTGTATTACACGTAAGGAGTTTTAAGTAAATAAGTAAGAATGTAGTTCTGAATGTATATGGCTGTGAAATTCCTGTACCAAGCAGTAGACTTTATATGAAGATACAGGTTTATGCTAACCTTTTGCCACAGTCACTGGCCAATAAAAATTCCTGTAACCCACATGTTATAGCATTTAAACTGAAATGTTCATCAGTGTCCAGGAGCTTGGAACAGACCCTGTACTGTGTGTTCTGGAATTTAATGGAAGTGATGTGGTTGCCTGTATGAAATTTAATACATCAATACCGCAGTAGATGTAAAACTCATACAAGTATGTCTGACTCAGCAAATGCAGTGTTCAGCATTTAATTAAGTCGTAACTATCTTAATGAAGACTTACAGTGGAACAGCCTAACTAAATAACTTTAAAAGTAGCTTTCTAGGAATCTGGGGCTTTATATGTAGCTACGGAGAACTTCCAAATCTATAGGAAGAGTGTATGAAATAGTCTAAATGTGAGTGATCCTCCACTATATATAAGGTTCTGCTTTGCTGTGTTATTGTATTTTCAGTGTCAGATTTGTGCAAGAATTTGTAGGATTTATAATACCATGGAAACTCTTCCCTTCCCTATATTTGTCTGCATTTTGTAGCTACAGTGTTATTTTGGAATTATCTGAAAACAGTGAGTATAAACAATTCTGTTAGGGAAAGAATGGCTTTTGCTAGCTGGAGTAAATAAAAAAGGTCTGTTTACCGAACAAGTTATTGTTTGCTTACAGATACTTGAAATACACAGAACTGTTATCAAACACAGTTTCCATGAGTAAGGTCTGGAAGCAAGAAACAGGATCCAATCTGTGTAGATCAATAGGGTTCAGTATGTGAGCCAGTTATGCATTCGGGCCCTGCATTTGCATCAGGAATGTGTCTTTTTCAGTCTGGCAGTTACTTGAATTTTCATATTTATAAATCTGAAGTTGTTTAAGCTTTGATCAGGTTTGAGAAGGACAGATTCATAAAAAGAATTGATTAATATTGACTATTTGGGTACTGAAAAATTTTATACTTACCAGTAACCAGCTGTTCTTTTCTTACTAATCCTGTTGTGTAGGTATATTAATGTATGAACCATGGCCTGGAATTTATATTTAAAGACATTTTTGAGGGTAGAAGAAGAAAAAGGTATAGGACCAAAAGTATGTGTTGTTATACTCTTTGTAGTTGCAGAGGAATCTTTTTAAGAAGTTGAAAATAATTCAGATTACTGTATCAGTTCAGGGTTTTTTCTAGTTATAATTTACTCAAGTTTTTGAACATTATTTAAATGCAGGATAGCTAGAATAAATGAATAAAAAATGAGGTCCGGGACTTGTGTAATCATAGATGATTTTGTTATTTGTAGGCTGCTTGCCATAGCTTTATAAAGGTACTTGCATATTAACTAATTTTAAATTTTTGCTGTGAAACTGGTGAATCTTCTGCTTTACAAAATAACCCATATATTGAGAATGAATTTCTTTTTCTCCTGTTTGTTGTTTTCCTTTGAAGTAATTATGCAATTCTGTTAATGCCTTCAAAAGTTCTCACAATTCATGGCAGAAAGAACTAATACTTCAGATATACTTGTTTATTCATTATGCAACTCCTGTCTAAGTTTAATTTGTGAGACTTCTAAATTGTTTTATTTTTTTATATGTGTTCCCAGAATGAATAAACTCTTCATCAAGATGTTCTTTCAGGTTTCTTAAATGAGTTTTTGTAGCCACTGAATTTTCTATTGGAGTGATGTATTCCATAATAAGTAAAAAAAAAAATAAATTCTTAAACTGCGAGTCAATAAAACATTTTTCAATGTGACCTCTTTATACATCTTTGTGCTGACAACCTAATTATGTGAAAATGCCTCCTGTTACTTTGTTTTAATTTCTGTTCCTAACGGTTTGTATCGAAAATGCCTCTGTGCTGCACTCCTTAAAATTAGAAGGGCTTTTGTGATGCCTTTTGGTTTTGTAGGGTACCTAAATACTAATGAAGGATGTAATACTTACAACTTGGTTCTGATATTTTTGTTTTCGGTTTTTGAGTTGTGTAATCAACACGACAGGGCACTTAGAGACAGGCTAGTGTAAGAATTGGCAGCGGTTACACTTTATCTTTCATTGGTTGGGGTTTGGTTTTCTGGTTTTTTGGGTTTTCTAGTGCATGTATAATCCATGTAGAAAAGATTTGTAGGCAGTTTGTTTTAGAGAGTGTTTTCAGATCCCTGACTGAATGGAAATTGTCCAACAGGTCAATAGTAGGTTAAGTGTTGGGGTGGTAGAGTTTTGGAAAACTAAAGCCACTGACTGTTATGAGAAGCAGAAGGATTTTATGATGGCATGTTTGATGTTGGGTGGGAACTGACAAATCTTTCATATAATATCGCAAATTTTCTTTATACTGCAGCATCTATAGTATGAATGTATATCTGAATTTGTTTTTAATTTTTAATACTTCAGCATTAATTGTATTCTCTCCCTGCCTCTTGTTTTTTCTTTTTAAAGGTTGCAACAAACTTTCTTTTAAGGAGGTACCAGTGGCATCGCAGATGACCCCTTCTACGTTTCAGTAACAGTAACATAATTGGAAAGTTTCAGTCGTCAGGTATTTCTCTGCTTTTTCTGGCTCCTCAGGGTGGATATTTTTGACATGTGTCCAAGCAGTGTGTGGAATCCTTTCATTTGTGTTTGAGGTGTGAACAACCTCTGAAAGATCTGCTAAAAGGATAAGGAGGAACCTCTATGGGTAACTCTTGGCTGGAAACAATTACTGGTCAACCATGGTAAAACTTGCCAACCCTCTTTATACGGAGTGGATTCTGGAAGCTATACAAAAAGTTAAAAAGCAAAAGCAAAGGCCTTCTGAAGAGAGAATATGTCATGCTGTTTGTGCTTCCCATGGATTAGATAAGAAGACTGTTTCAGAACAGTTGGAACTTAGCGTTCAAGATGGTTCTATTCTTAAAGTCACTAACAAAGGTCTTGCATCTTACAAGGACCCAGATAATCCTGGACGGTTTTCGTGTGTTAAACCTGGCACTATTCCTAAATCTGTTAAGGGATCTAGAGGAGCTTGTAATGAGCTTCGTAATGTGGATTGGAATAAACTCTTGAGAAGAGCAATTGAAGGGCTTCAAGAACCTAATGGCTCCTCCCTGAAAAACATAGAGAAGTATTTGAGAAGTCAAAATGACCTAGCAAGTATTTTCAACAATCCTGCCTTTCAGCAGAGGTTGCGGCTGGGGGCCAAACGTGCTGTGAACAATGGGAGGTTACTGAAGGATGGTCCTCAGTATAGAGTGAATTATGGCAGTTTGGAAAGCAAAGGAGCTCCAAAATACTCCAGCACCTTCCCAGCTTCCCTTCCACCTGTCAGCCTATTACCCCATGAAAAAGACCAGGTAAGTCTGAAAAATGAGGGCTATTGTGGTAATGAAAAGCTATTCTTGTTATCCTTTGTTTATTTGCCTAATACAAAAGTAATGATTCTTCTTGTGCTTTATTTATCCATTTAAATGTTTATGAGTGGGGATGCATGTCCCAAATTTATGCAGAATCAGTTCTGGTAAATGAATTTTACTTGGCTCCCTATGTCCTTCCGTTCTGTACTGGATAGTTTGCTTTGTGAATTTTAAATAGATGAACAGAGCAGCAGGGAAGAGTACAGCTGTATGCTCTGTTGTAGGTGTGAGATTGTTCTGTCTTGCCTGACAGACTGGTGTAGCTGAAATCTGCAGTGTGATTTGACTGTGGCCTTTTACTTTCATCTTCTGCCAGGATATACTGATTTTCTTGTGGTTTGATGGCCTGAGATGCCACTGGTAGGACTCATGATGTTTAAGACAGTTGGAATTATTATTTTTTAGTGATATTTTTATGTGGATAGTGAGCTTTAAAATGTTAGTTAATAGAAACTGGAATTAATGTAAATATTCTAGGAACAGAAGTGAAGGTGTTAGAGTGACAATTTGAGCTAAACTGCAGGATCCTCCTTCTGTTTTACTTTTGTTGCACTCCCTACAGGGGTTTATTTTTGCTATTACTTGAGTTTTGTTTTGAAGTTAATTGTTCACAGAGTTTCAGCCTTGAGGGAGAAAGGGCTATCAATTAGTTTTTTGTTTATGAAAGGATAGTGTCAAAGACATGTCTGCAGGCAGTCTTTGATCATTTCCCGTTTAGTATGGCAAAGTGTGTTTGGAATTTCCAGCGTACTTGGGGGAAAGAAAGTTACCTGTTATAGTAAAATTGGCTTACTTAAAATATTTGTAAGTTGATGGTTTGGTTCTCTCTTTGTTTTTGTTTTTCTCTTCTGGCTGGTCTAGTTTGATGGCAGTTGTTTTAGACATGGAGTAGTTCAGCTTTGCTATTGTAGAGTTGCTACCAGTGTCTCCTAGAAGCTGCATGATGCTTTTCAGCGGTGTTTTCCCTTTGATGGTGAGATGCTGGAGGGTGCAGAGTAGAAAATGCTTGTTTTGGAATTATTTTGTGAGGTCTTCAGAAAGAGTTTGGGGAACTGTCAGAGGTGAGTAGTTGAAGCTTTATTACTGTGAGCTTCCCTAAATATACGCTAAATATGATTGCATTTATATATGGATATCTATTTCTGTCAAATTGGACTTCTCAGATATTTGAGGGATGCATGGAGCTTCATGCTCTATAATCAGAATGGAAATTCAAAAGTGCTGCATACTGTGCAATTACTAGTGTAGCTGTACACTATAAACATTTAATTACTTGTAGTGATAAAGCTGTCTAAGTACTTTGAGTTTCTACTGTAATGACATGAAAAATTTGAGGGCTGGAGTACTGAGCAACCCAAGTAACATGAATTTTGTGAAAACAAAAATCTGCCATATTAACTTACCTACTGGGACTGGCAGCCTTTGCAAGGAATGTTAGTTGGGTCATGGTGCTGAAAAAGCCATTACTGCCATACTAAAATACTGGTATAAGGATAAATCTGTCTTCTAGAAGTTAGCCAAACAAATCTGTTCTCTAGCAAGTGCTTTGGCAAGAAATAAGCTTTCATTTGGGTGCCTCAAAATTAGCAGTGTGACTTGCGTGTTTAAAAACTGGCATACGGTTTTTCCTGACAAAAATAGTTTTGATGTGAGGTTGGTGAATCAGTAGTTCCATGTTCCATGTTAGTGTAGTGTACTGCTTAGTTGTGCTAGGTTACTGAGGTTACTGAGCAAATATATAGAGACTTGTTTTAAATATGGGATTTTTACTGTTCTTCACTATGTGTGGCTTTAAATTCTTCGAGGACATTTCTGAAAGTAAGTGTACTTAAGCTCTCCATGTTACTGGGATGTGACTACATCTTCATTTGAAATTGATGTTAATTCGTGTATAAGCAGGATGACATTGCAAGAAAACTGTTAGGCTATTTTTATTGGAAGCATTTAAGTGACAGTATGGGGCACGTCAAGATTATTTATTGAAATTAATAAAATAAAGGTATCCAACTGGCATCTCTTGGGAATGGCTAATGTTTGACAAGGTTGGCTATTTTAAAGTTACTTTGGCTCTTTCTATAGCTAGCACAAGTAAGAGATAATTTTTGTTGGGGTGGCTAATCTTATATATTTGTTTTGATTTTTTTTTTTTTTTCCCTAATACTAGAGGTGACATTTTAGTATATCTTTTATTGACTTTTCTGGAGGAAAAGAACAAATGTAGGGATGCACAGAAATCTGTTTTGATGACTGTGGAAATTTGAGTAATTTTGATTATTTTTCTTTCTTTAATTCATAATTAACATTTCATGAGGATGTGACATAGAAGTTCTTTAGAGATGTCTCTTTGTCAGTCTGAACATTCACACTCATAGTACCAAATGCAGACTCTGAACCTTTCTTCCTGAGTGAGTGAAAGGTGATCAAAAGAGATACAATATGGCCTGTGTGGGGCAAGATGGTTGCGTTTTGTGTGGGTTGTTAGTGGCTTGTTTGGGGGTTTTTTGGTTGTTTGATTTTGGGATTTCTGTTTTTGTTTGCTCACTTCAATCACCCACCTGAAGTGTCTGAGTATGTAGTGCACTGAGAAGATACATACTGTTGAAATGCAGTGTCAATGAATTTAGTTTTGCAGACCTGGAACCTTGACTATGTGACAGGAGTGTTGAGTGGTTTGCATTCTATGAAATACTTGGAACAGGGAGCTGGGAGTGCTAAACATTTGTCTTAGTGGTGATGATATGGAGGTGCTTTTCTTGTCCCTATTAACTGGGTGGTCCAATTCAGCTAGATACAGTTCTCTTGCTTCATTAGCTCCATTTAGTTACAGCAATACAGCAGCCGTGTTTCCTCCTGTTATCCCTAGGCCTGCAAGAAAACATTTGTATAAAAATGGTGTTTCAAGTGTTATCCTGACTTCTGGATTTGGGGAAAGTTGTATCAACTCTTGAATTGAAGCAAGAGAAAACATGCAGTGCAGCTCTTTAAATCTTCCCTTGCTCAATCCTTTTCCATTCCCTAGTGTGTGTCAAGGGTTGCTTTTCCATCTCTGAATGGAGATGCAAGTACAAGGCTCATGGAAAGAGATCTTGTTGGAAGGTCAGTAGCTTTAGACAGCTGTATGGTGTCTAGGTAGTATATTGTAACTATTATGAGTAGTGTATATTATATAAAGGACTTTTCAGTTATCTGAAGTATTCTGGTGGTTACATTGAGGTAAATGTAACCACCAGAAATGTGGTTACAAATGTCTGGGCAGGTAACTTGGATCAATGCACTTCAGAAGATGCCCAATTTAGTGTTAACTGGGTGCATGAAGGGCTGCATCAAGCCAGAGGTGGAGCTGCCTTAAGAGTTAAGGAAGACTGAAAACAGTGGTATCCTTTAGGATGAAGACTTGCAGTGTCTTTATGTCCTGAAAGAAAACAACGCAGAAAAAAATCTTCCTCAAATAAAGAAACAAAAAAGCCCAAAAAAACACACACACACAAGAAAGCAGAAAAATAGTTCATTTTGTTGTGCAGCAGTTTGATCTTGTGCACTTCACTATGTTGCAGTGCATATTTAAACAATTTAACTGCTCTTATGTGCTCTTCCTTATGCTCAAGAGTATCTTGCATAGATACCCTCCCTTTTGCTTCACACCTTTTCTCACCAAGCCTTTTCTGAAAAGGGCTGTATGAATATGTTAACCAGAAAATGCAGTGTAAAAACTGGTTACATAGTAGCGAAGGGTGTGAAGAGAGAGGAAAATTGAGTGATACTTAGCTTTTCAATAAGCCTTTGAAGCATTAAAATGTGCTTCTGGAAATGCAAAGTGGTATTTAAAACTTATGGTTAGTTTTAAGAAGGTTGTTTAATTTATCTTTAATGGTGGCAGTTGTAGAATAACAATGTTGCTGATATTTTCTCTGTTTTCCTTGTCATTTGGACAAGCACTAGGAAGGTTGTGCAGTTTGGGAGCTCCATGAAACCTAATAAGTCTTGGGAGTTAGCCATCTCCTGAGCACAAGTGCTGTGACTGTAAACTCAAAGAAACAGATATTTGTAGGCTGCAGCAGCTCTTTATTTGCTTATTTTTAGACATAGTTTAAAAGGATAAATCCAGCTTTTAAAGGTGAAGAGGGAGGGGCCATTGTAACATTACCAGAGGGTTGTGGGAATACCTAGTGTATCTCAGCAGTTTAATCTTTGTTATGTTCAGAATAATTAGTACTTAAACTTCAAAAATGTTCAAATGGAAGTGGCTTGATGTTGGTTCTCCTCAATGCTCTCTTGAACAGCTCAGCAACTGTGATTTTCATCTGATTCCTGGCATGAAAAAATTTTCTAATCCCTCTTTCACTTTCAGTTTGTCTTTCTAAGCTGACTTTCATGCAAAACCAAGCTTGTTTTATTAATTTTTCTTACCCTGAACTCCTATCTAATTTTGTTTTCACTGGCCTACATACATTTAGCTGTTCAAAGTGTAACTTGGCATAGGTTGAATTTCAGTTTTCTGGTATGTAACTTGTGCCAGTGCAGACACTGGGTGTTCCTCCTTCTGTCTTTCAGGCAAGGGGCCAATCTATAGCGAATTGCTTTTTTGGCATTCAGGCTCCTCCTTGCTCAGTTTTTAAGCTTCCTGCCTTCCTGTGGGTAGGCAGCAAGACAGTGTTGGTTGAGATTTCTTGTTGCCTCTGTCCTCTAGATTTTCCACTGTGCAGAAACAGAAAAGGGAGACAGAAAGGAATGCACAATGTATCTTGCAGATTTACACATAAGGGCATATTTATAATGCCAAACTTTGGGAGCTGCCTTTAGGTGGTGTCTGGGCTTCTGAGGGTGAGTCTGAGCACCAAAACACAGTGATGGGGAAGTTTCTAGAGTGTCTGCAGTGCTACAGTTGAAGAGACTATACACAGGGAAATAAAAGAAAAATCTAGGTTTGAACTTTGTCAGTCCATGAAATAGTGTTGTCTTCAGATGCAGCCATTGTTTCTCTCCTCATAACATCTTCATGGTGACAAAATACTGAGGAATGATGGCATTACTTGGCAAACACTAAGTCTCATGTTTGTGGTCGTTTTAATTTACAAGTTAGCTTTATTTCTTGGAAGGGTGACCTGCACCTTAACTGTGTGTAGATCTGGTCCTGGAAGTTTTGGGATGACTGCTGGATTCTGCTGCTCTTGTATTTTGGGGTGTGTTTTTTTGGTTTGGTTTTGGTTTGTTTTTTGTTTTGCTGTTAGGATTTTTTTTTTTTTGTGGGGGCATATTGTTGTTGTTGGGTTTTGTTTTTGTTTTGTTTTTTGCTTGTCCCTGTAGCTTCTGAAATGCTAAAACTACCAATTTTTTGCATAAGCCAAGGGACCACTTAGAAATGGATCCATTTAACACTTGAGGTACTGGAGCTTACCAGAAATTGAAGTGGAAAGTTCTCATCATCCCATATTTTGGAAAAGCAACTCATACCACTGTATAGATGGATATATCTGGCTTTGGGGGCTTGTTTGTTTGTTTTACCATTCACACTTGGAGCAACCTAAGAAGCATATTTGTAAAAGTTTTCATGAACTGTATGGTGGGAAGTAAGTTAAATACTGCTATTTCCTGAATTAGATCAATCTATTCCTTCATGAGGCAGGGTGGAGGTTAGTTTTCAATTCCTGATGTGAATTAGTTTCTGCAAATAGCATCATATTTGCAATAGCCTATAGATCTGTGAGGAAGACTCTACTCATCCTTTTCTTCCCCCAAGCTAGATATTCTAAACATAGTTCTGCATGATGCGCACATATTCTTGTTTATTGCAAGGAGTGATTCCAAACCTTATACTGCAAGCTGTTTAATTGTAAGGCTTGCTAAAATTTGATGTTTTGTTTGTTTTCCTTCAAAATTATTTGGTGTGGTATTTTGTGATGAGTCCTGTATTGAAACTAACAGCAGTGAGTTAGAGATTCCGTGTAGTTCTATTGGTGTTTATTCATCTATGCTATTTTCTGTGAATTCTTCTGTCTTAACTGGGAGTGCCATTGGATTCCTAAACTATGGTTAGAAGTTTTATTCTTTGCATTTTCCTTCCAGACTAATTTTTCTTTGACTAGTTAATGTGTGGATATCTCCTTCATCAAGATTCCTTCTAAAACAGAAACACCAGAAGGCTGCCTTAGATATAAGGAGAGCTACCTAGCATATTTTCTCAGTGCTGTCTTCTTATCTGTTCAAAGAGTCTTTGCTCTTCAGTGTTCAACAGTAGTGATGGTCTTGACTCTTAGGTATTTTTTCAGTGTCAGTTGAAATGTGGTAACAATTCTTATTGTTGCAGTAAGTTTATTGTAAAACATGATGAAGAACCTTTATAACTTGCATTTGAAGTTGTTTGCTATTTTTGACATGTTATTTTTTTGTTGAGAAACATATCAAGTATAGATTAACTGCTAATTACCTGTAGTTTTCCAGTTTGGTAGTTGGAAATGGCAAAAGACTTTCACTTTTGAAAGAATTTCAAGCTAGCATTAAGAAAAGACTCAACTGGTAAAAACTCAAAAGTTTTCTTTACAACTTTGAATCCATTTATGATTCTGTTAGCAACTTGGTTCTCTGTGTTCAGTACTGTATTTGTCTGGGTATAAGGACAGACCATGATCTGAGGGCCTGTTTCAAGCCAGGACATTAGAACTTTATGGAACCAAGTGGATGGAGTTCTGCTGTGTACTGGAGTAACAGTATTAGGGCTCAAATGATGGCTGTAGTATTTTGAATATGGTGGTATGTCAGATCAGGCATCACTTAACTGACAGAGCCACTGCTGTCCTTTGTGGTTACCTGCTAAGTGACAAGTCAGCTTTTAAACTAGTGTGATTTCCTTCAGTTGCAAAATTACTTGTATTTATTGTTGTTTTTCCCAATCTGCTTGATACCTCATTGAGGTAAATTGTTACTGGTGCCACATGGATTTTTCTGTGGTTTTTTTTTTCTTCTTCAGGTTCTTTGTGAAGAGATTAAAGTTTTGAATTTGCAGGCACAGCCAGCCTTCTTGAAATGAATGGGTGTGACCTGTTATACGGATGCATGTGTGGGCAACTCTAGAGCTGCTGCACTTAGTTCCAGGTTTATGTGGATTATTTTGACTTCAGGTTGTGCTGTAGATAAGATGTTACATAAGGAAAATTCCATGTGGTGAGGGAAACTGCAGACTTGTAAATGGTCTGTTCTTACACCTTGTCAGTGCAGTACTAGCTACATAAGTGCACGAATTTCTGCTTTGTCAAGTTTTTTGGTCTAAAGTGGCAGAGCCCCATTTTTCTCCCCTCGTGGTTGTCGTGGTACAGTCCAGCAGTTACCAATTAATGCAGTTCTAGGTGGTGTAGGCTTGAGGTTTCTGGTTTTAATTACAAACAGGACTCTGGCACAGGAAAAAAGCTATGTATGATCTCAGAAGATGTGTCTGGTAGGCATGGCTGATGTTTCCTCATCTTGGAATAGAAGCAGAGCTAGCTTAACCTGTGGTGAATTTGCCACACGTTTTCCACATGCTGTCCAGGAGTTAATTTCATCACTGGTGGTATTTTGAAGCTGGCTTCAATTTCACATCTGTTTTTTCCCAAAATGGTGCAGATGAGTGACTGTAGTTTTAAGAACTAATTTTTATGTAATGTCCATGTATCCGTGGCAACACTAACTAGCCGTGTTTGCATTTGTCTCAATAAAAGACAAATGTCAGTGGCACCTTTGTTTTAGACATAGAGTACAGGCAGTTCTTAACTAATGAATAAGTAGAATTACAGAATTATTTAGGGTGGAAAACACCTCAAAGATCAATGAGTCTGACTGTTAATCTAGCACTGCCATGTTCACCATTAAACCATGTTCCTAAGAGCTGCATCTGCATGTTTTGTGAATGCTTCCAGGGACAGTGATTCCAGCACTTCCCTAGGCAGCAGGAAGTATTTACACATAACAGTTGAGAGAAAAACAGGATAAAATAGCCATAGATGTGTTAAAGCACCTCTTTCAGAACTTCATGTTGGGTGATGATAGTGAAGATGGAGACTGCTATTTTTCAGATGGCAAAGTAATGAGAGGTAACTGGCATAAGTTGCATTAAGAGAAATTGCAGACAGATGAAGGAGAAAATCCTTTAAAATGAAGATGGAGAAATGTGGAACTGGGACTCGGAGTGGCTATAGAATCTCCACCCTCAGAGGTGATCAGAGCTGGACTAGGCAATGTCCTGAGCAACCTGATTGGTAAAAATGTGAGTAATACCTAACTTGCAAGTAGTGTGGAATTCTTTAAAATGCTTACCATTAGTGGGTAATGAGCAGTAGTTAGAAAAGGCATACAAAAATGCAGTTAAATAGGTGATGAAAAGGTCAGTGTTTGAGCCTGAAAAGAGTCTTAAGACCAAAGTAAGCTCTGTTATGATCACTGAACTTAATAGTAGCTAGTTAACAATTTCTATGCTTATGAAGGCTGCTCTATCGCCCGCTTCTATTCCAAATTTTAAGATACTCAGCTTTCATTTCCTACTTCAATTTTTCTCTCTTGACCTCTGAATGCTAGTATGCCTGCTGTAGGAGTTTATCAAGAATCTGTTAATGGTAGAGGAAGAGGACTGTGCATTGACTCCTGCAAATAAGTATTTGGTTATCAGTCAGTTTATAAACATGGAGGTTAATATAATAAACAATGGGATTATACACAAACATGGTATTTTCTGATCTGAATATTTTTGCTCTGCCTTGAACTGTCTAGGTCTCTTCCCTTTCTTCTTTATCCAGTTGTAAAAACTGAACTTCACAAAATAACTTATTAATGCTGTTTTGCAAATATTAATCTGCTTTAATATTGAAAAAAATGTATAGTAAACACAATGTATTCATTTTTATATGCTTGGCATGCATTCTGCTGATCTAGCAAAGCAAGCTTTTGGATATTATAGATGTTTTCTGAAGGTCTGAAATTTGTAGATAAATCAGTTAAGAAATTACTCAAACCACACGCAGGGTAGGTTCACGTGCTAAGTGCCTGTAGGATGGTCTGTTGCTGTGCTTGTACATGTGTGTTTTAGCTGCATCCAACAGTACTGGAGCTCATGCTCTCTTGGAAGCCAGTGACTTGCTCTGTGGCTTTTTCAAAGAATTGCTCTTGTTGGGTCACTTGATGTGTTTGTCTGCCGTACACTTAAAGAAGGAAATTACTGGTACTTGTGTTCAGTAAGTTCTGTGCTTTGCCATTTGGAGTTTTTGTGACAATTGGCAGTTGTTTTTGCTTTATGAATTTGTGCACTATGTTTAAAAAACAGTGACTAGCTGCTCTTCTTGCAGGCATGTTTTCAGTCTTTCAGTGGAGAGTTGTGAGAATTTTCTGATCTGAACATGAGATGGGTGCTATGAGTCTTTTATTTGGATTAATAAACCACTGCAAGAATCTTCCTCTGTGTTTCCAACTTCCTATACTGCACTGAATTCAGGATGATACCTCATTTCTGACTGAATTCATAAAAATAAATGTGGCTTTATTCAGCCTAGGATTGACAGATTTTGTTTTATGTCTTCTGGAAAATATTAGTGATGGAAGAAAGCAAAACTGCTCATTATCTGCTAACATGAACCAGAATCTGAATGATTTATATTGTTTCTTTCTCAATATTGTCTTTGGATGTATTTTGAAGGGACCTCTGCAAGACTTGTTTCCTACAGAAGAGCTTGTAATACAGCTGAGAACAAGCTTTTTCCATTTCCTGATCTCAGTCTGATGCTCAGATTTTAATTTGCTTGATGTTTTGCTAATGCAAATGAGTTTTGCTAAAACAAGTGTCCTTCTAATTTTATCAGAGGTTTTGTATGGAATTTACTTGTAAAAATTAATGCCTTAAAATTTTTTATTTGCTACCATGTAGCAGGGAAGGGAATAATAAAATAGTTCTAGTAGTTAAGTGGTATTAGCATTGAATCTCTTACTTTGCTTTTCAAAAATATTTATCTTTGTTTTTGTGGACGTGTGTCGTAGCTTTTAGTTTCTGACAGCAACCTTACTAGCAAATTCCTTCCTTTCCCCACAACACATGCATGTTTACTTCACTGTTACTGATACTGTGAGACCAGCAGCTTCAAATAAGGTTAGCTTTTGTCTTTTATGTACACAGCTAGAATGAGTCCCATTGTTATTGCTTTCTTAGGGCATGACAACTTGACTTTTTCTTATTTAAGATATGTGTTTAATAAATTTTACCAATTAGAGTAGACATCTGTTTGGAGATCAGCAGCAATCAAAATCACTTATGAAGAAATTGTTGGCTCGTGATGCATCTGAAATATTTCTGGAAGTTCAGCTTCTTTTAGCTGTTGCTAAGAGATAAATTTTCATTGACATGAGTGATGTGAGGACATGTCAGCATGTTACCAGTTGTTTTATAGGCAGTCAGCTCTGCCGCCTTGCAGATGGTTGGAAAACTCTTGGTAGAGGGTAAATGTGTGCTGATTATCTCATTGAATTAAGGTAACCTTTTGTCGTTCATTGAATTCTGCAGAGCAAGCATTGAGCAGCTGCTCTACTGTTGAATTCTGGATTTAGTGAATACATAGATTAAGCTAAAGGGTGTTTAGTCCTGTTCCAGGTACTGAGCATTGGACTGCTGTAAGATTTTCTTATTTCATACTACCTTTAAAGTCTTGATCTCATTGGATTGGTACCTGTGTTCAACATTTTAACTAAACTGAGTTTTTCACCTTTGTTGTCAGCACATGCTTATTGATCTTTTCAAACTTTGAGAGCTCTGCCTTTCTTCAAGTGGTGCCAAGGGGAGAAACTCTTGTTTCTGTCTGATTAGTCTTCCCTCAAATGTAGTTAAAGCACTCTGATGATTATCAAGTTCATAAATACATTTACTTTGGATTACATTTATGAGTGTACACCTAATCTGTAGGAGTATATTTAAAGGTCATAGTTCACTGTCGTGTTAAAGCTTCCATGTAGACTTGTTTTCCCTGTCCTTTATAAAACAAATTAGTACACAGAATTTTATTAAGGACAGTTTTCCAGATTTTTCTAGATAGTTTCTAGAATGATTTTGGAAAGGGATTGGGGAAGGAATTGTAGCATTCCCCAGACCAAGCTTACAGTACTTGGGTTGCATAAAACGTTCCTGGATTCTTAGAGTTTATGCACCTTTTTATAAAACAGTTAAGATCTTCAGATCAGTATAGCTTTGTACAAGAAAATTCTGTTTTGTAAGGATCCGAAAGTGAGTTGTTCTGAGAACATTTCAATTACTTTAGAAATTCCTCAGGTAAAATATAAATCAGATAAGGTATTGTTCTGTCAGCTATATATAAAGGGGTGTGCTTGTATGCTATATAGAAGGGGGTAATAGACACTTCTTCATATAGACCCTATGTTTAAGGGTTGGTGTCTAATGCATGTTATAGAAAAATGGTTTTCAGATCCAGTTTAGGTTCGTCTTCCCTGCCCTGTTTAAGTGTAACTTTGACTTCATTCCTGAAGGCTTTGGGGGTTCATTTATTTTATCAAGTATTTAATGTTTTACAGGGTTCTTTCATTTCCTTTCAGCCCACATCATACACTGATTAGACTTCTACCAATAAACAGTTGACCATCTTCCATGCAATTCCATGAAGTTCTTGGGCTGTTTTTGTAGAAACTGTATCATTCAAAAATTAGAAATTCTATTTTAATGCTAGGATTATAATGAAAAAGCTGATTAAAAATCAGTATTTGGGGTATAGAATTTAGAAATGAATCTATGTTAAATGAATTTTGTTATATAAAGCTGTAACACAATGGGATATGATATTCTCAAACCGAGGAACTGAAGTGTTTTTTCTGCTGTAGAAGTACCACAGTCAAATGATACATCTTTGAAATTATGTAAAAAGGAAGTAACTTCATATTTGTTTTATTACCCCAAATATATTTTTGCCCTAATAAGCAAATTACTTTCTGTTTCTGAAGACAGTGCTAAAGCACTTGGAGAAATACATTCTGTCATAAATGTTCAAAATAGCTTCTCAGATGGAAGAAATTGCTCTTCTTTTGTACCTAGTGGAGTTTTTATGGATTTTTTTTTTTCCTTTGCCTTTTAGTTTACTGAAATGCTGACATCTAACTCCAGTACATTTCCAATAATTCCTCTCTACCTCTGCTTCGTATCGAACAGGTTTCTTCTGTAACCTGATTTGTGTTTTGAAAGTTAATTTTATATAAAAATCTGAGATATTGTCATAGCTTTAAAGAATGGTCTGCTTATCATCTCTAAGATTGCCTCAGTGTTAAAACTAACTAGTGCATAATATTATATATGAAAATTAAGTCTTTAATCTCTTAGCAACCTTCCCTAGAATATATTGCATGACTAAGGTAAACTGATATTAGTTGTTTTTTCAGGGGAAGCAGACCAAAATATAATAGCTCCTGCAGTGGTAACTTTCACTTGTGAGGGACTGTGGCCTCTTTGGAGATAAGGATGAGGATAAGTCCGGTTGCATGATGACTTCAAAAGTACAGCTTCCAGTATCGGAGCTGGAAATGGCACCTTCTGACAGCCTGGTTACAGCACTGCTGTTTATTGCTGCTGTTAAAATCTAGCCCAAAATGGCACAGATAAGCCTTGTGCGTGCTTGTAACAACTTGGAAAGTTACTCAGTTATGTGATCTAGCAGTCCCCTTCACCTCTCATCTTTTTAAGGCCTGTAATAAAGGGTGCTTGCTTTTGGATAGCTTTTCAGTAAAATATTACAAAATGGTACAGCTGGAGAAAAAACCCTTGAGTTTAAATGTAATCAGTTTTCTTGGAAGGAGTTTCACTGGGAGGAAGTACCACAGGGAATATTGCATGTTACCATATATCACTCTTCATTGAAAAGGAGCTGTTAGACTATAAAGCCAGTAAGGGAGTAATTAAATTCTTAATTGGGGCTGATATTAGCAGAGGTACAATGACAAGTGTTTTGATACAAATGAAACAGCAACAGGGAAGCATGACATAGAAGTGCCTTTCAAACTAACACAGCAGCTCTTGCTTGTTAAAAGCTCTGTGAAGTTGCATTTGTTCTCCTGTACTCTGTTGATATCGTAGCTTTTATATGCAAGTAAAAATACCACTTTTCCTAAGAGTTTTAAATGTAGCACTACAAGAAAGTAATGTTTACATTTTATTTGCAGTTTTAATGCATTTGTATTCACAAACCAGTAAATAATTAGTCTACAAAAATTTTTTCTTAGTAGACCTATTAAATTCCATCACAGCTTATTTGATACAGTTTGTGCCATCAGCACTTACTCCTGCTGTGGTTAGTATCACAGAAGAGAGGTTTGGTATTTAGTATAAACAATAGCAAAACACAAAGAGCTTTTGATTTTAAAAAAGTATTTAAAAAAATATATTTAATGTAAATTTAGCAGAAGTACATTGAAGGTACTTTTTTGTGAATGGTGTTGTTTGTTTAGCTTCATCACTGTAGAGCTTGAGTGAAAAGCTATAGTCAATGCTTCCTTTGCAGCTTCCTTGGAGGGTACTGACAAAGTGCCCTGTTATGAAAGTAAGAGGTAGCAATGTATAATCTGTATAAAACCTGTTCACATGACATACAATTTAGCTGCATTCTCTGGGTTAGTGTGCCAAAATAACCAGTTTGTATTCAGACTCTGTACTTCCTTGGTGATATCAACATTAGGAAAACAGTATAGTATGGGTTTGGTTTTGTTTTTTTTTACTTTTATTTTGCTTCAAATGCTTCTCAAGTGTGTTAATTAGGAAGTCACTAATACAAATACCTCAAGTAATGGAAGGGACCCAAATATTGTGTCAAAATGGACAGATTTCATTCTTCTAAACTTCTGAGTACTTCAGAGACTTGAAGCTGAGCAGTGATTCTTTGTACAGCTGTTTCTGAACTTTTCCCATGAGGGAACTGTAACTGATAAGATCTTAACATAGGTTTTGTGGTTTGACTGCTCATAATTAGGGGAAGGAAAAACCCAACTATGATTTGAATTTGCTATTGTGGTATAGGACACAGTGTAGTTCATGCTGTTTCCTGTCATAATGAGCTCTATTAGATTCTTTTGTAGAGTTTAATATTTTTATATTTAGCCTACAATAATTTGGGAAAATGAGACACATATATCGGAAGTGTTGGACTGTTCATCTGCCGAAGGAGTGAGAAACCACTTTCTTTTTCACCTGTTTCACTGGCCCAAACTTTTCCCACCCATCTACCTACCTGCCTTCCACCATCAGTTCACACAGCTTAAAAAGTAGCTGTTTTGAGACCCTGACAATGTGTGTGTATTTTTCAACTGATGTAAAATTGAGTAGGAAATGCAGGCTTAACATGCTGTTTATGTTTCCAAAGTCTAAAGTCAGGACTCATCAGTGCCTTCCCATGATTTTCTGTGCTTCAGGATCTGCAGTGCTGGTATAGTTGAGCAGGTGAAGATTGAGAATAGATCTATCTAGTATGTTAACTCAAGAGCTCAAGCTTTTATAGCTGGATTAAAATAATCTTTCTTTGGTCGTGACTTGTAACACTGGATTAAACTCTAAGTTAAATAGATAATCCATTGGAGTTGAATCAAAAGACCAAGTGAGTGCAGTGAAGACAGTTTTTAAGAGTTTAATTTAATGCTTAATTCTGACTTGGGAGTAGATTCTGTCTTGAGAGGTATGATGGAGATGCTCTGTTTGAAGATTGAAAGGTTCTTACCTAGGTTACAGGCAAGAGCTGTTCTGCAAACAAATAATGATGGAATTTTGTTAATAGCACATTATTTGGAATTGAATAGCCTCATTTATGCTGTAGAAGCACTTTTGTAGTACTGTAGTTTTCTTCTGTTTAATGTTTGAAATGTACCTGATTTAAGAAGATCCTGACTCTCCTCCATGATACAAGCTGAAAAGTAATCTTTCTGCACAGAGGACCATACTGTTATCCTCAGCTTTATCCGTATGTGAACTCAGCTAATGTATGTTCATAACTAACTTGGAATTCATTTTGTAGTCACTGATAACAGGACTCCAAAGACTAGCCTCACTAGCTGCCCAATCCGTGTCTAAGGGATACATTTCTCTTGAGGTAGGTTTGTTTGAATTTTTGTCTTGAACACAAATATTCAAATATTTTAAAATGGAATGCTACAAACTTCCTATTTTTTGCCCAGCATTCCACCACGAAGGTCACTTTCTTCCTCTTTAGTTAGAGCATACCGAAATTGTAATTCCACATGATTAAAGCATTGTTCTTTTGCTGTAAGGCTTTGCTGCAGGTTTGATTTTTTTATTTGTAGTGGATTAATGCAAATATGTCATCATTGGTACAATGGTAAATGATAAAATAGTTTAAGTGATAAAATATTGGGCTTGAAGGAAAAGATGATGTGCTGGGCAGCTCAGTTGTATTGTTATGCTCTTGTACCTTGCAGCCATCCTGTAGAAAGGGGTGAGGTCTTTGCCTTGATTTTGTTTTCCTGAATTTGGTCAGTACAGATTTTCATGCACAAGATCCATAATGACCTAAATTATTTTCATTCTTTTGTGGGTTGAAAACCTGAAATATATATAATGGTGTAAAACAGGAATTCCAAATCAGAACTTAAATTATGGTTATGAGGTGGAATCTTCCCAGTTTCTCTCTTTTTCCCTTTCCCCATGGATCATATGGCTTTATTGGAAAAAATGCTTCAGATAGTGCAACTACAGCAGCAGATGCCCAAGACAGCTTTCCAAATGTTATCAGTAGTGGTGGGCATTTACCTGTGAAAGCTTCTGGAGACATTTAGCTAGTGTGTTATCCTTAATAAAATACATTTGCTCTGCAGGAAAATGGCCTGAGTGTAAACAGGTTTTTCTGTCCTGGCTGTCAGAGTTTGCAAGTGGCATGTTGGAAGTGCAAAAGGCAGATTTTTTTTTGCCTCCTAACAGGAAACTGCTTTGTTGCTTTTTCTTGTGTTTTGGGGTTGGGTTTTTTTGTTGTTCCTAGTAATACAAAGAAAAATCCTTGAAATTGTCTGAAATTTCAAGCCATCGCAAATATACCTGATTTGCAAATGGTATTAACAAAACCCTAAGTCCACAGTAAAAAGCTGTATAGTGCAATTTAACAGGTATTGTCCATTAAATTCCAAGGAAGGTGTGAAAAAAAAAATAAAAAGAGTTTTATTTATTTTCATGATAAAGAATAAAGAAGAGAAATGGGAGGGGGAATGCTACCTTCCTATGAAAGTTGTCTTCCATGTGTATGTACAGTAGTACATCATGTTAAATTTCCAAAACTTTGCTTTTTCCCTTTGATTTGTAGGGCTAAACCCTCCTGCACAGTGCAGTTGCAGGTTGTTGAGTCCTGTCTTTTCTGCTACTGTGTTTTCCTTTGATTAATGAATCATTAGATTAATTAATGGTCATTTAGACCATTCTTGATATGGCCAGTAAGAAAGGACTTCTTGGCTTTCAGACTTGGAGATGTTTTCATGCTAAATAAGGTGTTTTCTCAGATCTTCTTGTTCTTGGATATAATGATTTTGCAGCAATAGGTGAAGACATCTCAGGGTTTCTCATGGCTATGTGAGATGAAGTGCTTTACTGCGTTGTCCATTATCTTACATGCCTGCACTACAGGGGGCTGCCATTTCAAGCTGTTTGGGTAGAAGACATTCTAAGAGCATGCATTTCAGGTTTTGCCAGAAGGATTTAAGAGGACCTAGCATGTCAGCTAGGACACTTCCTGCCCTCCACTGATTCAGGGGGTATGCCTGGATCTGCAGAACTGCTATCTCTGTCTCATTTGCAGCTGTAATCAAAAGTAAGTATATTAATTTCTAGTACCAGAGGTAAATGATCTTCAACTGCTTTTCAGACTCTTAAGTAATGAGTCTAATCTATTGCAATAAAAGCTCTACTAGTCAATGAGTGTGGTACTTTAAGTAATTCAGTGGTTTAAATTTAATTACTGTACAGTGCTTTTTAAATCAAACTTTTACTGGCTGAAGGGCAAAGCATCTTAAGCTTTGTCAAATTCAAACTGTATGTTATGTGGAATTTTTTTAAGAATGATAACTATGATCCTGTCATCTACAATATGTTCTGTATTTACAAGAGAAGAATTGCAGCTGTTGAAGTTGGTCAATTATATAGGAAATAATGGGATCAACTATACTGGGATGCCAGAAAATAATTGAGTGTGTAAATGAGAGCCAGACTCAGTAGTCTGTGACATCATACAGTGAATGCAAGGTTTTAATGATAAACTAGGTACTAATTATGGAGCTTTTCTGTGCTACAAATGAGCTAATTTATAGACTGCCAGCACCTGAAGAAGGAAGTCTCTTAGGACCAGAGGCTTGTGTATTATAACATATTTATTGGTTTGATAAAAGCTGTATTGCATTATCTGTCCAATTTAACCAGGAAGTATTTTTCTTATCATTTAACTGTAAATCTCAAGAGGAGAAAACTGTGGAGTGTGATTTTATATTTTAATGCCACTTAGCAGTAGCAGTTCAGGAATTGATGCAAATAACAGTTTTAAACAGCTTCCAGGGAAGAGAATTTTCTTTTCTTCTCAGAATTGATTTTTATATGCCTTGAGGTACTCTACTTTTAAACATATTAATTCACAAATGTAAATATACAATGTTTTATTTGCACCACCCTGATTTATACAATGATTTACCAACTTCATTGTTTTGTGAAGACTGAAAGGTTTTCATTTTAAAAATAGAGAAATGAGTTGCAAGGTTGAGTGAGGATAGAAGAGAAACCCAGAAGACTACAGGGAATGAAAGGAAGGTGAAAGAAGAAAATACTCTGTCTACTGTAAACTTTGTAATGGTAGTGGTTGTTACTGAGAGCAGCTTCCTTTCTGCAGGTGCTGTCAGTCATTTAGCAGTGTTGAGGTTTTGTCTTGTCTTTTCAAGTTAATTGAGTAACTTGCTACTAGCTGCAGCCAGCTGCAGATACTTGGGCCAAAAGATGTGGGGTGCTGTAACAAATGTCGTGGCACCATGTCCAACTGCAGTAAATCAGAATTTTGTTCCTGATAAGTTTGATGCCTTCTGAAATCACTAGCAAAATGTAGTGTTAGTGTGTTCCTCCCCATGAGGTAGTTTTGTGACCAATTTATGTGAGGAGTGGGAAAAACTCAGTAGCAGAGCCATTCCGGTCATTGTAGGTTCTTCTTTTAGTTGTAGGAACATAAGGAATGATCTTTGCACTACTGTGCTTATTTAGTGCTTGTTTATGGAATAGGTGATGGTCACCTGAGCATCACTTGAATAACTATGTGATGTTTGTTTTTGGGGGTGGACAAGGATTTTTAGGTATTTAAATCCCAATTCAGATCCTGGAACCACAAACACATATCAGACTAAACCTTACGGAAAGTTAAAGGTTATGAGGAGTGCAGAGTATTTATGTCCTCTCTCTATTTTGGTCTGGTAATGTAGTAATAACTGGGATTGATTAGAAAGTAGTGTAACTAAATAGCCTTGGAAGGTGGTACTTTTTTGTTTTGAAGAATGGGAAAACTGTTTTATGAGGGCTCAGGATGAGTGGGAAGTTTTGTGCCTTTGTTTTGTTTTTTAATTGCTAAGAACACTTTTTTATTTTATGCTAGGTTATCTCCCTCTTCATTTCCACCTCAGTTTAACATGTGACTGCTACTTACAACTCAGTTGTAGCATAGATACTGTGCTGTATGGCATAGTAAGGCTGAAATTACACAGGTCCGTGTTTCTGTTTCCGAAGGAGTGGACACAGAGGCAGGAGCTACATGTGGTGAAAGCAGGGAGTTGGGACAGGGGCCCAGTGTTGTCTTGGGAAGGTCAAAACTTCATTTGAAAAGTTCTTCACCTCTTGAAATCACAAAAATATTCTGTTTTATCTGTAATATGTGTTTGTACTTTGAGGAAATAAAAATCTTTAGAAAGATCAGCTTATTCCTGCCATCTGGGATTTTGCTTATGTACCTACCTGAGAGTAAGCAGCCCCTTGGCATAGAATGTGTGGAAGTGGTTAACATTATGCTCTTGAGTTACTGCACATGTATTTAAATACATTTTTATGTGTAACTGTCTCTGTTTTGCCAGATGTTTCCATAGTTATGCTGACAGTAGGGCTCCTGTGGTAATACGCAGTGACACCATGCCCTGTCCTGAAAGACCAGGGTAAAGACTCTAAGCTGGAGACATGCTCAGGCTGCTGAGCTGCTCAGCGTGTCCTGGCAGCTACATATGGAGCTGTGATGGCTGCCACCTTTTGCAGAGTTGATGCTGGTTTTGAATTTGTGTAGAGAAGAGTGTTGGTATAATTCTCTTAGCTGGATCTGTCACTTCCGTGCAGTCAGGTAACTCGGCACAGGTTTCCCCAGCACATGGATGTGGTGTCTCCCAAAGTGTCTTTGCACCAGCCACCTGCTGCTGCTGATTTCCAAGCTAACTAAATCTGGGAGCCACAATGCTGAACTACATCTGTGTTGAAAGTATAAAACATAACCCTTAAAGCAGGAAGTTGTGAGGTTGTCATAATAGCCTGAGTTTCTAGACACTTTATTTTGGTGGTCTTCCAGCTATTTGTCCATGTGAGGTTCTGTGGGCAGTAAGAAAGGAGTGTCTGTGCCTCAAGAAAATGTACTGAAAGCAAATAGATCTTTAAGGTTGGCTTTTGCTCAGATCAAATGCAAATGCCTTTATTATATTATGTATTAATGGTCTTGGTTTGTTTGGGTTGCTTTATAATGCACAATTGTTTTGAAGGAAATGAATCTTTTTTGACTTTGTTCAAATACACCAAGCTTAACAAAAAGCAGTTTGAACTAGATCGGTTTAATGAGGCCTGCTTCTATCAAATTTACTGCTTTAAACCCAACTACAAATAAAGTGAATTAAAGACCAAATTATTTCAATACAGATGTGCATTGAACCAGAGTGTTATAATGATTAATTTCCTCAAGTGTTTAATTCCCAGTAGATTTTTGTGTCAACAACCAAAAAAGAATTTATTGACTTTACATTAAGCATAGTTTGGTCTAGTTGATTATATTGTTCAAGTGTAAATTAGTGGGTGGTAGAAGACTGTGTTGTATTGGAATTTTATTTTGTCTTAAGCAAATTATCTCATGCCTTATTAGCAGTGCTTAAAATATATAGCTCTCACTCTTCAAAGAGATGCTGGGGCTTTCAGGGGTTTGTTTGTTATGTAAGAACTTATATATTCAAGCAGTTTTCCTCCTGCCCTGCCCTAAGAGTGTGCTGTTAAGACTGTGCAGTAGATTTGAATGTTCCGTGGCAAATTTGCTAGTTTTTTGTTTTTTTTTTTTAAATATTTTACAAGTGATGTTTAAGTTCAGTTTCAGCATGCGCAAATACAGAGACCATTTTCTATCTGGGATAAGTATGGTCTAGACGCAAAATACTTCCCGTAGCTTCCCTTCCAAGCCCTGTCTTGTACATCTGTTGCTCTAAATAGATGACTTTCATTTGTCTCTGCTTTTTATGGATTGCAGTCAGGAAACACGATTTGACTAATGTCTCCTGTCTCATACAAAGATAATGCTAGAGGAGTATCTATTTTTTTGGTTGTGTTTTAAAGGGCTGCAAATGCCATATGGAGTAGTTAATACTGTGTATTTATCATTGTCAAAGAACTTGTATCCTCAAATGCATTGTCTTCTCCCATACCCAAACATGCCATCAAAGTATTGTTAGAAATGATAGGTATTGAAATAGATGATCATGAGAGGTGTTGAAATAGATGATCCTGATAGACCTTTTTATATTTCAATTAAAAATTGTGCTGTGCATTTTTTTTTTTTTTTGAGTGGATTTCTAGTTGGGCATGACATCCCTCCAGTTTGAAAAATAATTACTGTTGGATCAAACTTTCTGTTTTGTGTCTGTTATCAAGTTATCTATCAAAGAAAGTAAAAATGAACATTTAAAAGGTTCAGATCAAAGGCAACTGATTTAGCTACACTGGAGGCTCCCATCTTTTAATTTAACATGTATCTATGACTAACTGATTACCTCTCAGATTTATAAAAAAATATTGACATCCTGCTGAAGTATGCAGTGACCTCTCTTCTAGCTGAGTTGTGTAGGTTTCACTGCAAGCACACTGAAAGCATTGATATTCCTGTAACCTTTTGAGGCAAGATATGTGTTTGGTGTATTAATGAGCTGGTTGAAGTGATGTACAGTAATTTCATCCTTGGGTAAAAACAGATGTGAAAGATTCTGTTTTAATATTTAATCAAGCTCAAAGCCTCTGTTGGCTTGTTTAAGTTGACCTGACAGCATTATACCTGGAAACACTTTGAATTAAACTCTGAGTGCTTGACCTTGTTCAAACAGTTGTAATTTAATAAGGCTGCTGTCTTTGTGGAGATAGTGCGGCTAATGGGCAAATCTTTTCTTGGCCAGGATTGCTTTTTACTGCAGTGGGAAAACTTGGTATCTGCTCTTAAAAAGATGCTAATCAGCTGAAGTAATAAAAATGAAATAAAGAGCAAAATAAGTTTTGTACAAGAGTTGCTAGTCCTAGATTTTAGTTTAAAAAGGAATTCCAGAAGATATCTGCTTTATTTTAATGTCTTCAGCATTCTTTTGTTACAGGTTTCTGGCAGTTTGCTCTGCTGTCGCTCATCTCTTGCCAGAACTTTTCTTAGGGTTAGGAGCTCTGTTTCTAGAGTGATATATATTGATTTGGACTCAGTAAAGTCAGAGCTTGCATCATTAAGGCAAATGGAATGTTTTTTAAAGGTTTTGGTTGTTGTTGATGTTTGTATGGTTTTTTTTTTTTGTTTTGCCTCTTCCCCTACTTGTGCCTGAAACAGTATTTCTTTGGCATGTTTTTTTAAAAAAAATGGGCCAGGGAGAGGTGGGGGGGTAAACAAAGGCTTCAATGTTTGTGAGCAGGTGTCATTGTATCAGCTGAAGTTTTGTGAAAAGAGGTGGCAATGGAGTAGAAGAAAGATTATAAAATGTGAGCATCAAATCAGGTTTCAGCTTGGCATCTGGGGTCTAAATGAAGTAGGCTATGTAGTACTGAGACAGAGGAGCAGTTCTTATTCATTAAATGTAAACACAAAGCTGGGAATTAAATGAGAGAAAAACATCAGGATCCGTATCTCCCTAATTCTATGCATATATTCAAAGACTTAATAAAATGGTTAAATTTCCTAGAGATTGGCTGGGCAGAAATGCACTGCTGTTAAAATTTGCCATCAATTTGATAGTTTGACTGTCTGGTTTACCAAGGTTAAGCTTGTGTTTTAGTAATCCCAGAAGCTATATATTTTAAATAACAACACTAAAATCAGAATTAGTTTGAAACAATTTTTACTCTGAAAAGTAAAAATATAGCAACACTTATAGCTACAGTGTTATAAAATATTGTCTGTTAGTTGCTGAAGAGTATTAGTGTAGCTTGAAAGTACATATTGAACAAGGACTGCATCTGCTTACAAGAAAACTTCCACATGCTGTAACAAATGTGCCTCACTATGCCAAGCAAAACAATAATTCATTAAAATCCTTTTTTCTCACTCTATCAAAATATAACTTTTATTCTCAAATTCAGTCAGGTAAATAAATACAGTTTTAATGTAATTGAATTTCTGTTGGTGCAGGTTATGATATTACAGCTGTCTTCATATTCCTAGGATGCAGTTGATAAACACGATACGTATGGATGCGTGCATTCAACACTTCTATTCTAGAATCAAGCAGCTGATCAGGGTGAGCTTGACCATGCACTATAAAGAATTGGAGTAATGCTGACTGGTGCCCCAGAGTGGATCCAACACGTGTTCATTTCTTCAGTCATCATTTGCATAGGCATTAAAAGGAAATAACTGTTCAGAGTCCACCTAAACCTTGCTGAAGGTAGTTGTTGCTGGTCTTTGATTTATGTGGGTGAAGAAAGGAAAACAAATTCTAAAATAAGTGTTCTTTCAACTAGTAGTTACTCATTTTACTGACACCTTATCTTTAGGGATTTTAATTGTTTCTGTAGTTTGAGAGCTTGATCATGGTTTGTCAAGCTCAAGAAATGTTGAGTTTGCTTCTCTGATCTGTTATCACTGTTTTGTGCAGTAGCTTGTTTCTTCCAAAGCTTGTGTTTCTACTAAAACTGGAGCTCAAGTACAGACATCAGTGACACAGAAAGTCGCTGTCAGCAGCACATTAGTATTAGGAACCTTTGGCAAGACGTCAGCTTCGTTCTGTGCCGTTGTGTATCTTCTACATATTCTGCTTTGGCTGTTGAAATGTTAGCTAGCAGCATTTTGGCACTTTATCATTGCATGGTTTTACCTGGGAAGGCCGATGGTGTGGTTCCTTTCACCTCCAGAGTATTGGAAATATGGTTCAGGCCCTTTACTGTGAGAGGTTATCTTGGCTGCTTGCAGGCTTGTGTAAATGACAGGGAGTCTCAGTCCAGTTCTTTAAAAACAGGTGTCCATTTTAGGCTTAATCAGGGTAATTTCATGTTCTTGCAAGTTTCAACAGTCTGGCCTATCGTTCCCTGTGGCAGAGGACATATATGATGGTAATGCCCTTTAACATAGTCATTTCTGGTTTGATTTATTAGAACATATCCAAAGTAACTGATAAAAACACTTGAGGAAACTCCATGTGCTGTACTTGCTAAAAAGACATTTCCAGGCCTATTGCAGTGATACCATTGCAAGCTGACAGGTTTCAGCTGTTGTCTCATTTTCTTGGTAGGACCTGGGACTTTGCATGCAGGTAACTGTAAATTGCTGCTTGAGTCATGGGGACAGATGTGGCTGCTTCTTAGACCCAGGAGGTAGCAACTAATTTTGCTAATAGGACAGAGACTTCAACTCAGGCTGATTTGATTTGGATGGGATTGAACCACCACCCCATTTTTCCCATAAGCAGGAGGAAAAAAAGGTAATCTCAGTGTTGTGGCAGACTGACAGGTTTTGTATGGATGGGAAGTATCTAGTTTCTATGCTTCTTTCAGCAGTGCTAGTTTATTCTGAAATACATCCATCTTGGATACACTCTGCTGGAATGGGTAAAAGTGCTAAACTTGAGTCTGGTCCACTATACAGAAGTAGTAGTGGTATTGGAGCAACAGCTCCACTGAGGGGAAAGATGGTACATTTGGTATATTTATTAAGGGTATCTGCTTGATGGTTTACTTTCTGCTTTCCTACATTTAAAAAAAAATACAAGAGAAATAAAGCAGTTGTAGTTACTTTGCAGCTGCAGTCAGCATTGGTCAGATGTAGTTTGCCCATCTTCCCTCAGTGAAGTTGAACTTAATGGCTAGATCACACAGTTAACTTCTACTCAAGCAAAAATGACAAGTAGGTTTTATGGAAATTAGTAAGTAGATGGCTTTGGAAGCATTACTGCTGAAAGAGGAGGGAGGACAGCTCTAGCTTCATCTTTGTGTTTGATATTTCACATAATGGTAGAAGTAGTAGTCAGATAAAGAATTAATATATGATACTGGATTATATGTGGCACATGTTCCTTCTTGGAAGGAGATGGAGATCCAGGATAAATAGCAAGGAGGAAGAATATTGGGGTTCTAAGTATGAGCATGAGGGATATATTTTGAGAATTTGGAGCTGGGGAGGTAGTAAAGATAGATAATCCAGTCAGAAGCTGATTTCACTAGATATGTTGTACTGAGGAATAAACTACTCCTAAATGTCCAAGATACTAGGTTAAGCTAATGTTTCTTAGTGTGAAAGGAAGTACTTTCAAAATCTCATGGGATGTTTCATAGCTAGAATAAAAAAAGAAATCTTGAGTGTTGTTTTTCTGCTTTTATAGCAACAGAAAAGATTTCACCATCCTGTTTGAAAGCAGGATCTACATGTTCTGTACAATTAGCTTGCCAAGATATCCAGATGTAATGAGGAGCAGTGCTTTCATTTCTTTGGTGTGATGTTTCTGGCCTTTCTGACCTCTTCTCTCCCATCTTGTTCCCATTACGCAAAACTGGTTTCAAACCCCACATTTTCTCTGTGTACCTTAATGAAAGATGCAATAACCTTCTATTTTTGCGGGGGGCTGGGTTTTGTTGTTGTTGCTACAGACAGACAGAATACAAAATAGACAGTCCAGTGAGTGGGTTTTGCTTTAGTTGCACTGTTTGGCATGTATTTGTAAGAGATTAAACTGGAATCTCTTGTATATACAACTGCCCTCATCCTCTCGTGTAATACAAGTACAAAACATTATTCTTGCCTGCGAAGTGTACAGTGATATTTTTGTTTTGCAGGCTCTCCAGAAGCTGTAGAATTTAGTAAGAGTGGTATGCTTCCCAGTGGTTGGGATGAAAATTTTTAAAATTTACATATGTAGTAATGATTAGAGAAATGCCTTTGAATTATTTTGTAGCAAGCTTCTCCATTTAATTTGCCATCCTAAAAAAATCAATGTATAGGTTGGTAATTAAACCAGAAATCAGACTAGGTTAGCAGTCTCAGCTCAGTAGGAGGTGCAACAATTTTACAACCTGTTTGTCATGACTACAACTTTATTTTCTAAAGGTGCCAGCAATTAGCTGTGTTGATTTAGCTGTATACTTGGTATCAATACCTCACTCTGTGCCTACAGAGTGATCAGTGTCACATTGAGTGCTGCGTGCTAGGATCTTTCTAACGCAGTTCTGTAACACCAAGCCCAGGGGGGACTAGCAGCACGAGCAGCAGCTTGCTTTTGACAGCAGAATGTCCTTGTTGCTATTGATTAGATTGTTCAGTGAAGTGAAAAAACATTGATCCAGCTTTAAACTGGTAGTTATATGATAATCCTGGAGATGAATGAGTATCAAGTGGAGCATTGCTGGGGGAAGGTGGCATGGGGGGAATCCAATACCGGTTTTCTTGTGTAACTAATAATAGGCTAATGATAGTAAAAAAAATTAAAGTAGTTGTTTTATTCTTTAGATCTACAGTAAATTAAATGCAGCTAATAAATATGAACCAGATCTTTCTCACAACAGATGTAAACAGCTGTAAAATTATATATGTCTCCTCTCTAATTTCCCAAATCCCTGTTCGCTGCTGCTCTCTAGTCTGGGCACTGCAAGAAATGCTGGTATTTTCACTGGTGCAGGGTTGGGGCATTGCTCTTGCAATGTTTTGGTGTCTGATTGGTGGTTATGTTTGGCACTGAGCTGCTCTGAAATAACATACTTATGTTTTGGAGCCAAAGTCAGTTCATATTTAAGTCCCTCTCATCCTCCTTTTACATCCAAAGCTTATCTGTATTGTGTTGCCTTTTCTTTGGAAAGCTGACTTATTTATTCCTTTTTTCTTTTCCTTCCTGAAATGAAGACTCTTGGGTGATTGTGGGGATATTAGCTTAGAGTGGGATCTCCTTACTCTGTCTCCTAATTCTCAGTTATTAGCAGGCTAACATGGATCAATGAGATGGCACTGCTGGTGTTAACATTTTCTGGGTTTGAGTCTGCTTTGACTTTCACACTCAAATTTTTACTTTCATATGGATTCTTCTTATGCAGCTCCTTAAGGAATGAGGAAGTTATCTTGAATATAGATGGAAGGGTCCTCTTCCCAGTCATTATTATAAATGCCACTATGTATTCCTTAGCCAGTATTTTGGCATCAGTAGTGGAGAATGGGAGCAGCTCTCTGTTCCTGGCTGTGAGTGTTCTGGTGCATGCTCAACCTGAGATCCAGCCTGACTTAGATTTGAGGGATGACAGCATCTCAAAAGGTTGTGTTTGCAGCAGTGAGCTCTTGAATCCTTGTTACCACTGTGTCTCACCAGTTTTTAGGGTTGTATTACTAGGGTTAAGGGGTGCACATTTTTTCTTGCACAGTGTACTTATTTTCTACTCTTTAAAGGTACAGCAGCACACACTTTGAGGAAGATGTCACTCAAAGATCCTATGTAGAGATCTCAATTTCTTTGATTGGTGTGGTCCACAGAGCCAGCCTTCTTCACATATATGCAGAAACTATAATTTAGTTTAAGAAATCATATTGGCAGAGCAGTCTGAAAATCAGACTTTTAAGAAATGCCAAAATTCATCCTTATTCTCTGTAGACTGTTGTTGTTGATTTGGGAATAGGGCTTGCTCCAGGGTATAACAAGTCCAAACTCTGCCCTACAAGAACTTCGCAGTCTTGGATTTTCAGCATTATAACTTACTTTGGGCAGGTCATGTTAGTTAGAGTTAATGATACAAAGCTTATAAAGGCAAAAATAGTTTCAGTATAATTCCTGTTCTACAAAACATTTCACTGTTTCCTCTTGGTGTATTGGTGTATTTCTCTTTTGTCTTAGCTATGAGATGTAATAGTCTTTCAGGAAGGTTAATGTTGACAGAGAAACTTCTCCTGCCTCCCCTGCCTTTACCCTTGAATTTACCACTAAAGCATGAATGATCTTGTCTTATGGTTACCCTTCAGTCTGGCTTTATACATCTTGTGATCAGATTATTATGTATTTAATTGAGAAACTAGAAGAGGCAAATCAATTAAAGTGCTTGGCTGTAGTTGTCCTCAGTATCAAAACTGATGATATTGCAACAGAACCTGGTTGCAGCAGTTGCCTGCTTTACCTTACATGCAGAATTCAAGTGTATGCCCCTGTGTGAAATAGACATTTTCCCTTTCTCCTGCCTCCATGCTAATTTGGATATAAAACTTCTTTTGCCCAAGTTGTATATTTTGTTGTTCCAACACAATTTGTTGTATGTCATTGGGGATTTTAGGGGGACCATTAGATTAGTTCAGTTGGCTATAAGTTAAGCCTGGACATTCACAGAAGCTGCTTTATTTATTCAGCCACTTTATTTCTAGCATCATTAAATATTGTAACTTTTGATTTGTGGTTAGATTACTGGTGCTTAGATGGCAGTAGTAAGAGTTTGCAGCTCTGCCTTGCTGTTCCTTTTGTAGAGCTACAACGGAAGAACTACTGGGAATTAGGCTTAAGAACTGTTCAGAAGGCAAAAAACTATGCAAAAATACTTCAGTTCTTTAAATTCTTTCTTATGGTTTTCATTCCTAGAGGGGAGATGGGTAGAGTATTTGGAATGAAATAGAGATGCACTTTACCTTTCAACATAAATTACACATACATTGTAATGGAAATTTATAGACAAACCCTTTTTTATAACCCAGTATTTTCAGAAGGTCCTTTCATGTAATGGAGAGGTACACATTAGAGCTGCATACTGTTTTAAAAAGATAGTTTCAAGGACAAATGTGTTTTCTAAAACTCGTTTAATGAGCTTAAGACTCTTGTACACATTTATTGGAATGCAGAAATGCTCTTTCTAGCATTAGTTACTTCGCTTGTTCAAGTGGCATAAGATGAACTGGAGTACTTTTGTTCACATAAACTAAGCATGCAGAGATTTGTCACTGTGGGAGACAAATGCTGGATGATTTTTGGGCCTGGGACCATATTTTCAGGACAGTGGAAAATTCCCTTTTTCCCTACTGTGGGCAAAATATAAATTTGATATTTCTGGTGTCTTCCCTGGTCCTCAGTCACATGACCAAATATTTTTTTCATAATTTTTCTGTACTACACAGTCTATACAGTTTTTATGCATACCTAATAGGCATTACAAGTAACTTAAAGGATTTGGTTGCCAGGAGATCACTTCTCAAACCAAAATAATATGAAGGCATCTCCTTAAATTCTTCCTCATAAAGCTGAATGAGTGGAAGGGTCAGTTTGAAAAGTTGCTAAAATTTTTTTGAGGTAAAACAAGGTGATATTGTGTAAAACTGTGAATAGTGTAATAGTTGGTGATTGTGTTATCTTGACAGTAGAATTACTTTAAAATACCAACCTGATATCTAGGGCAAATAATGAAGTTCTTTTGAAGAAATTATATTAATGTAATCTCTGAGCAGATAAAGCATAAATGAGTGCATGTTGCTTAACTCTGCTAAATCAGAGCATGGAATGAAGAATGATAGACACTTTTAAATTGCTTTAAATTTTTTTAAATTGCAAGTGTCCCAGAAACTCTTCAACAGTGCTACACATTCCTCTCACTTTTGTCTCTTGGGAATTTGGGGTGGGAAGAAGGTTCCATGTCTGCATAAACTTAGCCTTTAAGCTGAAAAGTTCTTGATGTAACCACTGCTGAGAATTAATATTAATTTATTATGTTACTTTCTCTGAGCTGGTACATTTCAATGACAAGTGTGCAGTAGCCTTCTCTCCTTTGTTTCCTCATATCACCTGGGGGATATGTGTCTACACTGACCATGATACTGTGCAGAACTGAAGGGCAGCTGCATATTCAGCCTCAATTCCAAGGGATAGGGCCAGAGCTCCCAATTGCTGGGTTTTCTTTAGTGGTATTTAGTGTTGTAGGAAGAGCAAAAAACAATCCTTACATTTTGAGGTTTTTTTCTAAATGGTGATGCCTTAATCAGCTATCCAAAGACAGTATGATAGGAGGAAAATTACACATCCAAAACAGAAACTGAAGTTCTTTGTTAAATTATTATTCTAGCAGCTGTTTGTAGCTTTATGTAGATGCTTTCAATTAAATGTGACTTACAAAAGCTGTAAAACCGCCCCAGTACATTGTTCAGAATTGTAGTGGAAATAAATTTCAAGTGGGGGAAAGTGGAATTAACTAATGCAGTAAGAGATTTATGCCCCTGTATAAACAAAAGTTGCAACATGGCTCTGACATCTTATGCAACTCTGTCAGGTGGTACCATTATGATTTGTTTGCTGGTAGGTTGTGAGTTTTATTTCTGTTTGGCTTCAGAGATTTTAAGCTTTTAGAGAATGTGGTTGTGATGGTTGATACAAGGATTTATTCTTGAGAAAATGAAGAGGCTGCCCAGAGATTACTGAACCTCCATTCTTGTCAGTGTTCAGGACTCTGATATTGATTTGCTGTGTTTCCCTGTTGCCTGACTTGACATCAATTTATGATTTTACACTGAATTTATCTCCTTTTATGGTGCGTCCAGAGAAGATTCACCAGAGGTGTTGTGGGGAAAAGTCATTCATCTTAAGAGATACTGGTTTCCAGGCGTGTGTATAGGTTTGTATGGGGAATACCTTTTCCCTCAGCTGACGATTTCAGTATTCCATTACACTTTCATTCCACCTTTCCCCTCCAAGCAGTGCAGAACCTCTAGAGGATGCTGGCCAGCAGACCATGAAGATGCTCAGCAGGCTGGAGCATCTCTCCTATGAAGACAGGGTGAGAGAGTTGAGCTTGTTGCACCTGCAGAGGAGAAGGCTCTGAGGAGGATGTTTAGCACCTTCCAGTACCTGAAAGGACCTATGTGAAGGACTTTCTACAAGCACGTGTAGTGATAGGACAAGGAGTAATGACTTTGAATTGAAAGGGTTAAGAGCAGGTTCAACTGAAATGGTTAGAGTAAGGTTTAGATTAGATACTAGGAAGAAATTCTTTCCTGTCAGGGTGGTGAAGAATTGGAACAGGTTGCTCAGAGAAGCTGGGGATGTCCCATCCCTGTGAGTTTTCAAGACCAGGTTGGATGGGGCTTTGAGCAAGGTAGTCTAGTGAAACACACGCAAGTATGCACACACCCAGGTGACAGGGGGCTGGAACTAGATGATCTTTAAGGTCCCTTCCAACCCAAACCACTCTGATTCTGCAAATTCACACAAGTAGGGCAGATGTCTTAGTGAAAGTGTTGTTTTTCCTAGAAAACAGTGCTGGAGTAGTGATTGTATAGTGCGATTAACTATGATTACGGGCAGGGGAAAATCCTTTCTCCCAGGAAACAGAAGTCTTATACTATAGAAAAATACTCCTGTAATGTCCTTCCTTCTGGAGAAGATAAGATACAAAAAAAAGTTAAAATTACTTTACTTCATTCTGTACCTGTGGGTATTATCTGTACTTATTGTGAAAGAGGATGGTGTCAGTGCATGAAAGATCTCATAATTGAAGTTGATGTTTTGGGGTTGTTACAGTGCTACTTCTTCCTGAGCTTCTTGGAGAGAGATGATGTTAGGAAACACTCACAGAATCACCATATTAACAGCAGCTTTTGCTTACAGCTGCTGCTTTCTCTCCTGGTGGTTTATGATACGGAGATGTTCTTCACCTGGTTTTTAGTGTGACAAGGGGCATGATATGTAACCAAGTTGAGTTCTCATCAGTCTTTTCCAGCACTCTTTGAACAATGAACACTAAATAACTGTCAAACGTGTAATTGTTCTCATATGAGTACTAAATCATCAAATTGAAATGATGCAATTAAAAGGAATATAAATCTGCAGGGCTGTTAGGGATACAGGATTTGGAGGGACCTTTTGAGAGCCTTTTTCGTAACAGTAGAAATCCCTGACTTCAACACTTCTGTCTGCCTGCATAGTCTTGCTGTATCTTGACTTTATCTAGACTGCCTTGGCCATTTGGTGTTTGAATTTGTTATCAGAGGGGCCTACAAGGGGGGGATTAAAAGTACATTATCAAGAAAAACTGATTTTTGCCTTTCTTTATATCAGACTTTCTTTAATATGTAGTTTGAATTGATTGAGTATTAATTCATTGACAGGTTGAGAATGCAGATCTTAGATTGTTTTGAAATATGAAACTGATCTGTGCTACTAGATGTGTCCCAAACAAGAAATAAACCCACACTATTACAAGATTTCTGATCTCAGACAAGTGCCACAGATAAATTGTGTGATTTAGGTTTGTTTCTCAAGTTTTATCAAACATTATTTCCAGAAATAGTCTGTAATTTTAAAGAAGTAAGAAAGATTAGAATGGGAAGTTTGTTTGAGTTGTTTGATTCATGTATTTTGGCTTTTAAGCTTTGCTATGTTTTGAGTAATAAAGTTATACAGGGGGCTTGTGCAATATTAATACTTTCCCCTTCCTTTCCCCCCTCTTTTTCCTGCTCTCATCATGTTTTGTCACTGTCATCTCTCTTCAAGTGTAGATTTATTTCTCATTCAAACTGTTGTTTTTGTTGGCAGGAGCTACAAGCAAGTCTGTGAAATTATGTAATGTCTGAAAAGTTATGTTCATGATTAATTAGCCTATCATGAAACTATTTTAGTGTGTGTGGAATAACTAGATCATATTTTTTATTTATTTGGCAGGGGTAGAAGGCACTCTGGTCAGATCAAGGAACTTCAGTGTGCTTTGTATTAACTATTCTATACATTACCTGTTTACATTTTGAACATGAAATGTATGTCTTTTTTATTGGTCACTTAATGTGAACCTCGTATGTGTTTTTTTTTCAGGAAACGAGCTTGGGCTGCAGGTATTCCTTTTTTCCCAAATTGTAAAATTTATAGTTGTTTGCTTAAAATTGAGCACCCTTTAAATGGTATACTCAAAGAAAAATTTGCCAGAAGTTAAAAAAGGGGGTAATGGTATGTTATTTCTGAACTGTATGGACATGAATGGCACAGCTCTTGTGGCAGTGGAGTCAAGATCTCAAGCAGAATTTGAAGTCTGGAGGGAACTCTCTATTATTTATGGTGCTGGGCTTTCTCTTTGCTTCTCCTCCACCAAAAAAAAAAAAAAAAAAAAAAAGTATCCCATAGAGTTAGGTTATAATCTGAAAATTCAAAGATACAGATACTGAACCTTTCAGATGTTGATTTATTTATTAAGACTTCTTGTTAGTAATAAAGACCTCTACATTTTATTGTAGGCATCGAAGTAGAGAAATAGAGAAAAGGTGTCTTCTGTGAGTTGGCCTATTGAGACGTCTTAATAAGTCTGGTAGTGATCATGTTTTAGACAAGTAGTTTTCAAAACTTTTTTTGTCCTCTTTAAAACTTCTGATTTGCATCACTGAAGTGCTGTTTCACAAATCCTTGCTTTTTGCAAATTTGAAGGAGATACTGTGCCCATTCTAAATGTAATTACTCATTTAAACCAGCATTGCAGTTAAAAAACACTGTATATAGTTTTTTGTTTTCACTAAGTTGATGACATTCTTTCTTACAGTGTAAGTGTAAATGCTTAGTTGTAAGTATTTTAAATACTGGAAAGTTAAGGTATGAACAGTCAAAAGCTGTAAATAATAATTTTATTTAGACTATTAAGAAACAGTGCCATAGTCAATCTTCTGGTTGTGTCTCAGATCTGCTATCTACTTGGTACTTTGGAGTGGTTAAGGGAGGTACTGTTCTCATACTAGCCTATATGGGAGCCTAAAATATGTACTCTGTAGGGATCAGAATTGCAGTCTTCATTGCAATTAACATATTTTTGTTGTATTTATCTGTTGGTGCTAAGCTGAATAGTGCATGCACAAACTGAAAAAGTGAAATATAAAAGTGAGTTGTTTACTTGTCTCTTGGTCTTACAGGCTAATCCAGTCCTAAAGACTTCTCAGTGAGTTAAGGTAGCTCGTGTCATGCTGCTTGTCCGTCTCCATTGAGATACTGTGTTTTCTCCTGTCTTCGAAGGAAGAGGCAAGGGAAACATCTTTGCACAGATAGTTTTGTCAATCAGTGGATTCCTGCAGCATGTTTTAATGAGTATATCATTGTGTCTTGTCCCAGCCATGCTCTACGCCCATTTGGAATTAGATCAAAAAGTGTTTATGCATTTCCACTGCATAAGAAAATTTGCAATGGAAGTAGTTTGAGTATTAGTAGTGAGAATTTTACTTTAATGGCCAGAGCTGTTAAGTGTGGATGATGCTGTAGGTACAGGTTATTTCATTGGTTAGCTCTTTTACTGGATGGAAGCAAACAGGAACTGCTTCCTGACAGAGTTGAAAGGAGGTTGATTATAGAAGACTTCCATTTCAAACTTGGGTATGGTTCAAGAGTGCTGTTAGATGGAGTTGTTAAGTGATCATTTCTTAATTCATTCTTTCCTTTGGTTTTGCCTTTTTGTTGAAGTTGCTTATCACCTTCTGTAGGCTATCAGCAGTCCAGTTGCTGTTTTTGAAGCAGAGCATAACTGCTTTTGAAGCACTATTTAAAAATCCCTCACGAAATTACAGTCAACAAGCTGCTGACTTAATGACTTTGTTATGACCTTTCTCCTGTCCTTTTTTGTGTCCTTTTGCACAAATGCTGATGCTAGAATTCGTATGTTTTCCTTGAGTATCATGGCAATTTAATGTTATTGGTAGGACTGAGAATGGCCTCATGAGCTTCATAGACTTGAATACTTGGAAATAGTGTAGAAGATGAATTAAAACCAATGCTTGAGAGCCTCAACTGTTTTTTGTTTTTTTTTCTGAAAGTCACGCAACAAAAGTTGCTGCAATAATTTTTTTTAATTCCCCCTCCTTCCCCCGACCCCCAGTTGCCCAGCTTAAATGTAATACTTAAGGCAAATTTTAAGCCTCTTTCCTTTAAGAGACTTTCATTTAATTTATATAATAGGCCTACTTGAAAGCCTTTCTAAGAAAAACTTGTCTTCTGTGAAATGTTTACTGGCTTTGTTCTGAGCTGTTCAAGCTCTGGTTTACATCACATGGCTAGTTAGCAGTGCTTTTTTATATTCTAAGGGAGATTATTTTACTCTATTTGCAAAATGACCTACAGTGATCTGGGTTTTTAATTATGAAATTGTTTTTTGATTTGGGAGGCTGTGATTTCTTGATAGTATGTTACTATTGAACATGATCTATATATTTAAAGAAGCAGAGACTGACAAAGCAATCTGTGCCATTTGTTGGAAGTGCCAGCCTCTTAGGTAACTCCTTGGGGTACAGGGCTACTGTGCTTAGTCACCTTTGTCATTCTCTGACATGGATTTCAACACACGATCAAGCAAAAAATTGCTACTCTCCCAAGTCTTGTATAAAATGCACTGTACGTACTTTACAGAGCTGGCAGATTTTCAGTGGCTTTGTGTCTTGGGCAATGGTTTGTAAAGGTAAATGCCTACAAGTGATTTCAGTGTCTTGGCTGTTGAATAAACTGCTTTTCTTCTCTCAAGAATAAAGTTCAGTTCCTGTAAGCTGTTAGCATTTAATCAGCTGTTTTTCCACATCCCCTTGCTTCAGAAAGGAGACCAGGAATTACTTTATTTTTTAAAAGAATAAATATATCAATAAGTAAATTTTTATTACTTGTGTTACTCTGTAGCTCACCTGGTAAAGAAGTATCTTTGTGCTGGTGTTTTTTACTAGATGGAAACCAGTGACTAAAAAACAAATGGTCAGTGGCCAAGCTACTGCCATTTTTTGCCTGTAAGAATATGAGCTTAGCCATGTCATTTTTCTACTACTTGGGCCTTAGTAAGAGAAGTGGCTGTGTTCTTTACAGTGATGTGATTTATACTCCATTTGCTCTTGAAACAATTGAGCAGAAAGGATGTCAAGTTACATGCGTGATTTAAAACTAAATACTTTTTTCGTTTAAAAACCCTAAATGTATACCAAAAAATCAAAATGTATGCGCTCTCTATTTAAAGCTTCTATTTCTGAGTCATTTCAGTGGAAGAAATCTAAAGAAACAGTTCTCTTGTAATCCCATTCCAGGTTCTGGAATTTGTGGCCATAATAATAATTTTGCTTTGGTCCCAATATTTTTCCCTTCCCTAATATTTTACCTTTTATGAGGCGACTAGGCAGGATATGTCTTGACTTTGTGCAGAAATTCACCTACTTCATCTTGGAGTAGAACAGGGCTCTGCTTGTTTTATTTAGAATTGCATTTCAAACACTAGCCTAGTTGCAAAAAGCCCTGCTTCTGTATTTAGCATACTGCTATTCAAATCTAGATTGTGCTGACAGTAAATTTGCCCCAAAGAGTAAACCAGATAAAATATGCATATGATCAATTTAATATGCAATTAAACATTTTCCCTGAGCAATTAGCATCAAGACAACTAATAATTATCCTGTGCCATGCTGCAAACATTATACGCATTTATGTAGGATGACTTTGGTAATAAGTTATGGATAAAAATATGCATATATACAAACATCTGAGTAAACATAATATCACAGCAATGAAGCATGTTCTTTTCATACTGGAATTTATTTAATCTGTGTAAAAACAATACATTTCCCCATAGAATGTAAAAGTTGACATGGCCATGGGATCATGGTCTGTGAATTGCACCTTGTGGTTTTGTGCATCACCCGCTTCATTCTAGTTGCAGTGCAGTAAAAAATAAAATTTGGAGTTGGAAAATGCAATCCCATGTGAACAACTGTATGTACATGTGACAGAAAACAGTGGATACCATGTCTGGAGGTCTCCTGAGCATGTGAAGAAACTGAGATAAAGAAGACATTGTGGAAATTAGAGCAGGATTGTCGAAAGCTAGATACATAATATCTATAAACTTTACCTCTGAATGAATACCTAGAAGTGTACTTGAAGGTGAGAATTATTTTTATTATAAAGAATGCATGGCAGATAATGTGATGCTCTTAAGACATCTAGATGGATTTAAAGAATTGAGTTTTGAGGGAGTTGGGAAGAATGAAAACTCATTGCTTTGTAAAAAAAAATAAAAATTGAGCTACATGAAATGAAAAGGTGTCACTTGGAACACGTGGCATTCTTCAACTAGTGCTAGGTATGTATGGAGTGACACAGATGATGGATAATCTGCTTGGTTGGATCTGCACTAGTGATTTCACTTTGGTTGTGGAAGTCAATAGATTACTTGGAGAGGGAATGAAGAAAAGCAAGCCTGTTGTTACACTTGAGGTTGCTTTGTGTGCCATATTGAATAGTGTAATTTAACAAACACAGGCATACCAAAAAAAAAGTCCTCTAGCCAGAAACTGAATATTAAGATGATTAGATTTTGAACCAGTTGCTGGTCTCATAGTAGGCAAGTAAGGGAGCAGAAAGGATATAGTTTGGAATTAAAAAATGTTGTAGCCCCTTAAATTTTAAGTGTCATTGAAATATCTTTTCAGATGAGTCTGAAGACAGAAGTTATCTATTCTTAGGTATCAAGAAAATGGAACTGTGTTATCTTTATATAAAGTCTAACTTATAAATGTGTTTTGAATTACTTTCCTGAGGGTACTTTGCAGAAGATGAAAGAAGGGGTCAAACCCAATTGTAGTTGAATGTGGAATTGCCTACATGCAGTACCGATGTTGCGTTCTGTTCAGTTTCATCTGCTTGATAGAGACAACTTAGATGTGTATTCCTGAAGGAACTATATTGCCACAGGTATTAATAACGTAGGTGAAAAATGTTAAAATAACTTTTTTCCCTTAGTCTTTTCACTTCAAAACCATTGAAGATAGACTTTCAGGAAGGCTGAAGACTGCTTGGCCCAAGGTTATGTTTACACAGTGTAGGTAATGGTCATCAGAATTGCAGGAAGAAATTCTGATGCAATGCAAACAGAAAACTGCATTGTATATAGGATGTATTTACAGTTTGAGCTGTTGATGACCTGGTAAGCAAAAGTACCTCGTAGTGGCAGGTTCTGTAGCTGGACTTTGATTTCAGATTAGAGACAGCATAAGAGGAAATTTGAGGATTACCTTCTTCATAGCCCAGTTCTTGGCTACAGAACTTATTATTTAAAAATGCTCTTACTGTTACAATGGAAAGGTGAATACATTTCTCAGTTGTTTAGTCCCAGGTGCAGAACCAAAGCAGGAAACCTACAAATTAAAGAACAAATTCCATTCCTATTCAGGAGGGGAAAGCTTGCTTTCTTCTGTAGTGCTACCATAGTGGGTAGGGCAGATTTTTATTTTATTTATAGTAGTTATTATAGAATGTTATCTTGGATTTGTGCTGGAAATGCTGTTGACAATGCTGGGATAGTTCTGGTTATTGCTGACCAGTGCTTACACAGAGTTGAGGCATCTTCTGCTTCTCACACATCCCTGCCAATGAGGAGGCTGGAGGTACTCAAAAATCCTGGAGGTTATCTAGGCAGGGCAGCTGATCCCAGCTGACCAAAGAGATGTTCCATACTATAAAGTGTTATGCTCAGTGTATAAAGTGGGAGCAAGAAGGCAGCAGTGAGGTACACCAATACTGGGTGATGGAGTTTGTCTTCCCAAGTAACCATTATGTGGGAAGGGGCCCCACTGTCCTGGCGATGGCTCAACACCTGCCTGCCACAGGCATGGTGCAACAATTCCTTGGTGTGCTTCGCTTGTCAATGTGGCTTTTGCTCTGGCTGTTAAACTGTCTTTATCTCAAGCCATGAGTTTTCCATTTCGACTCTTCAGTTCTCTTCCCCATCCCCATGTGAGGGTAATAAGTGAGCAGCTGCACAGATCCTAGTTGCCAGCTGGGGTTAAACCATGCCACATAGAAATTAATGCATGATCACAGAAGGGATACAGTTAAAATAAGTAAAGTATCAGAGATTGTTGACAGAAACAGTAGCAGGGCCTAGACTATCCACGGACTGTTTTTAATTGACAACAGTAATTCTGTGCGTCTTGAATTTGGACTGTAGTTGGAAAACCTCCCTTCTGTAAGTGTAGAGGCTTTATATTCATTCTGTTGAATATGAAAGCTGAGCCTGCAGAGGACCAGAAGATTTAGCTGTATTTTTGAACTGCTGCTTTGTACCTTTCTCTAGATGTCTTCTGTGCTTGCTTTGGGTGGTGGTTTTTCAACAGAAAGCGGAATTTTGATATCTTCAGTGGATATAAACTCAAATGAAACATGAATGCAGGTTGGCTTATGTGCAGCTAATTAAGTCTAAGCTAATCTAGTATTACTCTTGCAGTTACATGGCTTTGGGGCGTGTGAATCCAGGAGGATATGAAGGGTTTTAAATGTATCCTTTTTGCATAATTCTAGGTAACTCTGATAGTTACCTTGTATATCACAGTGCCCTTAGAGAAATATCCTTTCAAAGTACAGGAGGGACATGTGAGCAGAGAAAGCCACAAAGCCACTCTTTAATAAGGAGGCAAGTTTTATACAAAAAAAAAAAAAAAAAAAAAGCACACCTACATTTTAGCTGCAATGATAATCTTTGGGGGGAAGAAAAGACGTTTCAGACTGTGGCTTTTCCTCAATACACACCATTTATGCAGTTAGTCAATTTAAAAGTGTAATAAAGAAAGTTCACAGCCTGGTCAGTCCTCTCTTTTTGGAACTGCCCTTGTACTGGCCTTTGCTTTGTGCTCTTTGAATGCATAGCTGCATTAAGGTTTGTAGCAGGTGTAATGTTTCCCCACTTCTGCCTGTCAGGATGTGTTTGCCATCATTTGAGTTAGTGTGTACTGTTTACCATGCTTTGTGGGCCTGTAGGACTAACATGGGAGCTACTGGATAGTTAGCAAGTTGTTTTAAAAATTCAGGTCTTAGTTTAGCTTACAGTTCCTGAAACGTGGTGACTTTTTTGTTTTTTTCAGATGTAAGAAGTAAAAAAAAAAAAAAAGAAAAAAAAGAAAAAAAAAGTAATAAGTAAAAGTGTATTTTATACACAGAGAATGGATGCAGGAAAGGGATTTCAGCTGAAACTACTCGCAGAACCATGTCTTGCCTGGGATCAAGGGCAGCTGCTTCAGTAGCTGAGGCAGAAATGAGTACCTGTCGCTGATAAAGCTTTTGCTTTTCTATATTAATATTTTCCAAAACAGTATTTAGAGATGGTTCTGGCAGTATTTCTTGTTCAAAGACTTCTTTTTTTCAAACCACAGTAAAAACAAATAAGAGAAAAAAAAAAAATAAAAAAGGAGCACAGATAGCCCTCGAAGGTACTTTGTGAAAATGTAGCTATTCTGAGAAAGCCAGCTTGCTGCTTCTGTCCTTCCTAAGGCTGTAAATAGGCTGGGACCAGGACAGTGGATCTGTGCTGAAGGTCCTGGCAGATTCACTCTTCAGTAAAATTTGTCCCTCTATCCTAGTAACCCTGTAATTACTTCCGTGCTGTTTCTGTACAGAGGAGAGCAGAGTCTAATGTTTGGGTATTATGCATAAGGGTGTTTTTTTCCAGCAGGTAGTCAGATGATGTCGAGGTGGTTCTGAAAAGGCAGGGAGAGGCAGTTGCAAGTGTGAACAGCTGAGCTTTTCAGTTTACTAGTCAAATTTCTTGGGAGTGTGTGTGAAACTTTTAATTTCTTTTAATGTGTGTATAACACTTAATGAGATAGCACTTAAGACTGTAATTGTGTGTACACAGCTAATTCCTAACAGTTTTCAGACAATCTGTTTAAAACCTCAGAGTGCTATAGCAATGCAAATAAGAATCTTCTGGCTTTCAGTGGGATTTATAATTCTGCGTAACTTTGCATACTCAAAAATAAAGTAAAATAAAACTTTTCAGGACCTAATGTGACTTCTTTGGGGGTGGGATGTTAGAACATGCTAAATACTTTAAGAATTTCATGGTAGCTATAAATATAATCAAACAAGCATATAAGTTCCACAAGCACAGAAACTACATAGGGAAAAAATTGTTATTTTGGGCTGTAGCTCTAAGACAAGTTCTTGCATAAGGTAACAGCAGTCCAGCTGAATTTTTACCAAGGATTGATTTTGTGCAGTGGCAAAGCCTGTTAGTTTCTCAAAATAGATAGCTATGAGTCATTAAAATAAACAAAATAATTTACTGGTTGCATAAATGACTTCTAAGTCTTTGCTTAAACATGGACACTGCACTAGTTTAACTACTGCTAGCACTATGTTGTTATTTCTAAATTAGTGATGATATAAAAGGTGTCCTTGCCCATGGCAGGGCAGTTGGAATTAGATTTTTGTCCTTTCTAGCCTAAACCATTTTATGATTCCTTATTTTTTGTGGACCAGTCAGAACGCAGAATATGTCAAGACTGTGAGCAGTAAGGATACTGGGTCCGTAACGTTTCACAATGTGTAAACTATGTCAAATAGTTAAAATGCTTTGGAGTTTTTTGGTGGCTTTGGGGTGTTTTTTTCAGTTGGTTCAATTACAAAACACTTATTAAAGGCACTAAACCAATATCTTTTATTTTTAGTCTTTATCTGTAGCACAAATTTGCATTAAATGTGGTTTTTACTCTTGTGTTCTTTAGCGACTGAAATAATGACATAAACAAAATTCAGTGTATACGCATTCATATATTTTTAGGGAAAGCAGTTTCAAGTGTTAGAATAATCACAATTTTTGTTTAGAATAATTTTGAAATGATAAATATTGTGAAATTGGATTTTGGTGGTGTTTTTTGGTGATACAATATTGTCATACAGTACATGGTTTTATCACTATTTAGAGGACTGATGGACTGCAGTTGTTGTTTGTATGATGTTTTAAGGGATTGATTGACTATGGCAGCTGAATGTGTGATGTTCAAATAAGTACGGTTCAATTTCTACTTGGAGGGTAAAATAAAAACCCAACCTGTTTACAGGTGCTGAGTTGATGGTCTGTTACTGCTCCATGGTGTGTATATCTTTATTTTTTTAAAATCCAGTTTTCTGACTGCTCTTTGTGAAACTTCAGTTTCTGAATGCATGTTGGCATAAGGGATGAATTTTCTGTAAATTTGATGTTACTGCAATTGGGAATACAGTTATTAGAACAAGACGGTCTTTTAAATTTGAATGTTCAGTGTCTAGTAACCTAGCAAACTAAGTTGTTTTGCAAGTTGTCATTTACCTTGTTCACAAAATTAAAGGGATAAAAAATTCTTCTAGGTTATTAGTTCTGTTGAAGCAATAGTATGTTACTGGGGAAGAGTTATTCAGACCTCCCTTGTGTGACAGAGCAGACAAGCACCATACTCCTAAAGCTTCTGTAATGCAAATATTAATATTAAATATTAGCACAAAAAATATTACTGGTTCATCTGGTACAAAATACCACAGTGTTGAATAACCAACGTGAATAGAGATCCTTCCTATAAGAGATGAAATGGAATTAACCTTCCTGAATTCTAATCATTGTTTTTCAAAATATATGTGATGGCTGTATTTTAGAAGATAAATTACTGATTAGAAAAATAGATTAATTTCTCTTAGAGTTCTTTTATTAAGGTAGGAGGTGCTTTGCTGTTTGGGCTACATTCTGATGCTGTTATTAAAGAACTGAAAAAGTGCACCAAATCCCCTCCACCCACTCCCACCCCAGGCAAAAAAAAATTAGCTTCAAGCCCCCTTAATTTATGCTGAGACAGTTGTGAGCCAGAGTTAATACTACCAGTATGAATTCAGGTTTGCTTCAACTGTGCAAGCTGAAGCAAATTGAAATTATGTCTTGTTTACTGTGCTGACAGGAGTGTGTGTGTGTGTAGTCTTAACTTTCAGTAGTTGAGAGAACAGACCCTGTAATACAGTTATGAATGTAAATGGCTTCAAAGAATATACTGGAGCCTGTAAGTTTCTTGGAAACTTGTATATGAAGTAATAGGATTTCCAAGCTCTTTGTGATTAGTTTTGGTATGGGAACATCAGTCTTTGTAGCCCTGAACTGCCAACAACCTTTGTCCTTTATTTTACCTTCAGAAAAAAAAAGGGGGGGGGTGGTGTGGGGGCATGTTTGAAATAGGGAAGTAAATGAATGTTGGCTAATGGCCATGTCTTTTCCTAGAGCAAAAAAAATATCTTGGAAAGATAGATGAGATTGTGGACCTGGATTTGAATGATATGTGAAGCTTTGTAAATTATTTATCAGCTCAAAGCCTTTTTGAAATTACTAAAGCACTGTTACATCGAAGGGAAAGAGACTGGCATGGTTGCCAAGAGGAGATTTTTACTGGATTCCCCTAAAAGAATAATCTGTCTTTTAAAATTATCTGTATTAAACTTTAAGTAGCAGTTAAGAAATGTCCACACAATGATGCAAAATCTATTTGAATAGCTCTGGACCCTTTTTTTGCTGCTGATTATTGGCATAGTTTAAGTATTTTGGTTTTTTGTTAATACCATTTTGATCCAGTGACATATCTGATAAAAGCAAAATGATGGGAAAGATCTGTTCAATTATATCTGACTGGCAAGAATAGTAACTAAATAATTCTATTTTGTCTTATTTATATATATATATATGTTGTTTTTAACAAGTGAAAAGTCCTGCATGTAATTGGTATAGCACTTCCCACCTATAGAACTACTGATCTCATTCCATGTCATCCTTCTAAAACTGACAACACCAATAATGCTTTTTTTTTTTGAAGCATGACCATTTTTGAAAGCTGTCTGTTTTATAGCTTAAATGATTATTTTTATCCAAGTAGCAATTTCATATTTCAGTTAACCATATAATCCATATTGGAGCCCTTAGTTAGACAGAAGACTGCAGATGATGTTTGTTCCTATTGGTTATAAGAAGGTTACAGCAGTTCCCTTTTGTAGATGATGGAAGAGAACACACATCTTACTTATGAAAATTTCAGCTCTGTTTATCTTTTATGTATATTTCTGGGGTATACAAGTATGTCAGTATTTCAGTAATTGGATTATGAAGAGTTGAGCAGTGAACAAACCTTCTGAGGACTAAGTTTTCAGAAAAGGTGCGGCGCTCAGGGTATGTTTATATGGAATTACATTTGTGTGCTCCTCTTCTGTGGCTAGGACAAACTTACCTTCCTGGTGTCAGTATTCTTCATGCTGCTTGACTTAAAATGATCATAAGGCTTAATTACATAAGAGTGGTTTCAATATTTCTGTGTTATATTATGTTGAGATAAAAGGGCGCATCACCATGGGACTAATTCCTTCACAAGAATACTCTTAAAAACAAGCATTCCCCACTTCCCAGATCTGTAATGGAACACAGATTTATAGGTCAAGTGAAGATAGCCTGCCAGCTTTCAAAGTATTGTGGCATAAAGAGGAAATGGAAAATGAAGGTAAAACCAATAAGTGATCGCTTTGGTATGTTAAACTAACAGCATTGCCTACCTGAATCTGCGAACTTGTGAAAGAAACCATTTTAATCTGAGTTATTTTGATACTCTCTGCTAGAAGGTAATCTGTTATTTGACTATCCCATTTGGGAGAAATAGTTGCACATAATTTTATTTGTTACAGACCTGTTTACAGAGACTTCTGCTTAGTCATTAATACATTAATATTTTGGATGTTACAGGTTAGTGTTTTTGTTAAAGCTCTAAAATGTAGTACAGAAACTATATAATACATATTTATTCTCTGATAGTTTGTCATGTAATTGATAAGGAAGGAATTGAATTCCCTGAAGGGCTCTGCGTATTGCTCCCAGACACTGAAAGATTTGCATGTTTTTTGTTATGTATCAAAGCTGATGGGACTCATCAGACTGACATGGATAACTCTTGATCTGTTAAATCCAGTGCTTTTACCCTAAAATGGTAGTTTCAGAGAGGGGTATGAATTGTATTAGATTTCCAAATAATATGTCTTCAATTGGAGAATTTTTAGTAAGTTTGTTTTCTTGTGTAAAGAAAAAATATATTCATCTGTAATAAAGACTAATTTACATCTTGATCTTTGAGCACTGTTACATATGAAGAACAAGTGATTGTGTTGTGGAGTTGCAATTGCATGTGCAAGAATTGTATCCCAAGTTGTAATTTTTCTTTGTTTTTGTTAACACTACTCTTGTGTTGGAGACAGGTACATGGATTAATACACAGGGTGGTTTATTATGGGCCAACTGAAATGGAATATGTGAAGATAAAATCTTTGTAACAAAGTTAGTAAAGTGGACGTTTGCCTTGGCAATTAATATATGGTACAACAGAGTACCAAGTAAAAGCCAAGGAGGCTGGTGGGTTTTGGTTTGGGGTTTTTATGCTAGCTAACTGTCTGTTTATTTTTAAATCTAGCCACGAGCTGATCCCATCCCGATATGTAGCTTTTGCTTGGGAACAAAAGAATCAAATCGTGAAAAAAAGCCAGAAGAGCTCTTGTCTTGTGCAGATTGTGGCAGCAGTGGTAAGTTGCTGAGTTTACAAATATTAGAAATGTTTGTTTTAATATGTCTTTTAAAAATACTTTAAACTTGTGAACTTTATCCTCTCTTTGAACAAACATATATTGAGAACTGAATCCAGGAGGGTGAAAGAGTTTGTTGTTGTTTTTCTTGGTTTTGTTTGTTGGTTTGGTTTTTGTGTTTTTTTTCTGTTTTAAACTAGAATTTTGTCATCTGTATAATTAGGATAATTACAAGTGAGAGGTATGAATTTATATTTATGTCGAAGTATAGATCTGCTGAGTGAATTGAGGGGAAACCACGCTTTTACAATATAAGAATTCAGAATTATTGTTTGGGATCTATATTGGCCCTGAAAACTCAGTTTTGCAATGTGACATCAAATGATGATCAAGAATTTTGCTTGCACAGATTGGCAACATTTCAGAAGCTGAGGAATAATCATAGTAATAAAGATCATGTAGCAGTCTTTCTGCTGCATATCTTGTGTATCCAGTTCATTTTTAATAAAATTATTCTGTTACTCAAGAGGGAATTTGGATAATATTTCAGGTAATGTGCCACATCAGGTGGGCAGCCTGTTTCTTGTCAGGCACAGGATAATGACACTCCTGCTTGCACGTACCTTACTCCTGTGTGTTGCAGCAGCTCTTGCAGACTCTGTGGCTGTTCCTAATGCAGGTGTTTCTCTTCTCTGTGGTGACCAGTGCTGGGGCCCGAGGGAACAGCCTAAACTTGTGGCAGGGAGGTTTAGAAAAAGCTTCTTCACCCAGAGGGTGGTTGTGCACTAGAACAGGCTCCCCAGGGCACTGGTCACTGCACCAAGGCTGACAAAGCTCAAGAAGCGTTTTGGACCATGCTCTCAAGGCACATGGTGTGACTCTTGGGGATCCCCTGCACAGGGCCAGGAGTTGGACTCAATGATCCTTGCAAGTCCCTTCCAGATCTGATATTCTGTGAATCTGGAGTCCATGAGCATCATCATTTTGTAGGTATGCTGATGGTAGCTATGGCAGTACCCAGGTCAGACTACATTAGTACTCGAGTAAAAACAAAGCAGTATGAATAAAAACATGTTTTCAGTTGATCAGCATATGTTATTGATTGTCTGCTTCTCAATCTGTCACCCTGATAGTTGCTTTGTATTTTAGCCAGTGTATTATTTTTTTTTTTTAGTATATTTTAGCCAATTATTACTCCCTGAAATAAGGCAATTACTTTTTTAACCCAGTATGCACCAGCAAACTGCATAAATTTTAAATTATTGTCCTTTAGTGGCTTATAGGTCTCCTCTATTTTCAAATCTGTTTTCTGATAGTCCCAAAATACTTGGTTAGACTCTGGTGCACATTAATCAGGTGAGCTTAGGTATCAGCTACTCTTCTGTTGTGTAATAATTCCCTGGTGGGTCTTAAGACATTTTAGAACTGGAAGTCTTGACTTTCATGGATCAGCTTCTATTTGAATTAACACCGATACATTCTCTCTGCCTCATTAAGACTAAATTATCTTTAATTAGTTCCTCAGATGTATTAGATATCAGGAATGAAATGTTGAAACTGCCAATCAGTTTGCTGGATGGTTAAACTTTAGCTACTGATGCCTAACTAAAATAAAAACCAATTTCAGTGCAGTTTATAAATAACAAAACTTCACTCAAGTGGAGTTTTATTATAATTGGATTTGTAATTTTTGCACATTGCAGTGTATCTCAAAGCTGGTCTTGCTGTCTAACAAATAGAGAAGAAATTGCATGTTGTGCACAGCAAGCAAATTGTTCAGTTGTTCAGAGATTAAATTGCAGTGCCCACTACTGGCATGTCTGTTTTCCCTTTTTGTTTATGTGTCAAGTTGCTTTTGTTTTTTCAGGTAGTGCTTCTGCATTCTGAAAGCAGAAACTAGCTGGATAACTGTACATTTTTGTGATATTTGGGAGGAAAATGTATTTGGGTAGTGGAAATGAAATGCACTGCTATGTCAGTTGCACAGAGGATTTTCTCAAGAAGTAAGATGAGGGATGTCAGATGTGAGAAAACAAATACCATTACAAAAGCAGATATAGTGCCTCTTGATTTTGGTTGGGTTTTGTGTTGCTTTTTTTCCTCTCCTGCTTTTTCTTCCCTATCTCTTGATTTTGAAAAATCAATACCCTTGAGAACTGGAATTTAATTTTGCTTCTATTTTTCCAAACAAGATGTGCTGAAGCAATTAAAGAGCTGCTGCTGACAGACTTTTATAATGGTTTGAAGTTGTAGGATGAGGAGGGAAAAAATTGAGTGACTGGAGAATTATAATAAATATTTTTTTAAAAGCGGGGGGAAATAACGAGAAGTTGAATAGTTTGGGTACTCTCCTTTCAAATTTTGTTACCCTGAGGAGGGAGGAGGGTTACTGATCAAAGATGGGTAGAGAAGGCTGAAGAGCAGAGCAGCAGAGATGCTGGACTCAGGTCAAGAGGAATAGGGACAGAAAATATTTGGAAAGAACTGGGCAGAGATTGCGTTCTAAATGAGATTTAGGGTATGCTTTAGCAATAATGGAATATAGAAATTGTCTTAATTATTGCTGTCTCTGTAAGGATATTGGGCTAGTTGGATCAAATGAACTGCAAAGAAACCTGCAGATAGTAAAAAATTGGTATATCCCCAAGACAGGTGCACTGACCATCTCTGCTCATAGCTGAAGTCTCCCTAAATAACGATAACTCTTTCTGCCTAAAAGATTATCTGACACACGTTGAGGGGTTTTTTTTGGTGAATTATCTTACACAGTAGTTCCCAGGATTTGTGTTAAAAATAACTGAAGATATTAGCATAACTAATTTAGCACTGTGTTTAATTTTAGCCACTTATCTAATGCTTGTTCTTTTAAAAGACTAACTTTTCCAACAAATCCTTTAATGAATAAAAAAGGCTCAGTTTTGTGAGGAAGACACAAAAGTGGGTGGGCTAAAGAAATTGCCTTCAGTCACAAACAAATGAGACCCTCAATTTGACTTCCTGATCTCGCCTATTTCTGCCATGTCAGTGTATCACAAATCTTAACTGTTTCTAACATGGATGAACGAATTTTGAGGTGTTTCATTTTAAAATAGGCCTAGTATGTATTCCTGGTGAAAGTTTCCAGCCTGCAAAGGTTTAAAGTTCTGGTAATCTCGTAAACTTGTTTGATACATTAAAATATTGATGCTGCTGAGTTTTAAAAGAAAGTCACATGGTGGAACCATGAGAAATTACCAGTTAAAACACTTCAAACTAGTGTTTGAAACCTCTTGGAGTTTTATCAGCTTTTAGATATGGAGAAGATAGGATGTTTTTAATTTCAGTTTAGATTAGTTAGAGCTGAAATATTACAAATTTGGAAGCCCAAAACATGCTTTCCTTCAACTCTCAAAAAAGAAACTAGCTGAAAAATCAGTGAAGGGCACAGTAATGTCAGCTGACTACAGAAATCTGTTAAACTACAAAGTCTGTATTACTGCTGTGACTGTAGTTTAGCAGAATTCCATTAAAAATTGAAACTTGTTGATTACCACTTAATGTCTGATAGGCATTACCCTATACATGTTATTATATTTGCACTCTGTCAATTTGTGTCTAACATGAATAGTTTAAGTATTATCAGCTATTTAAGAACAATACCATATGGTATATTGAAATCTTAAAGTTTCTGGGCTGTCTCTGCTAGTGCGTACCTAGAAAAGACAGTGAAAAAACATGGCAAATACATAGTGATGTTTCCCATTTGCACCCTTCCAGTGCTAATTTCCTGTGGCTCAAGGATTTGGAATTGCAGGCAGAATCTTCATGTTTAATATCAGTGGAATATTTCTTGTGAATTTTTGTCTGATAATAAAATTTAGTGCTTAAAGAAATATATTAAGCTGTGTAATTGCTTGAATGAGAAATGTTCCATTGGTAGATAAGAGATGTAAAGTAACACAGTTATACTTAATTTGTTCAACCAGTAGCTACCAACCAGTGAGAATGGATGTTTCATATATTAATGCATCACAGTTATTTACTTAAATTTAAAATCAACAATTTTAACTGGAAATTACTTGCTCCTTGAAATAAATCACTTCTGTGCAGGGTAGATAAATGAAATTAAATATACTTACATGGAGGTGATTGATTTATGACTACACTTTAATGTGTTAATGGAGTTGTTAAGTCATAGTTGATAAAATAAGTCTTTATGTGATATTGATTATTAATATTAGCCTCCCTAGGGGGTTTCATTGGAGGGAACAGTGTCTCATTGAACTCATCTCTGCAGTTATAGTATATTGGTCATGTTCTTGAAAGTGCATACACAAAAAATGTTAGTATATCTTAAAATGTATCCTAAGAATCAAATGGTTATGCTTTTTCAATATCTTTCTGAAACTCTGAATTTATTGAATTTATTATTGTTTGTTCTTTACTAATAGATTATATCCCTGCATTTTATTTTGAGAAAATGCACAATTCAAGTTGTCTTTCAAGGTTTAATAATGAAGTGGTTTAAGTCTTGGATAAGTAGAATAAAAGGAAGTAAAATCTGAAATTGTCACTCAGGTGGCTGTTGCATTCCATCAGTCTTTGCCATTCATGCCTCAGTCCATTAGAAGACAAGAATAGCAAATGCTCATAGATTAGATTGTGATTTTATTTGTGGTGTTTTAGCTCAGTCCTGAAGAAAGTCTGAATCACTGTGACTACACCATTACCTAGAAGAAAGCACTCATCCCAACTCTGAGAGTGAGAAGAAAGCACCTTTGATGCGTGCCACATCACTGCAGCCATCTATAAGTGCAGCATGGCATCAGGGATTCTTATCTCTCTGACAGCTTCTGTGTTTATGTTCTTGATAGATAATCTCTGAATATAATACTATCATAAAGTGTTTCCCTGGGAAGGCTTATCCTTTCCTATATAGCAGTGCTTTTATCTTTTCTGGATTAAGGGTACTCTCCAAGGTTGTTGAAGACATGAAAAAATCACTGCCAGTATTGCCTAAGGTGTTGGATGTGTTCAGTTGTCTGGTATCTTCTGTTAATTGGAAAAGTCATTTGGGCCTTCAAAGCTGCTGCGAAATGAGGATGGTCCTGCCGAGGAAATTTTGTGTTTTGTGGGAAGTAGTTCAACTACTCGGCACCCACCCCCTCAATTTTAAACCTTCTATTGCAATATCTTTTCCTTATGCCAATTGCCAGATTCATTTTTTCCCTTTTTATTACTCTGAAATTGTTCTTTGTGTATAATTAAGTAATAAGTTGAAATTAAAAAGGCATATAGTTTAGCTGTTCAGTATCTCTGGTAGATACTTAGTATAGTTATAAAAATAACAAATGCAATTTTATCTAAAGGTTTCTTGTTTATTTTGCCCTGCTAAGAAAGGGGAGTGCGGTCAAGTTTATGAATATACTTTTTTCAGAACCACTGACAGTTTAATATGCTATGGAAATAACCTAGTGAAAATAGAAATTTCAGTTTTATGTGCTTATGCAGACCATTCACTGGTGTCAGTTACAGTAGAAGTCAATTTTGTGCCTGTCTTCATGAGTGGTTTTCATGACAATTATTCTGTATATTTGTATGAAGTAGATGATTAAAGTTGCAAAGTTCTGAAAGCAGCTGGTCCTTGCAGGGTTCTGGTGGTGCTGGCTGCATCCTGCTGAACTTCAAAATCAATCTAACCAATCTTAAATCTCAAGCTCTTAATAACATTTTGGTGTTTTTTAGGACATCCATCATGTTTGAAATTCTGTCCTGAGTTAACAACAAATGTGAAAGCCTTGAGGTGGCAGTGTATTGAATGCAAGACATGCAGTGCGTGTAGGATCCAAGGCAAAAATGCAGTAAGTTAGACTTGTTCAGGGTTACTCGACTTTTCTTTGTTTATAGTAGCTTTATAATTAGCATATGTCCAAATGCAAATAATTGATGTACAGCTTCAAGCAATGCTGTATTAAGTTTTTTTTTCCCTTTTCCTGTTCTCCCCCCCATCCCTGCCTCCCCAGGATAACATGCTTTTTTGCGACTCCTGTGATAGAGGGTTCCACATGGAATGCTGCGACCCACCACTATCCCGAATGCCAAAAGGTGATCTTAAAAATCCTTTCCATAAAAATACTTTCATTTTCAGTCTTGTATTAACTGACCAAAACCTCTCGAGCATGCTATTTTTATTTTTGTTTTCGATGATAAATAGTATGATTTTATTAATATCAAAGGCAATTTTATTTGTCATTATATGAGGGTTTTTTTTCCTCAGGATAATAATAAAGGTCTGCATATAGTTGACCAGATGAACTCACTGTGTAATGAGTTGTTGCCCAGTTTATTGAAGGTGAAATTTTAGAAAGGCTGTTTAAACATTTGGAGTATACCCACTGACAAAGAAGTTCTTGGAATATGTAGAAGAGACTCTTCTTCATGCCTTTTGTAAGAGTAATTGGAAAAACAGGCAAACAAAACAAAATATGTGTGTCTTCAGGTGCTTTAATCTCTAGATTTCTGACCTATGACACCTCTCACTTTTGCTCTTACATCTTTATGGCTTTTCCTATTTAATCTTAAAGTTACATTAAAGACTTTCTTCAGTTCCTCCCCTCCCAGTCCCCAGCCTTATTTACAATTAATGTTTAGACCTCACTATCTAACATTAAAAGGATGCTAAGTTCAAGTTGTGTATTAAAACAAATATACCTAGGTGTGATGTAGTATATTCTTTAGCATGCTCTACCCTAGTGGCTTTGTAACACACATGTAAATTTTCTACCCTGTCTTAATTGTGTCTGGAGAAGGATCTAGGTAGTATAAGGAGGGACAAGCTAGAACAGAAATTCTTCTAGGAACCTAATTGCTCATAATCTCTTCTGTGATCCTTGTTGCCTCTTGTTTCCTCCTTTCCATGAGCATTTGCTTTTAAAAATCTCAGAGTGTGGGTAGAGAATCACTTATTTTGTCCACTTTGCCTTCCCTATGTCCTATTCAAGAGATAATTTGCTGACCTTGTATATACTTGGTATGTTTGTTGGTACACAGCTGCAGTACAGATTAGATAAACTGTGTGCAACTAAACTCTCTTTCCTTTTTGTAGGGATGTGGATTTGCCAGGTCTGTAGACCAAAGAAGAAAGGGAGAAAGCTGCTTCATGAGAAGGCTGCGCAAATAAGGAGACGATATGCAAAACCTATTGGACGACCGAAAAATAAATTAAAGCAACGAATGTTGTAAGTTTCTCTTGGTTTTTTATTTCTTTAGATGTTTCTGAGAATGTAGTCAGATAAGAGTTTGATACTCTGTTTCAAATTGGGAAAAATAGATAGTGATTTTGTATGTGCCTTTCAGCCCAATGTTCAATAACTTCTAAATTACAGTAGGTGCTCTTGGTGTCATGTCAGAAGGTGATAAAAGGTAACCTAAAGTTTTCAGATCCTCTAAGTTTTTATCAAAAATTGTACCTATAGCAGATGCAAATAAACTTCTGTATAATAACATATGTTGCAGCTGTCTTTTAAGTTTAATTTCAAATAATTGAAGTACCTACAGAATACAAAGTAGATAATATCAATCTACTTACGTAGAACTTCAGGAGACGGTTCTGCTCAAAGAGCTGTTTGGAAACTGTATAAAAATTACTTTATTAGTTAATATCAGCTCACAAAGCCCATTCCAAACTATACAAGTAATAGAGAAGTTCTGGTTTCAGTGATACTCTGGAAAAGATTATTACTTGAATTCTGCTGTTGAGCTGCCACCAATTACTAGGAGAAGAGATTGCAGTTCCTCTTGCTTCTCAGGACTGTGTTCACCTAAAACAAGAGTGTGCTGTATTTTTTTTTATCATCTGTCGTCCCAGGAAACACTGTAGTTGGACATTGTAAGTCTTGGTTAGATGATTGTTTAAGTAGTGTTTAAATACCGAGTTGACATGACACTGAGTGTTAAACAGGACCAGATTCTGTGTCAGCTACAGTAGCATGTTGCTCTCCACCACATATTCCTATCCACGTACACCTATTCCCCCACCCCATTTAAATATTATTTAACTGTTTGGCGATGTCAACTGAGCAGCTGAAAAGCTTTCTGACTATACCAACAACTCATTCTGTACATTGTGGCATTCTTCTCTACAGTCTAAAAACCTGTATTATATTATTCAGACTTGCATGGGAGATGCTGTAGAACTTTGCATTTGGCAAAACAAGGATTTTTTTTAAGCCAGTGGAGCCCACATGTGAAAATAGAAGGAAAAGTACTTACAGTATAGTGCACTAGTCAAGTTAATGTACTTGATGCTGTGCATCTTGCTGTATTCTCTTTTGCCTTTCTCTCTGCCAGGATCTTTCATCTTGCTTTTTTGTTTCATGTCCTGAAGTTCAGTGTATGTTGCTCTAGGAAAGTAGTTCAGGACAGGAATAAAGTGTGACACTACATGAAGGTAAAAGATGTAGTTGTACTGGCTGATGAGACCATGCTGTTAGACTGGGCAAAACATTGTACTTCTCCATTCTCCTCCTGAATAAATAGCTTAGGAATTTGAAGGTCATTGAGATTTCTATGTATCAATTTGTGTGCATAATAAAAATATTCCCTATATCTCTAGCTATGCCTTGGGCTTTTGTTGTATCTCTGGTTTTACCTTTTGAAAACACATAAACCTTCAGCTGGAGGTTTGGGCTCTCTTGTGTTTCAGGAGTGGTACTCCCCAGCTTAGTGCTACTGCTGAGACTCTCCAAACCATGGGCTGCTCGATTGCTTCCCCCTCCCCTTGCCAGTGGCCAGAGAAGAGAAGTGAAGGCATAAAAAGTAGAGATCCAGGTTGAGATAAGAACAATTTACTGGAAACAGCAGTGAGATAGGAAAACAAACAGTAACAGCTACAGTACCATAACAAAGTGTACAAGATGGGGAAAACAATTCACAAGTGATTATTTGGAATGGTGTTACCCAGCTGCTCCCTGCTTACCCAAATGGAAAGAACCCCTTCTTCCTTGGAAGAGACTCCCTTTCCCTGCCCAGAATAACCTCTAGGTCTTGGACTTGTTCCCCCTGGCTACTGCGAAAATTAACCCTGCCCTGACCAGAACCAGGACTGGTTCTAATACAGTCCTGCCATCTTACTTCTCTACAGACATGCCTCTGGTTTGGGCTCCCAATGGGTGGATTTAGCAGCAATGTCCTCCCCCCTCCATCTTCCAATAGAAAGATTGGAAATGTTATCAGGGTTTTCCTGTTATGTTTTGCTGTTGAGATTCTGAGCTGCAACTTTTAAAGTGAATATCATGCTAAAGGATACAGAAATTCTTTTAGTATTATATGAAGATTATTAATATTTTCGTAAAGGTTTTCTTAGTAGCACATGAGCTGCATGGGCATGTTACAGGAGTACTTGGGAAGCTCCTTGTAAAATAAATATTTGCAGTACTGCCAGCACATTTCTATTACTTCAGTGTCCCATATATAAAAACAAACTAATCTTGTTTTGGAAAAATAGTGGTTGGAGATAGATTAAGAGAAGAGACTCTTCTGCATGAAGTCCTATTTAAAAGTGATTGTGGAGTATGGAAGACAATAGTGTCAAACAGAAAAAGCGTGTGGTCACATGAAATGTGGCCAATGCCACATGAATCACATGAAGGCTAGCCAATGCCATTTAGTCCTTGCATAGTGCAAATAATACAATAATTTTTTGCCTGTTGACCGTCTGTAGGAAGCCCTTCACAGGTAAATTACTGTGTAAGATTAACTTAAACCAGGTGTGTGCTGGCCTCTGGCACTGCTGGTGGTTGGCACATCTGGTACTGAGAATAGGTCTTGTGGTAGACTTATACATGTGACACCAATGGATTCAAAAGACTTAGAAGTTTCTGGTTTTGTTGCCTCATAGGAACTAACCAAATTTAAGGATGTGTGGGTGGAAAAGGGCCTAGTTCTTAAGCTGGTGGGCCATTGGAGGTCAGTAAACCAGACGGTAGCCCTAGGCTGTTGAATCCCTAATTAGAAATAACCTGTTGCAATTAATTACTTCAGTATCTCAATTTAGAGGGAAAAAAATCTGTGGAAGAAAACTTTCTGCTGCAAAGTAAATAAGCTAACTTCAAAGAGCAGGATGGAAAAGGGAATGAATGAAAGCATGTGATACAACTGTGTAGCTTTGTTTGGCTTTATAATTTGATTGTGTGTCCTAATAACTATATCTTTTACTGCAGATATTTTCAACAGTTCTGTTTTTATATGCTAGAATATACTACTCTGCAGTGTAATTCCTCTCTTCAGTTATTAGCAACTAGTTAAGCCTGTAGTTCTGCTCTCATAAACCTTGGCTTTCGGTATGCCCATTTTCTTCCTAGCTATTAAATAAGATGCACCACTCTGTTTTTTCCTAACACCTCCCATGTTAGGCCTGATTAGTTCATGGCTTTTCTGCAAAGGCACCTTGGTTATAGTCTTGCTCTTTCCTTTCCTTTGCTATTTTTGTTTTTTTGCTATTTTTAGAATTTCTAAAGAGTCTATTTCTTTAGTTTTGTTGTAATGCTCTTTATAAAATATCTCATTTGGCTTTTAGATCTTTGGTGGTAACTTTTACTGCCACGTTTTAATGTGTAATCCAACACTAGTGTGGGAAAAAAAATAGCAGTTTCTTGGAGATTGACTGTATTGCTTTGAAGGATTAATAGGCTTTTCTACAGTTTAAACAAATGTAGTCTGAAGTTAATTGTTTTGATATCATATTAACACTGAAAACATTTCTCTCCTCTGTGTGTACAATAAACTCTATGGTGATGGAGCAGTTGTTGTGCAAACATGGTGTAATGATATTTTTTCCAAAGAATCATACTTTGGCTATGCCTAAAAGGATGTGAGAAGGCTGAATACTTGAGAGATCTTGCTATGCCAGCACATATATATATACTGTGGACTATCTTTTAAAGAAAAGAGGGGGAGGGAATAAAAAGGAGAAGGTTGTTATGTCATAGTGTGAAATGTATTTCCAAAGTGTGTATGTCTTTAAATTTCTTTAAAGATTTTTAGGTACAGTGGCCTAAGTAACTTGTGTAAACTATAGTTCTATTTGATAGTAAAATTTCTGAATGCTGATTTTTTTATTTTTCAAATTTTTGCATAGGTCTGTAACCAGTGATGAAGGATCCGTGAATGCATTCACAGGAAGGGGGTCACCTGGTAGGGGTCAAAAGACTAAAGTCTGTACCACACCTTCATCTGGTCATGCTGCATCTGTGAAGGATTCAAGCAGCAGATTGCCTGTTACAGACCCCACTCGGCCTGGTGCCACCACCAAAATCACCACCACCTCCACCTACATATCTGCCTCTACACTTAAAGTTAACAAGAAAACCAAAGGTCTCATTGATGGCCTTACTAAGTTCTTTACACCATCACCTGATGGTCGCAGATCACGAGGTGAAATAATAGACTTTTCAAAGCACTATCGTCCAAGGAAAAAGGTCTCTCAGAAACAGTCATGCACTTCTCTTGTGTTGGCTACAGGTACCACACAAAAGCTAAAACCTCCACCTTCTTCACTTCTACCCCCAATTCCCATCTCTGGTCAGAGCCCCAGTTCTCAAAAATCCAGCACTTCCACTTCTTCTAACACTCCCCAAAGTTCTTCCAGTCAGTCAAGCATACCCTCCTTTAGTAGCCTTCCTAGTAGCAGTCAGCTAAAGGGACTCTTTGATGGACTCTCTCATATCTATACCACTCAGGAACAGTCTCGAAAAAAGGATCACCCAAGCTATGCACCCCACAAGCATTTGTGTAGTAAACCAGAATTATCTTCCACATCAACATCTAATAGTCATTTCTATGGAAAGAACAGGGTTAGGAGTAGGTTTATGTCTCATGCCTGTGCCTCTGGATGGGGTGTGTCTAGAGGACATGCTTTTAAAGCAATTGCTCACCTCAAGAGAACAGCTTTCTTTAAAAAGCACAGGATTCTAGGCAGATTAAAGTATAAAATGACCCCTCAGATGGGGACCCCCTCACCAGGGAAGGGGAGCTTGACAGACGGAAGGATTAAACCTGATCAGAATGATGGTAAGCAAAGGTCGAAGCGCCAACCAAATCTGCGTCCCGTCCAAAACCAAAATTCTTATCACATAGGTCTTAGCTATTTCTCTTGTTCTTACTTCACTTTCATACAAAAACAACAAAACTTTGACCTTTTATCTAATGCTGACTAAATCTCCAAAACATTTTTGGTTGTGTTTTTTTTTTCCTGACTAATACCACACCACTTTTTTATTTTTTTTTTTTTTTGCATCTGTAGTGACACTAGGAGCCCCAAATGCCTTCATAATGTTGCTTATGGCTGTGTAGTACCGCATGAGTAGCCACTTGTCATGCCTTGTTCTTCCCCTGCCGTTCCTGTGGCAGTAGTGCTGTCATCATGATTGTGTGCTGTCAGTGCTTATAACGGTGGGCATTTCAATTCATTTCCCTCTGCTCCATTGCTTTTTCATGAACAGTTCCATCATACTACAGTCTCCACAACACTTGATCTGTACTGCTGTGAACTACCTTTTTATTACTTTTATTTAAGAAAAGAATGCATTTAATTTATAATGTTTGAATACAGGCTTAGCTTAGCATTAATCTTCAAGTTTTAAGTGCAACTTTTTTTTTCTTGTGTTTATTTTTACCTTCCAGAGTGTACTGGAATTTATCAGGTGGCATAGTTCTAGCTATAAAATGTGCTCCATATCATGAGATTCAAAACTAATTTAGTAGAACTGGACTATAAAGGCTTATACAGACAGACAAACAAGTACCAAAAAATAGCTCGTTCAGCTGCAAGCTACAAAACAAGAAGGGGGGGGTGTGTGTGTGTGAAGGATTCACTTCTGTTACTTAGTAATCCTAAATTTGGTTAAAATGGGGAGTTTGTAACAGCCATAGTTGCAATCCTGTTCAGTAGTATCACTTTGCTAATGCACTTGTAACCTTCATGTCTGTGAATAAACTTTTTGCTGGTTTTAAATAACAGATACTGAAATCAAACTAAGCATCAAACAAGAAAATACGGATGTATTTCTGTTGGGAAGCAAGGACACTGTTACACAGGAGGATTTGGAAGTCTTTAAGCAGGCTCGAGAACTTTCCCTGGAGGTAAGAATCATGTTGCACAAAATACAGTTATTTCTGTAAATAAAAACTGTAAATACTTATTTCTGTAAATAAAAATTTTCAGTCTCTTCATCTTCATTTCTAATATATTCCTTTTAATCTAATGCATCATGCTTGCTGTGAATTTTATTTGGGAGACACTGTATACAGATAGGAGACAAGGCATCATGCTGGAATGGATCAGATGATAAGTGACACTTAAGATAGATTTTGAAAGATATACTTGAGCATTTTGGACACAGGACTACAGGATCAAACATAGAATTTAAAAGTAGCTGACATCCTGGTTAGGACTGAGAGGATATTGGTTGCAATGGATGTGCCTAATGATTTTCCTCTGCAGATAAAGCAAATATTCTGAAAAACTAAGTTGGTCCCAGAAAACTCTGCTTGATAGGAAACCAGGTCTAGTGAGTCCATAAATTCATTTTACCTGATTAGTTACTGGACTTTGAGCTTAAATACTGTAGACTTTATCTAGCAGTGATAATATTTGAGCTGAATCAGACCAGTGAACCAGACTTGTACTTTCCTGTGTCTGTGAAATGAACAACCAGTGTCTTTGAGAACCTGGGTCAGAAGGTGGGTGAATGTAATGTTTCAATTGCTGCTTTCTTAAAATGGCATCATAAATGGCTGTGTGTTGTGCTCTTTTCAGTAATGGAAGTCACTTTTTTCAGGTTCAATGTACAAGAAGTGACATTACACAGTGACTTTTTTACAGTCTTCATTCAGAGCGTGTTAACCAACAATCTCAAATTGAGTTTAAAGATTCGGTTTCATTATTAGCTTGTACTTCTATTTCCTCATGGAAATAGTTCCCACTGCTTACTGTCTTTATCTTTCGTATGTAGTCCCTAAAAACGTTAGGTGGTAAGGTTTCTAAACGTTGACATTGAAAGTGCTTGTTTTTTCCTCACTTTCTTAGTCTTTTATATTTTTCCAGCCCTTTAGAGCCTAGCAATCATTTTCTGATCACTTTAAATGCGGTATTATAGCTGAAATCAATATGTTAGCATATCCTTGACTCTTTGGGAAAGTAAACAAAAGGTTACTCTTTGAGGTAAATTCCAGTTATCCTTGAAGGGTGCTGATACCTTTTTTCTCATTGTTTTGGGAAAAGGACAGCTTTGAGTTTGCACCAGAATTATAGGGACACTAGGTGCTGTAGGAGAGTAGAATTTGAGGGTGTTGTGCCTCTTCTTTGGCTGGGCTTTTGCTGTTTGTATTTTCTGTTTGCAAACTCTGTCCTTTGTCAGAGTTTAAAGAGCTTAAGCAACTGATTTGTATACTTCAGGTTTCTTGTGCTTTCAGTGGGTGAAATTGGTTATACAGAGCTAAAGTTTCTTCTGCTTTTCTATAACTAATACTTTTTTTTTCTTTTTTTTATTGCACCTGACAGAAAATTGGGTGTAAAAACACTGGTGAAACAAGTGGGCGATATCCTTCAGTGATTGAGTTTGGAAAATATGAGATCCAGACCTGGTACTCTTCACCTTACCCACAGGAATATGCAAGGTAGCAAGTTGTCAAGATTGCCATACATGGTTGGCATTTTTCTGATGTGAACATTACAACTTATTTTTTACTCTTTTGTAATTGTTTATAATTTAAAGCCTTTAAAAGTAAATATGCTTTGTAATTATAACTGAGAACAAGGATTTGTCATTCTTTTTAGCTAGTCCTAAATCAAAGATGCAATAAAAAGTCATTTTCCTAGTCCTGTATAAATGTCAATGCTCAGTGTGTATTGGTGTGATTTTGTTGGAGGTTTACTTTTGCAGTTTTTTGTTGGTTTTGTTTTCATTTATTTGGTTGGTTTTGTCTGAGTTTTTTTTTTTGTTGTTTTTTTGGGATTTTGGGGGTATTTTGGGTTTTTTTTTACACCATTGCAATGAGGTATGTCCAATTTCTGACCCTTTAGACAAATTACTCTTGGTTGTGGTCCAGTGTTTGTTAACCTGCTTTTTCTAAGGACCAGGGGAGATGTCATGCTAAAAAATAGAGTCGAAGTGGACAAGTTGTGGCAACAGCATCTCATTTCAGACCATCTTTGCAAGGGTGCACCTTGCAGTCAGGCAGACAGCATGGACTAGTACATGTGCTCAGTAGATCTCTGCTGAGTTTTGTGTGTGCTGAAAATAAATGTTTTATTAATCCACTGTCTCTATGGTATACTGGAAGATATTCAGAACTGTATTTTTATCAAGCTTTACTACTTTAGCATGCAGCGTGATCTGTTGCATAGTGTTACTCTAAACTGCCTTTTGTTTGTGTGGTGGGAATGAGGGATATGTCATGTATCCATCATATATAAATCAAGGGCTAAAAAAGTGTGGAGAGCGTTTCCATGTCCTATTATTACCACTGCTTTTGTAGTGTTAATTTTTCAGTTGTGCTTTGTATTCCCCCAATTTATATCATATTGTGAAAGGGTGAGTTACTTATTCCATCAAGTAAATTAATCCCAGATAGAAGCATAATGATGACTAATTATTAGTATGAGGCTAGAGTGGGATGGCATTGTAGGAGGCACTGTGGCTCTCAGCTGAGTGCAGTGGCATTACATCATTGAACAAAGAGTTCAAACTACTTTTTATGTTGTTGATGAACTTCCTTAGGATACTGGAATAGTGCAAACCATGGCTGTAATCCCAGGATGTGCTAGTAACTTCAGAGCAGATAGAGATTTTCCTCTGCTCTAAAACTTTGCAAACTAATTAATTTCTAGAGCAGTCTTCCACTGCTTCAATAATTTAAAAATGAAGGTGAGTAGCCATAACAATTACCAAAGGGAGTGGTTTATGATGGTATGTAGAGCACAGGGCATGTGGGTTACTTGTATGTAGTCTGGATCCTCCCCAGAGAAGTGCACTTCCATGTGTTGCCTGTGCTGTGGAGATGTGTGTAAGGGAGATGTGTGTAAGGGAGATATTTTGCCTGCATGTGAACTCTTTGGGTTGGCTTCTGTAGTAAAGTGATAGTTTAGGTGGAGGTGAGGGGGTATAATCCTACTAGAGTTTGCTGTCTTGCCCAAGTATTTTTAAGACAGTGGGAAGAAAAGTGGCCTCTGAGCCTTCTCCAGATGCAAAGTAAGGAAAATTAAAGGGAAGGAGATCCCCTGCATCCTACTTGGTGCTTCCTTTACATTTATTAGGAACAAGAAAGATGAAATTTGAAGTATTACTCCAGTGTGCTAACTTCAATGGAGACCACAACAAAACCTAAGGTGGAGTGTGGGAAGGGGGAGGTAACTGAGATCTGCCAGAGGCTGGACCGCAAACTGACCACAGCACAACTCTGTTGAATTAGGTTGACTGTGATTGATCAATTGATTGGTTGAAGCTGATAGTTTCTTATTTTCCTTTTCTGATGACTAGCGTGTGAATGTTTAATCATTCACTCTAATGTTGTATTTATTTATTTAGTTATGCTTTAGCACTGTTTATGTATGGTACCTTATAATTTGAATGGAAAGGGTTTTTCATTTGTGGTAGCTTTGTTTACAGAATGTACCAAACTTTTTGTATAAAATATCTTCTTAATTTTCCTACAGATTGCCAAAGCTTTACCTGTGTGAATTCTGTCTTAAATACATGAAAAGTAAAAACATTTTGTTAAGGCACTCAGAGAAATGTGGCTGGTTTCATCCTCCAGCCAATGAAATCTACAGAAGAAATGACCTTTCAGTATTTGAGGTAGGTGTATCAGAAGTATAAGCTTTTACATAACCAGTTTGTAGATGTTACTGACCAGCTGCAGAACTAGTGAAAACTTTAACACGCATAAATACATCCTTAGAGATTCTTCTTACACTGCAAAAACAAGTTGAGATTCTGCTTAAACTGCAAAAATAAATCCATCTTCCCAGTTCTGTTCTACCCTGCCATGTTCTTTCATGGTTTGTACTTTACTTGCACTTCATGCCTTAGCCAAGCTCTTTAAGATACTTGACTTAAGCATGAATCTTATGGCTTCCTTTACACTTCTCATCTTGGATTGCCTTCCCCTTCTCAGTCAAAGTACCCCTTGGCACCCATTCATTTCTGGCTGCTTGAGTGCCTTGGGTGTGGGGAGAAGACTAATCATAATGTAGGTGCTCCCAAAGTATAAAAGCAAATAAAGCAGCTTCTTGTGTGTTCTAAAATCACAGATGTAGCTCCTGAGTGCTTTTGCCTTCATTTTGGATATTTGAGAAACTTGCCCTGGAATATAAAAAGTTCCACAACCTCAACTTTGGATTTATCAATCTATGTTATTCTTTTGGGAGATGACTACTTTTAAGTGTGAGGTTTTATGGATGTCCTGGACAAGAGAATTCTGTGTTTCTAATAGCATACCTGGAGTTATTAAAACAATGCCTTAATTTTCACGTTCCAGATTTTCGAGCATTCTTAGAGGTAGTAATAACAGAAAAGACTGGTGGGGTTACTAGGATTTCTTTTATCATGTGTTGATAATTTCTCTCTGACTGCAGATGTCAGTTTCTTCTTCAAACTTGTATTTTCAAATTGTCTATATGTCTTTTGTGCTCAGTCATTGCTATTATCTGTTCAAACAATGGTAGATGCAGGCTTGAAGTTCTTTTTTAAGTTAGAACAAAATCTTTGTATTTGGTTGTGTTTGTGCTATTAAAAAGTAATTATTTGCATCAAGATTGCTTCCTTCCTGACTTGAGCAAATTTTACAAATATTGAAGATCTGCCAGCAAAAGACTTGTTTGTAAATAGACTTACCTCTTTTCCTATCAAGAATGAAATTGCCCCAGTCTGTTTGAAATAACTTGGTTTTCTCTGTTAGCAGATGTTAAACACTATGGAGCATACAATAGGCAAATTGTGCTTTCTCATTTATTTTTCTTAACTAGTGCTAACATGTAAATGAAAAATTCTTAAGAAAATAGAGTAAAATACAGAGAAATACTGAGGGATGGGGGGGTGGGGGATTGCTGCATAAAACACATGGAAAACAAAGTATTGTGAAAGCAATGTCCCAACTCTTCTCCACTACTTTTATTCCCATTGTCTATTTTGTGTGCTTCAGTAAGCACTTGTGTTAAGCTTTCTGAAATAAATGTAATCGGTTTGGGTCTTTTTATTCCAAAAGTTAATGTCAGTTATCACTGATTGCTGTGGAAACTTAGTCATTAGTTGATGTCCTTCTTCATAGATCCTTTCAAGGATTCTGTCCAACCATTCTCTTACAGGCAGAATGAAGAGTTTGTGGTTTCCTTCATGCTTTGTGTTTCTGAGAGAACTGGAAAAAAGTTTGGCATTTTGTGATTTATGTACGTCTGCCCAGATCATGACTTTGACAGATTTGAGAGCAGACTTTGACATAGTTTACTACTATGCTGTAGCCAAGCAACTTTTGACAGATGCTTCCTTTTGAGCTTGCTGTCCCTCTTTTTACTCCACTTCTCACATTTAAAACTGATGAACAAGCTGTGTTTGCCTGAAATTTAAGAAGTTCTTTACATTTCTGTAGAAATGTTCTTACTGAAAAAGACAGCTCATACAATTTGCATTTTCAGGTTTACAGCTTACCCAGTGGTCGTTTCTGCTTACTTAATGTTCACATTTAATTTGCACACTTGTTAGTAAGTGTGAGAAGTAATAAAAAGCATCTGGACAATGGAGTGTGCTGTAAGACAGCTTGCTGTATTCAACAGGCTCTTAAGAGCTTTATGCAAGTTTATCCTGATGCCTTTAGCAGCAGTAGCTATCCAATGAATGTTTTTTCTTCAATCCATTTAATGCAGCTGTACTACTGATGTTCCCTTAAAATCCCTAAATATATCCAAAAGGATGGGTTTTGCTTAGATTTGTAACTAAGATTCTTACTCAAAACAAATTAGAATAGAAAATTACTGATTTTTCTGCAGAGTTCCTATCATTTGTCCATGTCTGAATGAAATACAGCTACTGTCATTAAAAAATCAGTACAAGCAAACCTTTCTATTAAGATTCTTTCAGAAATGTGTTGCCTTTGACCGAGCCTTTCAGGAAGTACCCAATTGATCTAGGAAATCTGCATTTGTGGCTGGCTTTTCTGTAGCTGTCTGAATCACAGCTTGACTCTTTACACTCATAATATACCTAGACTAATTGTAGTATTTAGCCAGAAAATTTACCTCTCTCACTCAATAGAGTTTTAGCCTGGCATGGAAATTTTGTCTTGTCAATTTATCCAAAACATTGATGTGATTGATATGTAATTTGCTACTCAGTTTTTTGCTTTACACCTTAAAGAGTCAACATAATGCACTTTGTTAGGGATTTTTTTGTAAAGTTGTTGTACTCCACTGCCTTCTACCAAACCACAATTTAATGCAGTTTTAACTAGTGTATTTTTGTTATCTGCCAGTTGTACTTGTTTTCATTCCAGAAATAAAGTGGAAGAGGTAAGTCTGTCTTGAACAATTAAAAGGTTAAGTTACTTTATTTAGTAAATCCAGATACTCAGAGGTTACCTTGAAAATGCGAGGTAATTAGCGCGAACTGGAGATTTCTTATTTAAGAGGAAATTGGGGAATTTCTCTTCTGAACCATGATGTGGTTTGTTTGTTTCTTTCTTGTAACACCATACAGTTCACATTTCCTTCTAGGTTGATTCAATAAGTTGTTTTGTTGTAACTTGTTGGTGTCATGGAAATAACTGCATCTGTTTTGCTTTTCTAGGTTGATGGAAATGTGAGCAAAATTTATTGTCAGAATCTTTGTTTGTTAGCTAAGCTCTTTCTGGACCACAAAACCTTGTATTATGATGTTGAACCATTCCTCTTCTATGTCCTTACAAAAAATGATGAGAAAGGCTGCCATTTAGTTGGATATTTCTCTAAGGTAAAATTTTTAGAAGTGGTTTTATTTAATATTTATAATGTCCTGCTCTCCTTAATACTTCTGCCAACAGCAAAGAAAAATCAGGAGTTGGGGAAAAAAACCCATAAGCTTGAAAGCCTCTCTGTAAATCTTTAAATCTTGAATATTATGTGCAGTGTCTCAAATACGTTGTACTTTCTTGCCTCACTGATGCAAATTCAGAATTCATTCATCCATATGGATGGGGGTAGGTTTTTTCTTGTTTGGGGATTTTGTTTCTTCACTTGTTTTGTTTCCAGAATTTGTTGTGTTTTCAGTTGAATATTGAAATCTTTCTCCTTCCCCGGCATTTTTGCATTGGTATGCCAAGTCTAACTTGTAAAAGTTGCAGGTACTTGGAATGTTGATGTGTTTTCATGGCTTGACTGCTGGCAGTTCCAGCTGGCTATTTAGATGTAAATGGCCAGTGATGTTGCTTTCTTGTGTGCAGTCTGATCTAATGCAGTTACTTGCTGCTCCCATGTAAGAATGCATTGCCTAACTTCATGGTGGCTGCCTTGTTTAGAGTGGATGTCTCAGTTGTGGCCGGTTTTCAAGTAATAGATGGTTGCTATTGAAAAGAAATAATACTTAAGTGGACTATCTTGACAAAGATGACAAAGAAAATGGTGAACTATAGTTAGATGTGCCTGCAACAGGAAAAGCTTCCATTATTGTCCATAATTTGCCCCTAAGGGATGTGTTGAATAAGTACAGGTTACTCAGAAATTCACTAATTCCTGATCCTAGTATTACTACCTACTATTAACTATATATTTTCTTTCTTGAATAAGTGATTTGTGGGAAAACAGTAGTTAGGAAAATGCCAAAAGTCTTCTGAGTACCTGGACATTATACAGTAATCTCTTGGATGTCTGGCCACATCCTTCGAAGAGGTGTGCCTTGCTGGAATTAAAGTGAGACATGTAGGCACAGTTTACACTGTCATTAATGTCAGTCAGAACTTCTTGTGACAAACATGTCAACTTTTATCTAGACAAGTATTTTCTCCATTTATTTAAGGTGTTGCAGCTTAAGGTGAGTCTCTTGATTTTTGTTCCTTATCATAGAATGGTTAATGTTGAAAAATACCTGTGAGATCATTGAGTCCAACTGTTACCCAGCACTGCCATGGTTGCTGCTAAACTGTGTTCCCAGGTGCCACATTTACCAGTATTTTGAACTTTTCCAGAGATGGTGATTTTACTACTTCCATGAGCAGCTTGTTCCAATGCTTCATGACCCTCTCAGTGACAAAACTTTTCCCAACACCCAGTCTGAACCTCCCTTAGTGCAACTCGAGGCCATTTCCTCTCAACCTGTCACTACTTACTGGGGATAAGAGAAATAGAACATATCCTCAGCCCAAACAGAATGTATCCTCAGCCCTTCCCTCTCCCTCTAAGTGGGTCACCCCATCGTAGAAGGAGATCAGGTTAGTCAGCGCCTGCCTTTCATAAAACCAAGCTGGCTGGACCTGATTCCCTGGTTGTTCTGTATGTGCCATGTGATGGCAGTCAAAATGATCTGCCCTGTGACCTTCCCCTGGCACAAGAGGTCAAGCTAACAGACCTGTAGTTCCCCAAATGCTCTTTCTGCCACTTTTTATTTGTTTTACAGTTGCTAACCTCCAGTCAAGTGGGACCTTTATGGTTAACCAGGACTGCTGGTAAATGGTGGAGAGTGGCTCAGTGAACTCTTTCAACAGTTCCCTTGGGCTCTGTGGACTTGTAGGTGTTTTAAGTGGCATGACAGGTCATTAAGCATTTTCTTGTGATCACAAGAGCTTCATCCTGCTCCCTGTTTCTGTCTTCCAGCTCAGAGGTTGGGTACCCTGAGTACAGCTGGTCTTGCTGTTAAAGGCTGAGGCAAAGAAGGCATGAAGTACCTCAGCCTTTTCCTCATTGTTTAAGCCCAGCTGGAAATTAAGACCCATGCAGCCACTCCTTTCACCCCACTCCCTCTGGTGGCAGAGGCAAATTGCTGAGGTTATGGGATGGGGTAACAATTTACTGGAAATAGCAATGAGATAAGAAAATTAATACTGCCAGCAACAGTGCTAATAAGAACAGTGTACAAAAGAGGGTGATTGCATGCAAAATGCTCACTGCATCAGAGTTGGCCTATTGCTCCCCCCACATGTTTTTTCCCCCCGAGCCTGAGACAGTGGGAAAAAAAAAATGGTGGACAGCCCTCCAGTCAGGACCAGAAGCACTGCACTGCTTGCCACACACTTCTCTGGAAAAAGAAATAAATGTCTGTGGAACCTCCACACACTCTTTTACCTCCACCCAAAACCGTGCCCCCTTCTTGGAAGTGGAGAATTCTTTACTTCCACCCCCAGTGATTATGTAGGTAGTACAGAATAACAGCAGTTTTTTCATGCTTTGTGTGCCAGTGGCCAGTTTGCATTCTAGGTGTGGTTTGGCCCTTCTAATACTCTGCCTGCAAAAACTCACAATACCCTTGAAGTCCTCCTGTTGCCTGCCTCTTCTTCCAAAAGTGATAAACTCTCCTTTTCCCTGAGCTTGAGACAAAGCTCTCTGTTCATCCAGTCAGTTCCACTCTGTCTCTACATGCTCATCTGGAAGCACATAGGGATGGCCTGCTCCGGGATCTTTTAAAATTTCCTTCTTTAAGCACATCTAGCCTTTGTGTTCCTTTACCTTGCAGAACTGCATCTTAAGGGACTTTCTCTACCAGCTTCCTAAACAGGCCAAAGTCTGCCCTGTGGGAGTCCAAGGCAGCAGTTCTGCTGACCCCCCTCATTATTTCTTCAAGAAACATTTCATGATCACTGTGCCCAAGATGACCTCAAGTCATCACATCACCCCCACTCCTCTGTTCACAAGCAGCAGGTCCAGCTGTGTACCTTCCCTTGGCTCACTCACCAGCTGTATCACGAAGTTTTATTCCACACACTCCAGGAACCTCCTAGTCTGCTTCCTCTCTGCTGTGCTGTGTTTCCAGCAGACATCTAGTAAATTGAAGTCCCCCTCAAGAACAAGGGCTAGCAATCATAAGACTAACCCCAGCAGCTTACAGAATAATTTGTCTGCCTCTTCATCGTGGTTGAGTGGTCTATAACAGACTCCCACCAGGATATCTGCCCTGTTGCCCTTCCTTCTGATTCTTGCTCAGAAACACTCAACTCTTTCATCCCTGTGATCAAGTTTAAGACAGTTCTTAACATACAAGGTTACTTCACTGCCTCTTCTTCCTCACCTATCCCTCCGGAAGGCTTTATAGCCATCTATTTCAGCACTTCAGTTGTGTGAGTGATCCTACCATGGCTCCATGATGGCAGCTATGTCATAGTTTTCCTGCTGCACAATGGCTTCCATTTACTCCTGTTTGTTGACCATGCTGTGTGCATTGGTGTAGGTGCCCTCGAGTTGGACAATTCAGTTTTGGGGGAAGCAGCTCTAATTCCTGTGTGACCGTTCTCAGGCACTTCCATGTAAGTACAAGGATACCCTTGTATCCTTGCTGCCACATGGATCTCCATGTCCTACCTTTACTGAGGTGTCAGAGTGAAGGATGTCATTAGCACTCTGTTCCTCAAACAATGGATACATTTCCTTCTTCCACTTCACCCCTGTTGCTTTTGGCTGGTCTGTGTTGATCACAGTGTGATCCGATGATCACAAATATTATCACCACCAAAACATAGGGAAAAATCTTCATCTCACATTATTGCATGTCATCTGTCTGTCTCCCCCTCTCCTTTTTTTTGAAAGAACATGTGTGTGTGCGCTCTTGCAGGCTGAAGTGCTCTGGCTTTCCTTACCTGGTTACAAACATTTTGCCAGGATGTGGACTTCTTACTAGCCATCATTTTGAGAGTTTGGAAGCCTGTACAGAGTTAATATTTAACTATGTTGTAGAAGCTAAGAAACCTTATGAAATACAGCCTGGGTATCTGATGGAGTATTTTGGAATGAATGTACTGGCATGTGATCCTGTCATGCCATCACTGGTCTAGCGTCATCTTCTGTGGAAGATGAAATGATAGCTGGTGTCTTAAACTATTCATGTGCTTACCACAGCTTCTTGTCAGCTATACTGACCTGGATATTTCTGGTTGCTTTGGTCTCCCTCCCTATTGGCTGATTTTTGAGGTGCAGTCTTTTAAAGGTAACAAAGCTCTTCCTTCTTAACAATAAACTGGAAAGAACCTATAAACTCCTATAGTGTTAGAACAGCTTCCTAATCTTAACTCCTGTTGTCTTAAACAATGAGTATAGTATTTGTCTCCAGTGCCTGTATATAACTTCATTCTGTCTGAAAGCTTTTGTTTCTGAGCATTCTGCCTTGAGTTGTGCTCTGGTGATAAGCGTCTAGCTTTGAAAAACTTACTATGCTTCAAGTATAACTTCTTAGTTCTGCACATATGGAGATCCCTCCCTGCACCCTGACCACATATTCAGAGAGAAGACAAAAAAAAAAAAAAAGGGGTAAAACCTACCATGTGTATGGATATTGTATTCCACTTTCATATCCTTGAGAGAATGGTCAGTGAAGCATGAAAATATTTCCCTCTTCTTACTGTCTTTCTCCTTTGCTGTATTTAAACTTTATTGTGCTGTTCAGACAACGTATTTAATTTTTAAGATGCCAAGTGGTTAACTAATTAAAAAAAAATATTCTGAAGGGTATGCTTGATACTTCTTTCTTAAAACTAGACATTAACATGGAATTATTTGACTTTGGTGCTGAACTCATGCATCTGTTCACCTTATTGGGATATTTTACAAGGACAGTAGCAGGTGCAGGCAATTGCCCACTTCAGCAGTGCTTTGACATACTTGATCTGTTTCTCCTTCCCACAGGAAAAGCTTTGCCAGCAGAAGTACAATGTCTCCTGCATAATGATCATGCCCCAATACCAAAGGCAAGGATTTGGAAGGTTTCTCATTGATTTCAGTAAGTGAAGTGTTTTATTTACGCATGTGATCCAAGGAGCTGATTGCTGTTATATGAAAGTAACATATGAAACTTTATTTAACTCACTTTGTTGTTTTTATCAATAGATAATGGGATTTCTGTTTATATTTACATAGGATAGAAAAGCTCCCTGAAGTGAAAAACTTAGTGCTGCTCTGTTATTGTACTCGAGGAAATTGGGAATGGATCTCTCGGCAGTAATATTAGCTCACAAAGCTATTACCCTGAATGAATTGTCCAAATTACTTTGCATTTTGCCTTGCTCATTAGTATAAGAAGAGACAATTATTTGTGATTATAGCTAAGAAGGTGTTAGTCTGAGGCATTTTCACTATTCTAATATTTCTAGCCACCCCCACTCAAAAAAATAAAAAAGCTTTACTTGAAGAATTTTCCCATGGAAGAAAAGTATTTTGTTTTTTGTGTTCATCACTTTCTTAGTGGAAGTTGTTACCAGAAAGGATGTAGGTGTTAGTGGTTGTATATATACTTGCTGCTTTATTTTACTGAGCTGTCTGACCTCTTAGAAAGCTTCAGGCACACTTGTTTAAATATAGATTTGTTATTCCCCAAATCTTTAATGTCCAATGGAACTCCAAACAAAATTATCTAAGGAAACTTCTCAGTTGAGTGTCCTCATTACTACTGAATCCATCTTTCTACTGTAATTTAGAGGGAGGACGATAAAGTGTTAGTGTATATTGTATGTGGTTGCTTTTCACTATTATGTTTTATAAAGCACTGTAGAATTACCTGATGGTAGAGATAGTTTAGATAATAGGATTCCTGTCCTGAAGGTGTATGCAAGAGCATTAAAATGCAAATAATTATACATTGCAGTATAACACCAGGACAAAGATAATAATTTGTAACTATAGAGTTTTCAAGTTCTGTGTCTTGCAGTGTTGTACCCAGCATGACTGTGCTAGAGTGTATAAAGATACTTAGTGTGTCCCATCATTGCATGGGTTTATAAACAGCCTTCACTATACCCCTGTGAGTTAGGTAAAAAATGGTTCTGGACCACTTAATCCGCCACTGAAATGTAGCTGTCACTGGAGTGGAACACAGCAGCTGTTCCACTGTGCGCCTTCTGCAACCTTTTAGCAAAGGCTGTGAGAAGTACCACATATTTTTCTGGGTCTGTAGAGAGAACATTAAGCTTACTTAGGTAGAAATTTACCCTGTTTTAGGATTAGAATAGTTTCTTTTCACTAAAGGAGATGAGGAACTTTTAAGTGGGTGTCTGGTAAGTGCTTCCAGGCTTTTCCTTTGTTTGTTACTCTGTGGTGTCTCTCTCTCAAAGAAAAGCACTCTCAACAAATGTTACTCTGGTTGAGTTTGCAATGATTTTAAATACAAAACTGATGGCACAGCCACGAAACCCGTGGATTCCACAGCAGGTCTGGGTATGAGTATGCTGTGTCTCTGGATGTGTGCTCTACTACTGTGCCCTGTGCCGCTCAATTTGGGAAAATCAATAGGGTGTTCTGGCCTTCTTGTCCTTCTGGAAACATTTGGAAGCACATGGGGTTGTCTGAATTATTAGGTTTTATGTCATAAGTTGCTTGGAGCTTATCTGGTACTATTCTTAGGTCCTCCCTCTTTGCAGACATGTTCAGACCACAGGGCTGCACCTGTACAAACTGGGCACAGGCCAGAGACACCTTTAGCTTCTGCTGTGGCTACCACACTGCCCACTTCATGAGCACACAGGCAGTCCTTCAGTACTTTTCCACAGTGCTTTCCCTTTGTTTTTGGGACAGAGGTTCCCTTAACTAACTGGCAGTCAGACTCTTTCATTTGCCAACAGACTGAAGAACCAAGAGACTGAAGAACCAAGAGATTACTGAGAAAGTTTGGCTCTGTACTGTAAGGTGCAAACCACCTCAAAGATAGTGAGGGAACTGCTTGTGGCTCTTTCCCTAGATGTAGAAAGGAAAGGAAAACTTTCAAGGCTAGTTTTCTTACATTGTATCTGTATCTTTCTTTAGGAGGGAGGCTGAATGCCATTAAATGGGGCATAGCTTCACCTGAATTAGCAACCGCAAAATCTGTCTTTGTACAGGAAAACCCTTCAGAATTAATTATTTACTCTTTTTCTTGGAATTTAATGTGTTTCTGCCTTATGACTAACTCCCATCTTCTTTGTGCTTTACTCTTTCTATTCACTTGTGGTCTCCTGAGTATAAATTGCTCTAACTGGTCTGAGAAGATACGATATAAAACCCCCCAGTTATTATTCTAAACTTGAACAGACCAAGTTTATCAGAGTTTTAAGCATTCTTTGCTAGTGACATTATCTAGACTGTCATGTTCTCATAAAGTCATAGCAAGATAAATTTTATGCTCTGAATGTTAAGTCTTCATTTGTTATGTGGGTAATGCTTGTAAACTGCTCTATTTTGAAATCTGTGAAGCAGTCACTGGTACTTGTCTTTTTTTATAACAGTAACCAGAACAGTGTTTAGACTATAATAATAAAAATGTAACTGAGCAAGTAATTTTCAGAAAATGATAGTTACAAACCACAGAAGAGAAGATTTTAAGAACTGTGTGCGAGCAGTTGACTGCTCACATTATTTTGTATATATCTAGACACTTGATAGGCTGGAAAGAATGCAGCCTTTAAGCCACTACACGACTTCTGCTTTGTCAGCAGTCTGCTGAAAATGTAGTTTGTGGTAAAAATTTGCTTCTTTTTTTTGGTAAGTGAAATGCATTTGTTCAGATTGTGATGTGTTCTTTTGTCTTGAATTAATCTTCACAGATGAGATTTACATGGTCATGCTGTATCTAGCGAGGGAAAATAAATTCTTTCATTTTGCTAAAGGAAAAATAGGCATTTGTCTTCTGACCACTGATTTTTGGTGGGTTTTTTTTTTTTTCATTTTAACATTTTCCTAGCTACATTTAAACTTACCTGTATTTCATATCCAAACCAGTTAATATAGCAGTATTTCTTACTCTGTAGACACCAATATAGAGGTCTGTTGGTCTGTCTCTATAGGAATCTATAATCTCACCTTTCTTTGGGAAAGAAGAGTTTTTAAAAGAGGAAATTAACTCTTGTGAGAAGGTGTGCTGTAAAATGCCAGACTTAGCTACTCTGATTGCCTTTGGCAATCATTTAATTTCTAGTTTCCTGTATGTCATTCATCATTTAAATAGACGTATTGTTCTTAAAATCAAAAGATATGTTCTGTATCTGTGTTTTTAGAGCCTGGTAAGAATTTTTTTTTTTTCATTAATTTTGGGAAAGTTAGAGATTTTGACTGCTAGAAATTTGTTGGGCTGTTTAGAAATTGAAAAAAAATTAGTTATAAATACTTTATTAAATGGTTAAGCTATTGATTTGTAAAACTGAAGACTTGAAACTGCTTCATTTTGCTTAATTCACTCCAAGACAATCAGTTTAACCTGTTTTATTTTCTTGAAGCATGTCATACTGAAGACAAAATTACAAAATTACATGAAGTCTGCACTTTGTTTACACTAAGTATGCTTTATTAAATACTATTTTGTAACAGTTGTTTGATTTATCACATAGGGATAAGGAATCTGCTTTTCACTTGGAGTGTAGCTTAGGTAAAAAGCATTTCCTGAAAATGAATAAGGGTCTTAATTTGCTTAGTATATTCATACCTTCTTGCCTTTTACAGGACTGAAAGCTCCCACCAAACTTTTTGGGTTTGGGCTGTTTGTTTGTTTTTTTGTTTTCATTTCCTTGTTGTTCTTGTATACTGTGGGATTTACTGGGTTGTGATTTCAGGGTTTTATCTGTGAGAGAATAATTGACTTCTGCATCCATCTTTTGTATTTGCTGTAAATGAAGTTTTTGGGCAAGCAGACTCCAGCTGAAGTTGATCCAGCAGTCAACCAGAAAGCAGGCTTTATTGTGTAAGAGCGCAGTGTGGGTTTATGTCATTTCAAGTCCTTTTGTGGTGATACACAGCTATCATCCCTGTCCCAAGGATTACATGTGCTTGCATTTGGGTGAGCCTTTGTATGTCCTCAGCTCAGCCTGTATTGCTGCTGTGGTATGGACAGTGCAAGCACTGAAGCTACAGTGTTGTAGCTTCTCTCTGTGCAGACCCATTTCTTCTGTAAACTTTAGCAGCTTCTCTGTGCAAGACATTTTTCTTTGCTTTCCTGACTTGTGCTCTTTCAAAGCCTGGAATCTTCATATGTTTTCTATTTCTATTCATCAGACTGCAGTGCCAGAACATATTAGTATTTCTTTATTTGGCATATCTAACACAGAGTTCATTATTACTAGAATGAAATACAGCAGTATTTCATATTTGTTTTCTCTAAGTTTAAAGTTGTCTTTTGATTCATACTTCTTCACAAAGCTCATCTTGTCACAGTCTCACATTTCTTCGTACTGGATTGCAAATTCTGTGCTGGAGGCCTAGCCAGCAGCTGGAAGAAAAGAAATGCATGTGACTGTTAGGATAAACCTTTCCAACTGTGCTGGCTAGGATGCTGACAGTTCATTTGCATTACAGTAACAACTGGGCTTAATGCTGAGGAGCAAAGTCCTTGGTAGCCTTTTGTTATTTATCTTGAGGCTGTTTCTGGTCCAACTGATTGTAGCAGTTTCTTCCTCCCCTTCAGAAATCCTTGTTTTTTAGTTTATCTGTTCATTGTGAAATTATTATTCTTGCTCAAGAGATGAAATATGTTTTAAGGATGCTGGGATTCTATTTGGGCTAAATACATTCTTTGTTTTGTGGGTTTTTGGGGCTTTTTGGTTCATTTGTCTGTGTGGGAAAATCAGTGCTCACTTTTTAAATTTTCCTATCACTTATTGCATGCAATGGTGAAGAGGCTGGATTTTTTTTCCCTCAGCTTGACTTAACCCCTGATTCTCCTTTAGGATGTGTAACTCGGATTTTTTTTGTGAGAAAACCATAATAGGGAAAGGCAATTCAAGTCTGACAGAAACAAATATAATTTATATTACCTGAGTTTATTCTGGTGTAGGAAAATTGTCTCTGTTAAATGTCCTTGTTTGCTCATTTCCCCATATCTGATATCCATTTCTTGGTCAAGTGTTGGTTTTTGTTTCTTGTTGCATTCAAACAGGTGGGTAAATCTTCAAGTCCTGATTTGCAGAAGCAGCAGGGCAGCAGCAGTAAGAGCTAAGGTATAGCACCAGGGAATTCCAAAGGATGAGAGGAACAAAAAAATTTGCTTTACAAGTAAGGGAAAAGTGTTAATGAAATGTTATTTCTTTCCTCCTAAATGTTATTCATGAGTAAGTATCAGAGCCATTGATAAAGGAGGTCAGTACCATTAGTGGTATTTTAAAATTGGTAACTGAGAGAGATCCTTGCTTTTGCTCAGTTAGTGGCAACACTCATTAACCTGCTTTACTTCTTAATAGTGTTTATTTGCTCTTTACAGCTTTGAAGAACTTGACTGAAGATCTGGAACTAAAGCTTGTTTCTTTCCTCTCAATTCTAATCCTGTCTTCTTGACTGCAAATACCTACAATTGCATGTTCATATATAACCATTTAGGGGCTTTTGAGCACAAAAGCTGAATCAGTGAAATATTCTGGGCTGAAAGTGTGTGGGGAGTAAGTATAGATATCCTCAGAAGTGTTTGTTATACATGATCCTGTATGCGCTTTCCTTGACAAGTGAGGGATGGTGATGAGGCACTGAATAGGCAAAAAAAAATGAGATGCATAGCTTTGTAAAGTGCATTCTTGAATTCCTTCCAGTTTGCACTTGTTTCAGAAGATCTACACCTCTCTGGAAATGTGGAAGTTGTTCACTGCTTAGTGCCCAGTCATGCAGAAGTGGTAAGCATTGTTCATTGAGCCCAGAGAACTGCTGCAGGCAGAGGAGCTTTGTGTCCCACAGGTGTCTACAGGTAGCATAAACCTGTACTGATGAGAATGGGGAGAGTGTGTTTATTTCTTACAGCCAGCAGTTTTGAGATAGTTTAGAAAGAAGCTGAAAAAAATGCATTCCATGAAACCTAGGTTAGTTTAGTCTTCCGGCACAGTTTAAGGAGACTGAAAAGGATGAGGTTTTCTTCTGGTGGTTAGTGCAGTTTTGTTCTTCAATCAAGTTTGTTAAAGAGCTGGTCTAGCCTGTAAAATCAGTTTCTGCTAAGCTTGAAGATGAGCATATAGCTCAAAAATAAAACCCTTATTTTTTAACATGCTCAATTCAAACAGCATTTACTCTTTTAGGATCAGCTAGTTATTTCTAGCTTCCTTGTGGCTCCTGTGCTTGAAAAACTCTGTCTTCTGATACAGACAAAAGGTTATTTTTGATTGAAAGTAACAATTCCTTTTAGACAATTTTGGGCTTAGTTTTCTCACTCATACGCATTACTATGTCTTGGGTTTTTGTAGTATCTTCAGAAGAAGTCAGGGTTGAGCTTTCCATGGCTAGTTGAAGTTTGGACAATGATCTCTTCTTCTAGTTTCATCTTCCAAAGTGGCTTTGTGGTGCTTTAATGTATCAAGATTTTGAAATGTTGCTGTGCCAGAAGATATATTTTATAACTCAGTTATCTGTGGTTCTCACTGTAGTGTTTCCAGGCTTTCTGCTCTAACAGCAAATTAGGCTACTCCTTTGTGGAAACCTGAAAAGCAGTGGGTTTTTTTTGTGAAGCACCATGTTTGTGCAGCCAACCAAAAAAATCTTACTGAACAAAACTTAAAAGTAGTAATGGACTAACATGTGGCTTCTCATTTAGGGCAACATATTGCTGGTAAGATACTAGCATTTGGGAGAATGTCAACACTGTTTGGAAGATGAATAACTTTTTTAATACAATAAATGTGTTGATAGTAAGTGGTGGAATAGAGTAAAAATGCTGCCTCAGGTTTTTACAGGGCCTCTGGAAAAGTAGAATATCGGTAAGGGAAGAGCCTCAGAAAAGGTGAAAGACTTGACTGAAGTGTTTTCATTTTTTGTTAGGAAGATTGAATGAGGTAAATGAGCAAAAGCCATTACAGTATGGAAATGGTTTTATTTCTTCTTTAAAGCATACTTGAAAATGGAAACAATGGCAAACTATTAACAGAAAAGTGCTGTGAGCGCAAAAGAGAGCAGAAGTAATGAAAATGTGTTTTTCTTCTTCATTATGATGAATTCACATGGTTTATTTTGTCTAGCCTTACTTGGTGGTAAGTACCTGTGTAGACTTCTCTTTAAGTAGCATGTTAAAGAGGGAGTGTTTTAAACTGATTTTAAACTTTTCAGATGGAAGCAAGACATAGATCCTGAACTGAGAAAACGTAGGTTCTTTTAATAATTCATGAATTGACTTCTGAAAAACAAAACTACTTTAAAAAAAATGTAAAGGTGGATGAGGTAATGAAACAAATGTGTTAGGAGAGATCAGAGGAAGTGTGTTCATGTGTGGCATTTAGGTTCTGGTACACTTATGGAAGTGCTGGGAACCACTGTCTGATACCTGCCTGCAGTTTAGGGCTAGGAGGCTGTAAGTGATTTGATCTACTTGTGTGCTATGTGTTTATATAACAGTGACAGTCTTAATCTCTCTATGAGAAATAATTTGTTGGCCAGAAAGTAATATTTTTGAAAACCTGCTTGAAGAAAATCAGAGGGAATATTTTGAATGTCTAAGTATTTTAATCAAAAATGAATATGAAGTAGAAATAGCATTTGAAAAACTAGGTTGTGGAATTATGAACACATTCAGTAAGCACCTCTTGCACAGTTCTTTTCCAAAATCTGGTGTTAAGATGTTTTACATTTTGCCCTAACGAATATTGAAATATAACACAAACACAATCTAGGAATAAACACACTTTTTAAAAGTTTTCACAGTCATGCTTTGCTGTGGTCTGTAAACAGGATTGAGATGGGGATGAAATGGGACCATGGGGGATTTTTCAAGATAAAATTTACTTTAACTAAGAGTACTTCAGCATTTCATTTTTCACATTACAATCCTGAAAGTATTGTTTTGTTACTGCTGGGGCTGTGGCAAACAGTGGAAGGTGAAAATGCGAGACCAAGGGTGGAGAGAAACAGTCTGGGTTTTTTTAATAGGCTTTATTGGCAAGGTGTATTCTCAAGCAACACTTAAGATTTGAGGATCTCTGTGAAACTCTGTTTCATCTTTTAAACGTGGTGGCCCACGTGGAATCATTCTGTGTTGTGGGGTTTTCTACTCTTGACTGACTGACTTGTGTACCCCAGTACAGAACACTGCATCAGTCTGCAGATGCACTGTGTCCAAATGAAAGGTTGAATGACGTGCTTTTTCTTTTATTTTTCTTACTCTTTTTTTTTTTAATTTAAAGTGTCTGTGGTAGCTGTAAATTTGTGAGGGAGCCTGACTGCTGCTACTGCTTATTTTCTGTTCTTTTCTTGATGATTGATTACGTTGCTGACCCCAAGACTTGAGTTTGGCCTCTCCTAAATAACTAATAAGGAGCATTCTGTCAAGCTGAGATTTAGATGAGGGAGGAATGAAGATGGATTTTGAATCAAGCTTAGTTGACTTAAAATTATTCCAAGAAAATCAGCCTCTTGGGATTTCTTGGAATCACTTTTATATAGCTTTAAGACACTGTACATTTATCAGAATTGCAAAAGAAAGCAGACATGTCACTTAAGATACAGAAGCTAAGGCTGTTTTAACTGAAGAACATCTTTATTCCAGATAGCATTGAAAGCAGTGAAAAGGCAAGGCTAAACATTATAAGAATATTAGATTTAGTAGGTATTCGTTGGACAAAGCTATATTTATAGGCCATTAGTGATTATGGAAAGCCATCTGCTGAAGACTGGTGGCTGAAAACAGATTTTAGTTAAGTAATGCATCTTTAAAATTTTTACAGAGGGTAAGGTAGCCTTGGAGGCAAACAGATATGGTCTGAGTTGGTAGGGTTCAGGTTAGGAAAGCCAAAGCTCTGACAAAGTTAAATCTACCTGGGGACATTGAGGGCAATAAAATCTATAGATACATTGGTGATAAGAGGAAGAATAGGAAAAACGTGAGTCCTGTCTGGAAGGCAATGGGGGACCTGGTTACCCAGTGTGTGAAGAAGGCTGAGGTACTCCATTACTTTCTTGCTTTGGTTTTAAGCAGTGAGAGCTCCAGGGACATGGCCCAGGCAGTAGAAGGCAAAGATCTGTCATGCTGTTGTCAAGGCACAGAGAGAACCTTGTGACTTCCTTAACGGATCTATTGTTTCCAGTGTCAGCATTTTCATCAGTCAGTTCTACCTTCTTTTAAAGGAATTTTATTTTCCCCTTGTTTACTGCTGTTTTGAGTCACAGCAGAGATTTAGCAGGTGACTTATCTTGGGCTTAGCTTTTTGAAGTGTGCTGTATTAGGTACCTTTGTGTTCGATGCTTGGTAGATAATGTGCACTTTCTTATGCAATTTCTGTGTATGTTGACTAACCAGGTATTACCATCAAATTTCATCATAACCTTCTTCACCTCTGGGGTTTTTTTTCTTCTAAATCTTATTCGGTTAATTCCCAGTTATACAGCATGCTTTAGCAGAGCAAATGAACAGCAGTGACATTTTGCTGCTCCCATCAGACAAATACAGCATCTTGCATCTTTTGTATTTATGGAGCATGTTTGTCATGACCACTGACCTGAGCAAACTCAGTATTTGCAGTGATTTCTTAGATTACTGAGAAGCCTTTTGGCTTCTCAGTATTCAATTCCCCATTTCACTTTTGTTCATGTTGTTTAGTACTACTTGGTAGGTATGAATAAAATAATGACAGGAAAAGCTCTTGGGCTCTGGAACTTTATCTACTCTAAAACTGTTAAAGCCATCTCTGATACAGTTTTTGTCCAGTGCATCTGTCACTTTCCAAGTGTGATAACCATCTTCCTGAGCCATGAGTCTGGGAGGATTATGTTAACAGCCAGGTTAACACTCCAGCTGAGAGTCAGAGCTTAATGGTATGGATGCCATCTGTCTGTGCTGGTTGGCCTCAGTGACATGTAAAGATTCTGAGGATATTCAGTGTACTCGTTATATTAGGCAAAGCCTCCTAGGTCCATCTTCCTGTCTTGTCAGTTAGGTCTTGTAGAGGTACACAGAGCCTGTAAGAAGGCAAGCAGGTAATGTCTAATGAGCACAGGAGATACATTTACAACCCAGTATTCATGTGCTGTCAGCATTAAACACCAGAAGGTAAAGGCAGTTCCTGAAGGGAGTTAATTCAACAGTTACCATTGTTTAAACAGTTTACTTCTTGATGTCATTTATTGAATAGATTTAAAATGTAAATTTAAGTAACTTATAAAATTTATAAAAACCAAGAACAATACAGAGTTGTTAATGATCTTCTAAGCCACTTAACCTACTGACAAATTTATTCATCCAATTGTTATTCAAGACTGATGCCCTCTGCACATACAAGTCTTGCTTTTAAGGGTACTTCAGTTCTCTTTCTCTTGCTTATGCTTTCACTCTGCTTATAAGTAGTCCACTTCATACACAGAACCTCCACTCAAGGGGTTTACTGGCACAGGTAAAATAAGTGTTAGCAAATTAATTCACTCAAAGGGTGCCTTTTGTAGGTCTGACTGTAATGTAGTCATCACTACCTTTCCTTTTATTCATGAAGGGCATTTGTTTAGCCCTAACCTCTTCTGTGAAGCTTTCTATAAAGGAGCTAAAGGTTTTGGGCCTCCTGTGTTAGGTTTACTTGAGGATGTGGAGAGGAATGAGAGCTGGCATTATTTCTTGTAACAATAATGAGAGAATCTTTGGCTTACTCTGTTCATAGTGAAGAAAGCTTTTCTTTACTGACAAAGAAAAGAGAATGTAGCAGGTTGTGCACTGATCTGAGCATCTCAAGTTACAGCTAGTCTCTTTTTTTTTTTTTTAAAATAGTGTTTGTGTGGATCTTGGGATTGGAGTCCTTTGAAGCTGTTTCAAAAGTGCTTTCAAAGAGGGTACTAACACCTATTTAAGGTCCTCTATCTTTGACCTTCTTCCTACTGACATAGATAAGAACAGTTCAGAGGCATACAGAATAGTTAGGGAAAAAGTGGTAATGTGAATTACAGTTTTAGGAATTGTAAGTCTTAATAAGCTCACACTTTCACCTTGCCTATTTCTACCTTCCACTCATGGTCATACCTCTGAGCTTGCACCATTGAGCTGACCCATCTGTACTGAGCTGTCCTCTCTGAATACTCAGCTGTTTTGATATTTCTATCAAAATATCTACCCTTTTGAACCTCTGTCTTCTCAACTTGTTCATATAATATCAAAACAAAGGATGTGATGTTTTGTATGACAAAAAACATTAGCTCTTAGGATAGCTTGGAATGTTGGTTTGAGATAAATCTTCACTTTAGATACTGGTGTATTATTAAAACAGTTGCTAGTACTTGTTGTTCTTTCAGATCTTTGGCTTGATACAGAACATTGCATGAAAACTCACAAGTTCTTCCCTTCCATACTGAAGGATTTATTTTACTTGGTTTTGCTTCAAACAAAACAAACTTTAATGGAAAAATGCTTGATTCTATCTGCCTGAGTCTGGTAATTAATTTGTGGGGGATGGCCTTTAAAGAGATGGAGAAGGACTCCAAACATACAAGGGTAACAGCTCACTAGTTGCTTCTTTTGTTCTGGATAGATGCTCAAGAGTATATTTTCTTCTGACACAAATACTAACAAAATATAAATAAGAGTCAAATAGTGCTGATTATGTAAGGGTTATATTCCGAATGCAAGCTGTTGCATAGGACCTTCTACAAAGCTCTGATTTGAGATTAGGGGTCTCTGAGAAAGCAGATTTTTAAGCTGTTTCCAGCTCCCATCAGTAGTTGAATTTTACCGTGACACTCCTGTCTGCTCATGGTTTTCAGCTGTGTATTGGCATCTTTCGAGTGTGGAAAGTTCCAATCATCTGGAAGCCTTTCATAAGTACCTTGATTATGTTTTCTGTAGAGGAGTTACTTCAATGGTGTTGAGTTCTCTTTCCTACATGTGGAATTGTATGTAAACGTTGGTATGGGTGATGTGCATACGTAAATACGAACCTGAGATTGACAGGTCTAAGTTAAGCAGTGCATGGCAAAACGTTGTTACCCTTATAAGTCAGACTGAAGTCCAGAATGTTAGTGTTACTTAGTTGCATGGTGTTACTGTATTTTGCAGATTTAGTGTAGATGTAGTTCTTAAAAGACTTCTGCCGTGGAGGCTACATTCAATCCAAAATTATGGAAAGATCAGGAGACCAAAAACTGTTCTTGTGGTCCAATGAACCTGCTCCTACTTGACTCCATTTGCATGACATCAGTACACAGTTCCTACCCCTTTGTTGCCCTCCAGCAGCTCTTGCCAAGTGGTGATGTTTTTGGTCTAACTTCACTGGTAGATAGATCACATCAGTGGACTTGATTGCTGACTGCTTAACAACATGATGACATTAATAACCAAAGTGATCCAAATTCTTAAATACAGTTACTGTTGCTCTAATTTGTTTATAGGGCATATTCATGCTAGATAGAAAAATAGTGTTTAAAATGGGCAGAAATGCATCTAGAATATTAATATAAAAGCACAGACGTCTTGAACCCTTCCCAGACTTTGTCTGGATACAAGTTCATAGGAAGTGCTCTCCAAGATGAATCCTTCCTAAAAGGAATATATGCTGACTTCTTAATGAAGTTTCTTATAGTTTTCTAGCTTAATATTTTATAGAGAGTGTTTATGTGTGCAGGGTTCATGACAATAGCAGGCATGACAGTAAGCCTGCTAGGCTTCAGGGAGAGTTCTTGGCTTTAGCAAAATCAAAGTCTACAAAAGGCACTGGTATTGCTTACATGTGCTTCAATGTTAAGCCAAAGCTTAGTTGGAGTTGAAACTGAGGGCGGTGGAAGGTAACAAAATATGGAGAGCTCTTAGAAGTATGCAGACAGCCAAAGGAAGAGTCAGCAGAACATGGGCCTGCTGATGAATGGAATAAGCTTGGTGTGACAACAGAGGGGCTTGGTGGGGATCTCCAAAGGGATCTGAGGTACTCTCTACTTTCTTGGCAGGACCTGTTCTCAGGTGTGACACAATTTAAGCAGCAGAGTTAGATGCCATCTTTGCCAGAGGAAGATTGTGTTACAGACTACTTAAGTAAAATGGTGAGATTCATCCTAGGGAACTGGCTGACATGACTCCAACACCTCTCCCCATTGTCTTTGGGAAGTCTGAACAATTGGGAACATCCTCAGTAGCTGAATGACGACAAATGTTACATGCATCTTCAAGAAACTCAAGGAAGATGAATGAGTGAAATAAATGGTTGTGTATCACAAATGTTCTAGAGCATATGACTTGGTATAAGTCACATAAATATAGTACAAATACAATATTTGTATTTGTATAAATTCTGTCTACAGGTATTTCCATATGTGCACTGGTTGTTAGCATTACATTGCCTCATGATAGGAGAACTTTGGAAGTAAGCTTCAGGAAGTTGGGAAGTAAAGTGCTGTCAGCAGGCTGTCATTTAGGCACTGTCTTGCACAGGTGCATTTTGAAGTGGACTTGATAATGTGGTACTTAACACTGTCAGCTTTCCTCAACCCTATTTATAGGATCAGTGGTGTTTTCCTATTGTTAGTATAGCTGAACAGGTCCAGAAAGATGAAATGGAGTTATGTATTGACTGCAGCTCTGGGTAGCTGTTCAGATGAATTTGATTGCGATGGCCTTAGTGCATGGTTGGAAAGCAAGGCTGTCCTTTAGAATGGCACACTGTGTCTCTGCTGTCTGCATTGTCCTTGACTCGGTTCAGCCATTTACAGCTCGCTGCTGCATCCCAGCACATACCGGTGACATCTCGAAGGAAAAAGGAAGCTGCTGGCACTTCACCTTATTAAGGCTTGCTGTGTGTTGTAGCAGCTCAGTAGCTGTTTCATGACTGGCAACCTGATGCTTGTGCTAAGCTATGTCACTCCTCTTTGTGAGTTGAAACCTGGTTTTAAAATGGCTTTTCTATGCAGGCTAGCCTTAAACAACTTTAGAACCATTTAAGTTAGCTTTTTTGTTTTGCTGTGAGACAAATTACAGTGGTAAAAGAGACTCCACGTTGAAGGCCAGATTAACAGATTTGAATTTGCTTCTTCATATGGTGTATTCCTCACCCTGATTCTCTGTCATTAGGTATAACAAGCATACAGTCTGATTTTCTGGGTTTAAAAATGATTGGGAGATTATTCAGATATGATAATACAGTCTTTGTTTTATGGGTATTTTAATACATAAGCAATAAAGGGATTTGCAATGATACTTCTCTTAAATTTTGATCCTTTGTACTTTAAGAGGTGGAGACTTAATTTCTTTCATATAAATGTAGTAAAGATTCCCAATATAGAAAAATAGAAATTTTTCTCTTTTAAGTTGCCACAATGATGCTTATGTAGTTTTACTAGAACACAAGGAAGATGATAGCAAAAAGGAAATCTTCATTATGTTCAGCAGGATTTCATCAAGACAACTTCTTCTTGTGCTTTTTAGACTGAGTCGTCTCTGGTTCAAAGGCTGGTAGTAGGTTAACAGCCACTGGCAGGGTTACTCCTGTAAGACTCAGGAGTTATTCTGGTCCAGGGACCTTTGCTATATTGCTTTTTCTGTATGGTTTTTCTCCTGTAAGAGTTGCTCCTATTGAAGACATGATATGATTGATGCATAAGACACATAAAACTATTTCCTTGACCACAGACTCTTAGATAAAATACTTTTCAATTTTTCAGTGTAAACTGTTATTTCCAGAGTTTTTGTAGCAGACAAAAAGATTCTGTTCTAGCTAAAAAGTAGGACTCATTAATCCTTACCCTTGGGGTCCACTTTGAAGACTGTTTGTTTTGGTTTTTAGCCTTCATAAGTGAAAAGCAAATACATGGATTTGTTGTTAGTAGCATAGAAGAAAGGAACTGCAGTTTCTAAGTCCTTGTCCAGGGACAGAATGAGATTTTTTCCATTCTGGTACATTTTTCTGTTTTCCATTCAGGTACATTTTTGCTGATTCTGTTTCTGCTGAAGACAGAAACAGAATCTTTATTATGCAATGCTTACATTGCATTGCAATGTACTGATGTTTCAAAACAATACTTGAACATCTTACATGATGCCCTCAAAAGAGTGAAGTGCCTCAAAGTTCTCAAAGAACCTCCCTGTCTGTGAGCACTGTAGTTCAAGGAATGGAGGAACTGTGTCAGATTTGCACAGTTCCAATGGCATTTGTCACTTTTGTTTGTGGTAAGGTTGCTATGTCAGATACTTCCTTAAGGGAGCACATGATTAACAGAACACAGGAAATTGTACTAAAGTTTCAGCTAGTGGCATCTTCTGGAGAATATTGCGTTGAAGCTGCCTCAGGATGCTCTGGATGGATTATATTCTGGCTATGTGGAATTTTCAGTAAAATGTACAACTGTATTGCCCACTGGAGAAGGCAAGAAACATGATGACTTCATAAAAGGATGAGTGATACACTTACAAGCCAACTATAACCCTTCATTTCACCTTCTTAGAAGCTACTCAGCTACAGTTATTTATTTTCCAAAGTGTGGATGCTAACTGACTGACTGACTGTTGTTTGCTCTTAAGCCAAACAAAGTAATCCTTGTATTTAATAATAAAATACAGCACTTCGAGGACTATTCTATGTGGTTTTAAAGTAGAAATAGTAAATATAATTACATCAAAAATGCCTGTTCAAACTTTCATATTAGCTGAGTTCCCTAGCTTGTCAGGTGAATAGGAAGCCACAAAGTCTTCATTCAATCCCGTGCAATATGCATACCATGGCTTGGCTGTTGCTGTAACTGAGTCACAGTGTGACCATGCTGTCTTGTGTGAACACAAGTATAATTCAAACAACTATATCCAGTTCACAACTTGGGTTTTTTGGTTTGCTTGCATCAGGATGAATTCCTTAGCTAACTGAACACCTAATGGCTTCAAAATTATTGTGGTCAGTGTTAATTGCACTCAAGGAAACTGAAAATTTTGGTTTGTCTTTAATATTATAAAGCCGAGGTAGTGATGTTTAGAAGTGTGTGTGGTAGGGAAAGAATTTGGAGATACGAGACTTAAAGAAATAGCTGCTCTTGGCAGTTTGTAACTTGAAGTATGCATAAAACTGCTTTCATGCCACAGGAGTGAAAGGAGGCCAATCTGATCTTGATTTTCAGAAGAGAGCTGGTGAGATAGAAGTCTGTTCACCTCACAGCAGACATGACAGTAAATTTTTCTTAGTAAACACAGAAGTAAATGCAGTGAATGGAGGAGGATGGACCCTGCCCTGCTTGCAGAAGGGAGTGATACTTAACAAATGTTACCAAGCTCTTAAAAAAATGCCCAAAAATGTGGACATGAAACTCATCTGGTTGGTTCCAGTTGTTTTGATGAAGCCATACTAATTCTGTTTGCATGTGTTTCAGGTGGTGGTTGCCAGTTTCAGTTTGTCCCTTGGTTGTCTCTGTTGGCCACTGTCCTGCTATCAAGCCTGGACCTCTGATCTCATGCTACTTAACTTGTTTGAAGATACAGAACCAAGCATCAAAAAAAATCAGTAGTTAACTAACTGAAAGTTTCTGGAGATTGGCACAGATGTATTAAAGTTACTGTTTTCACATAAGTGTGTTGTGGATTCTGTAGCTATTTCAGGGGTGTTACTAGGAATGCTATAGATTGAAATTACTAGATAATTACAAGTCAGTTTGTTTAAATGTATATTTTAATGCCTAATCATCTCCTAAATTTGTGTTTGGGGCATAAAATTGATGTATATTATACAATCTTTTACTTTCTCAGATTTCATTTCTTCTAATTGTTTCAAATCTTGGATAAGATGAAACCCTGGTGATTCTGGGAAAGTTTGCATGACAGAAATCAAAGGCTGTAGGTCGCATTTGCTTTGCTGTGGAGGATAGAGATAAGGCAAGAAATAAAAATCATTAATGATATTTTGGCTGTTGAATTTTGTGATACTATCACTCATATGCCCAGAAGATAGATGACTCTTTGTTCTTGATTAGATCTAATATTTTGTTGTGGTTTTAGTTTTTTGTGTAGCATACAGTCTGGCTTGTTTATTCTCGAGGCTGCGTGGTGAAGAGTTCTATTTTGTCCTGTGAGTGTTGCTATTGCTCATAATCTGATATCAAGGATTATACTTTGAGAAAGTTCTTTCAGGTTGCCACTTAGAGGCTATTGATCGTTAAGGTTAGGCAGACACAGTGAGGCTGCAGGTATCTGTTTAACGGGGCATATTGTGCTCATCTCAGATGCTTTAGGATAGATACATGAGCTACCAAGATCAGTGTTTTTATTTACCTGCACTTTACATCAATTACTTGGTACCTCTTTGGTAAGTTTAATCTAATAGGTGTGATTCAAATCACAGAATCTGTTAAGAGAGGCTTTCCATTCAGTGCTTGCTATGTGTAACCAAGACTGTTACCTCTGATTTATATTTTTGATCTTCTATAATGTGAGTATTTTGGAAAAGCATAGGTTATATTTTAGAAAGGTAGGGGTGGAATACTGTCAGTTGTTACTGCCATGCAGGTAATGTTTCACTGCTTTAATGTAGAGTGAAAATAATGACTAAGAACTAGTCTCTAAATCCCCAGACACAGGAAAGGTACAGTGAGCCAGTTTCATAAAACTCTAAAGGTACTTGTGGTTGCCTAAGTAATGATTCCAAGCTCTTGTTTGGATAGTGGTTTTTATTCAGCTTCATAATATGTTTACCAAGAAACTATAGGCACAGCTCCCTTATCTATGAGGAAAACTAAAGTAGAGGAAGAATTTTTGTCAAAGTAACTTTAAAGTGTATTGAAAAGCAAGAATGAAACTTAAGTCTTGCAAACACCCTACAAACACTTTCTATTAGTGCCCAAGACTTCTTGAATGTGAAGTTGGTAGGGTAAACTGTAAAGTTACTTGAAGCAACTCTAAGTTCTCCTCATGGATTTATTTTTAAAATCTAGGTTATTCTCCCTCTCTTTTCCTTTGTTGAGGCTTCTATCACTACTTCTGCTACCTACCTCAGTTTTGCAATTTTTTTATGGGCAGTGACATTTTAATATAAAACTTGGGTTTGTGTGTTGCACACAAGGTGATCCAGAATTCTTTCTTGGTACAAGTGAAGCTTTGTATAAAATTAGGCAGAATAGTCTATATGCTGTAGGAGTGCTTTTCTGCAGTTGGAATTAAAGCAGCAATTCTTTACCTTCAAACTATTCAGGATGCACTGTGGTGTTGAATGTGGAATTTGACGTTTCCTGTCAACAGTAGTTGCATGTAGTACCAAGATGTACTAAAATGTATCATCTAGTTATAAAAAAGTATAACATGCCACAATTTCAATGCTAAAATACTTTCATTTCCTTAATTTTTGTGGTAGTGTTTCTTCTGTAAAACAAAATAAATTTACCTGCTGAATTTCGGTGATACCATGCAGATGTAGGCAGGCTTCATGGAGCTCTGTAGAAGTAGGAAGATGTGGGGTGGTGTTCCTGAAGCTCTGGCATTTTATCACAAATCATACTAATAGAAAGGAACGGCACACCACTTATTTCAGTATCTCTGTTGTGATCACTTGAAATGGTAGGATGTCTGCTTTTCTTTGTAAATTTCTTGAGGCAAACTGGATATTGGACTACAATGCATATCTGTGTATGGTTTTTCTGAAGTCTGTTGTGGACCTTTGATACTGTGTCCAAGAAAGGGAAGACCAGTGTTTCAGGCAGAGTAGATAGACATACATTTATATGTGTATTTCATGTTTTTACCCAAGAAAAATACCTCTGTGTGTGGTTTGTGTATGGCAGACCTTACAGCAAAATAAGGAAACAGACACTGCTTCTCTTAAACCTGGATGTTACTTATATGCTTTTAATTTATAGCTAATTTGGTTAGGAGAAACTTGGTGAAGAGGCTAGTTTAACAAACATGACATGACTACTAGATATTTTTACATCAGTGTTTGAAAAATAGAAGTGAAAAATTTGAGGTGAAAAAAATATTTTAAGAGTATTGGAAGGCACAAGAACAGCGTATTTTGGTGGATTCCAAATGACTTTGAGTAATGGAGTTCCATAAACATGATGTCTGTGCTTATGGCAGAGGAAGCATTTTGTAAGCCTAGTTATTTAAGGCCTGTGTGTTGGCAGTTTTTGGAAAGGCACAATACTGAATATGTATCATGGAGGGATGAACTACTGTGAAAGGATACCTGTTATTAATTGTGTTTGGTTTGTTTTTTTTCTCTATACTGAATAAGTTTTACAGGTGGCATCATCTGGTATCTCCAAGCAGGTGTGTTCTATTCTAAAGTGTAAAATCCTCTTAAAGCTGAAGAGTTAAAAGGGACTTACAGCATACATAGACTATAAAATGAAGGTGGTATATTGTGTAATACTGGATCAGTTGCTGTCTGGAAGACCGCAAGCAGGAATTATGTGAATGTTCTTAAATGTGAATTAAGGGAGATTATTTTTTAATTATTTCTCTTAACTAATTCTCTGAGTAATTCATCTTGTGAATAATGTTACCTCCAAAATACAACTTCTAGCTGTTTAATCAAAACCTTATGTCACTTGGGGCTTCTTGAAGAAAAATGACTTAACTGATATTACCCATAATACTTTCTCTTGAGATTCTTCTGAAAGCTCTTGGCTTCACTGATGTAACTTGGGTGTAAAAGTTTCTCAGAAGACCAGAAAGTTGTAGTTCTAAAGGAGAACATGTATGATGGGACCTGCTCCCAAACATGTTGCTTTTTCTTTTTATCCTTGCCTTACAATTAGAAAAGTTTTTGGTTAATGCTTGATTCTCATAACATAAGATCTGAGTCACTCACAAGAATTTGATCTTTTCCTGTGTCACTGTAATGATGAAAACTTATCTCTTTTATAGAGAGGATTTCTTTAATTGCAAGACATTCCAGTAGTTCAATCAGTCATGCTGATGATCTTTTGCATTAATTCTAACTTTCTTACGGGCTAATTAAAATTCCTTGCTTTTGTTATCTCCATAAGGTATCCTGTTTATTTTTATTCTAGGTTATTTGCTTTCTAGAAGAGAGGGTCAAGCAGGATCCCCTGAAAAGCCATTGTCTGATCTGGGTCGCCTCTCATACTTGGCTTATTGGAAAAGTGTCATATTGGAATACCTGAACTGCCACCATGAAAAACAAATCAGTATCAAAGGAATGAGCCGAGCTACTGGAATGTGTCCTCATGATATTGCCACAACCCTGCAGCAACATAGCATGATAGATAAAAGAGAAGATAGGTTAGTGAATCTTGTAAAAAATATTTTTAAATTTCTGAGACAAAACATTCTCTACTTACAAAACAGTTAATGTGAAAAATGTATGTGTAAAATGAGTGATAACCATCTTACTGTAGAAGTCAGTATGCATGGGTCTTACTTAAAGAGCTTTTCTTCCTGGGGATTTTTTGGATGCTCTTTTCATATTAATGGTTATTACAAATATGTGGCCAGCTCAACACATTTTCTGTTAAGAGTTTTGTTTCATTCAGTATAATCTTCCCTAAGTGTTCCCAGCTCTTGCTGTGCAAATATTTTGCTTTGAATACCAGTGAGAGAAAAATTTGTGTTTGTGGGTGTCAGTGTCTCTTTCCACACCTCCTCTTTCAATCATTGCTGAATTCATGTAAACCATGGGATCAGATCAACTCTACATGAAGTGCTCCTGCTCAAGGTACTGGTAATACAAGTTTCTATTTAGTGTTATGATCAATGTTGAATGTCAGTGCACTGAGAAGGTGAGTTCCTGTTGTGTGAATATCTTCTTTCTTCATGTTCTTGATGGGTATTTTAGAACTTTACTGAGTTGCTGTTCTTGTTTAGTCTGTTTCTTTCCATAAAATGTCTTAAATTGCTTTCAAGAGTATTTATATTTCTGAAGATGATCTTAATTCTTTCTGTATATGCCAATCATAGAAACTTTATAATTAAGCAAAGCTGCCTTACAAACACTGGCTTGCCAAAAAAAGAAAATTAAAATCAGAAAAAGTTCAGCCTCAGTAATTTTTATTTGTCCCAGCACTGGTATTCAAAACTAGTAATTTTTGAACCAGTAAGAATGCAAGTCTTCAAAAAGGAGATTGGTTTACAAGATGGTGTATGAGAGTAGTAAGAGGAGTGCTGGAATTGCCTCAAACCCTTTCTGGAGTACTTGGTTATGGACGACCTGAGGACAAATGTATTTTAAGGGAAATTTTTCTAACATACAGTCAAATAGAAGTTTGTCACGATTTTGGGAAAATGATTCTGGACCTGATTTCTTTTTTTTAAACTTCGTATTTCACTGAGAGAATGTTGTTTCTTCACCAATCCGATTTTCACAGCTCTTTAACTTCTTGCTAATCCTTGTTATTTAGAATTGTATAGTTCTTTGTAACAGGGGAGTTTGATAGGATATGTGCTACTATATTAGCATACTGTGCTATTTTATTAGTCTTTACCTACTTTTGATATACCACTTCTTGATAATTGAAAAGTCATATAGTACTTCATTAGCACAGGACTAAAGTACGGTTGTATACTTTGTTAGAAAACCTGTGCTTCTGACTTATTTTCTTGTCCTGTTAATTTACATCTTCAGCTGTAACATTATGACTTTCTCACTCTTGACTTGATGATCCATGGTGTTTTCTATGTATGCTTATATGTAATATTAAAATTAGAAATTGTTCTGGCAGTGCTTCAAGTGCCAACATGAAACCTCTTGAATTAGGTTTAGAGTAGTCAACTATAAAACCTTTACTTTCCTCTCTGTTGCCCTAGTGATTGTTAATATTGAGCTTTCACTTCATGAGCTGTTGTTTCCTCACTTCCTCTCAGTAAACAGTCAGTAGTGTAAGGATGTTATCACTGTGTCAGCTGGTATTTTTAGTTTGATGGATCCTTTCATTTACCCATCTTTTTTCACAGGTTGTTTTGCAAAAAGATGTCACGTATAGAAAGGCTGTTCTAGGTGATCACTTTCTAAATTAAATTGCTGTTTATTTGATTGTAGATTTGTAATTATTAGAAGGGAAAAGCTGATTTCAAGTCATATGGAGAAACTGAAAGCAAATCCACGTATCAATGAAGTAGATCCCGAAAGCTTGAGATGGACTCCTTTGTTAGTTTCTAATGCTGCAGTTTCTGAAGAAGAGAGGGAAGCAGAAAAGGAGGTAATATCAGAGATATATCTTCTGAATTTCTCTTCCTTTGGCTTTCATAACTCTGAATATTCAATGTAGACTGTCTTAAATAGAGCAGATTTAACTTTGACCGCTACATACTGCTATTGTAATGCAGAATTTTTGGAAGCTGTGCAGCAACACAGTAACTTTGGGGGGATGCATATGAAAACTTAAAAGTGAATCACTTGTCGTGGAGCTGTATTTATCACTCTTGAGGTAGTCAAAGAGCATGTAATCAGATCAAATTTGGTGCAGAGCTCAGGGGCTACACTGTCAATCGATTCTTTGTGTTCTCAACTTGCTCAAAGTGATCCAGTCAGTGGGCATGTAATGTAGTGCTAAAGGACTTAAATCAATTCGCTGCATCATTAATAGTGCTAAATATCCCATGAAATGCAATCTTCTTTGGTTTGTTATCTGTTAACTGTTGTAAAGGAGCAACTAGATGATTCAGCTGAAATGTTGTTGCTAGGTTAGCCAGCAGTGCTAATCAGGGTTGACTTATTTTAACTATTTAGCTGAATGTAAAGGATATTGGTAAGTAAATGCTGTTTCAGTGACCTGTTTTTTTAACCTCAACCCTTCAGGCTGAGCGTCTTATGGAACAAGCTAGCTGCTGGGAAAAGGAAGAGCAAGAAATATTCTCCACAAGAACTAATAGTAGGCAATCACCTGCAAAAGTACAATCTAAAAATAAATATTTGCGATCTTCAGAAAGTGTGGCAGTGGTGGGGGACCGAGGGCAATCCACAGAACAATCTAAAGAAAGCAGTGAGGAGGATGGCGGGGATGAGAATCAACAGAGTTCGCCTCCCCGGCTGACAAAGCCCCAGTCCCTGGCCATGAAAAGAAAGGTGTGTTACTTCAATGCCTTGGTTCAAAGTCATTTGTCTCTGATTTCAATCAAATAGTTATCATCAAAATAACAACCTAGCAAACATTTATCAGACTGTTTTAGTCCTTTATGTGTTATTTGGACACTTAACACTCCTCTCTTCTTTTCTCTGCACTCCATCCAATTTTTTGTCTTTTGGATTTTTCACAGAACTATGAAATACTAGTGACATAAGGAAATTAGAATTTTCTGTTAATTTTTAAACTAGAGATTGCCCTCTGCTGTTTGGCATTGGTATTGGTTCAGTATCTTAATGGATCTTCCTTTTTTTCTGTTAAGATGGAGTCCAGCTTATGGGGTTGGTCTTTTTATGTTTGTTTTTGGTTTTTTTTTTAATATAGGAACTCCTAAAAGGGGAGTACTGTTTTTCAAAAGAAATGTTGTTAAAACAAAAGAGGTGTTTCTACCCATATTCTTCTAATTGAAATGTTAAATTCTGTGGTTACTGCCATATTTGCATAATTGTTAATTTCTTTGAAAAATCAACTCATTGAGTTGCTTAAATTAGTAAACTCAAGAATCCCAAAATTTTAAAGCACTCACCTTAGCCCATGTATTTAGATGTCTCTGTTGAGGATTAGGAAATTGGGTTGTCTCTTTGGTTATACTCTTAAGTGAGCTTACTTTGAAGTAACCATAAATCTCTGAAAATGTATAATAATAGAAAAGCAAAATCTTAAACAAATTTTTCTATAGCAGCCAACTGTAGGATTTTGAAGTGCATTTCTTCAATGTTACCTGTTTTTCTGTGTACGTACTTATTTCTAAAATTAGCAGAAACCCGAAATGTAGAAGAATAAGCTTTGACACTTGTGAAGGTTGTTGGGGAGTTGTAAATTTGCAGAAGAAAAATGTACAATTGTATAATGTACAGAGTACAATTTAGGTAATAGTACTATGAATATTATTTGACAGAAGGTAAAAGACACTACAATATAAAGAAAATTCTTCATTTTCACACAGAGATGGGTTTGTATACCTACCTATTTAAACTCTTTAGAGATTTTACTTTTAGATTCTGTCTACATTTGAATTTGATGCCACATAAGGTGTTTTTTTGAATGAATAAATAGATTATTGTAAACTCATTCTACAAAAAATTATGTCGAGGATCAGTTAATGAATGGGAATGTAGGAAGAGTTTGATTTGTGGAATTATTTTTCAGAGACCTTTCATACTGAAAAAGAAAAGGGGCCGTAAACGCAGGAGGATAAATAGCAGTGTTACAACAGAGACAATTTCTGAAACAACGGAGGTGTTGAATGAGCCATTTGATAACTCAGATGAAGAGCGTCCCATGCCACAGCTGGAACCCACCTGTGAGATGGATGGAGAAGATGATGACTTGAAGCCTGTGATTCGAAAAGCTTTTGAGTATCAACCTGGGCAGCAGAAACAGGAGGAAGAAGAGCAGAACAAGGAGGAGAAAGATATTCATTGTTACAGGAGTGATGAAAATTGTACAGGTACATTTAAAATGTTCTTATATCTTCACAAAAATAATTTTGTTAGGTTGCCTTCAAAAGAAGTGTTAATTTTTGTCATAAATCTGGAAATTTTTAATGAAATGTATTTAGCTGTTATTATTATAATGTTATAATTTGCTTTTTGTGTTCAGGTAACAAATCTTTTCCCATCTCAGGCATTGAAGTTCTTGTCATATTGCCAAAAACAGTTTCTGTGTCCCTACAGCAGGGCATTTGCAAGGGGTATCACTGGAATATTGTCCAATATAGTTTTTGTATCAGTGGTAAAGGATACAAGCAAAAAGTAAGATTTGATACACAAATCTCTTTCTGTTCAGTATTGTTGGTAATTCAGTGACATGTTTGGTGCTTCTGTGGCATAATATATCCTCAGCACCAGGATCCTGGGTTTTTTTTCCCCTGAAAGAGACAGTTTTAATTTTGTCCTTTCAAAGCTGCTTTTCTAGTTTGAATTCAAGGGTAACTGAGAAAAGTTAATGGATGGATAGTGAAACTACTAATGAGCTATTCTGGATGTGCACTCTTCCCTTGATGTCCTGGCCCTCAAATTATGCTTATGAGTTTTAATTCTGGAATTAATGACTGGACTCTCAGGTCTGTGTATTTTCTCTAAGAAGACAGTAGGTACTACTTCAGTATTTTTGTAATTGCATGGGAAGGTTCATCCTTGCGATCCTCAATTGAGGGATCATGGGCTGATTTCTATTCCAGACAGCTCTTGTGTGATGTGGTAGATTAGAATACTACCACAATATTATTTAAACTAATGGTAGCAAGTTCCAGCTATGTCCCAGCAGTCAGGTTTGCACTGTTTTAACTAGACTGATGTTTTGTATTTGTCCATGGACCATGACATCACAATATAGGAGTATTACTGAAGCCATTACACTCCCAAGAGCAGCATGTTATATCTTGGTAACTCTCCTTTTTTCTGGAGTGTATATAGTGGTAGCTGGGGAGAAAGGAAAGAGATTAATGTGTTTGGGTCCTTTTTTTATAGTCAATGGATTAGTTTAGTGTTCTGATGCACTCTGTGTAATTTTAATTATCTTTTGCCTTCTATCATCTCTTGTGAGCCATGTCAGGATATGTTGCCCATGAGAAAGTACTAGAATGAACCACTTTTTTTCAGTATTGGTATTAAAGCATGATTATATATTTGCTATGGCTTGTCCTCCAGAATGGTCAAAGAGGAAATTCCAGACTTTCATGGCATTACTGTCAAAAAAGATGAATGTGTGTTAGATAAATGTCTATATAAAGCGAAGGCATACTTCTAGTCTAAAACCAAAGGTGGAAAATCAAATATTTGGACAGTATTTGCTTTAGTTTGCATGTCTTGTCATTTAAATCTCTGGGATTCTTTTAATGTATAAATGGTGGTTCTGATAAATTGTGTGTCTGTTGAAAGGCCACCAAAGCATAACATATCTGTGTAGTGTTTGAGCAGCAGATACTACATTGTTCTACTGTGTTTTGAGACCTGTTTATAACTTCTGTTTTGTACTTTCTTAGTACATTGAGTTTATAAATTATTTTCAGGTTTATATTGGAAAATATTGATTAGTCTGCAAGCTAAGACTTTGTTGTTTTTTTTTTGTCTCTGTTACCTCCCAAAGATAATACAGAGGATGTAGCTGTGTTGGAAGAAAGCACTAAAGACAATCTTGAACCTTTACAGAGTAAGCAGGGTTGGCCTAAAGGAGTTAAACGTGGTCCATCTAAATGGAGGCAAAGCAAAGAAAGAAAACCTGGCTTTAAGCTTAATTTATACACTCCACCCGAGACTCCCATGGAGCCTGACTATCAGGTGCTGGTGGAAGAACAGAAGGAAGTAGCTGAAGATAAGCCCTGTTCAGTTCCTGCTGTTATGGAGGAAGCTATTAAAGAACCTGTTGAAGCATTAGCACCACCAGATGATGAGGTGAAAGAAGTAGAACCTGAACCTCTGCATCCACCCAGTGAACCCTTTGAAAAACAAGAAAATGATACTATGAAAGCTGGGGAAGAAGAAAGGAGCATAGAGGAAGATGGAATCAATTCAAAAGATCAAGAAAAAGACAAAGCAGAAGAAGTTTTTGTGCAGAAAGAGGAGTCCGTGCATTTGGATGATCAGGAGGAAGAGGAGGAGGAGGATGAAGAACCTTCTCACAATGAGGATCATGATGCAGATGATGAAGATGATAGTCACATGGGTTCAACAGAAGTGGAGAAAGAGGAATTGCCTGGTGAAGCTTTCAAGGAAATGCTGGAAACTCAGCAACCTTTTTTAGACGTAAATGTTCAAACTGGTAATTCAAATCAGGAGGAGTTAATGGATTGTGGTGTTGACCTTGCAGCTGATGAGTGTGAAAGTGACCAGAAGGAACTTGCTACAGATTCAGACCCAGTGCCTGAATCTGATGATGATCATGCAGACAACAACCAGGACCAAAAAGCTGGTGAAGAATTACATTCCGATTTCAAGGGAGAGAGTACTGAGACCATGGAGATTGACTCAGAGACAGTGCAGGCAGTACAGTCTCTAACCCAAGAAACAAGTGAACATGAAGATACATTTCAGGACTGTGCAGAGACTCAAGAGGCCTGTAGAAGTTTGCAGAACTATGCCCACAATGACCAAAGTCCCCAGATGACCACACTGGATGACTGTCAGCAGTCTGACCACAGCAGCCCAGTTTCCTCTGTGCACTCTCATCCCAGCCAGTCAGTTCGTTCTGTTAATAGTCCAAATGTTGCTCCTTTAGAGAACAGCTATGCTCAGATCAGCCCAGATCAAAGTGCCATTTCTGTGCCGTCTCTCCAGAACATGGAGACCAGCCCAATGATGGACGTTCCCTCGGTTTCTGATCATTCGCAGCAAGTTGTGGATAGTGGGTTTAGTGACTTAGGAAGTATTGAGAGCACAACAGAAAACTATGAAAACCCAAGCAGTTACGATTCTACAATGGGTAGTAGTATCTGTGGAAACAACTCTTCTCAAAACAGTTGCTCGTACAGCAGCCTTACATCTAGTAACCTAACACAGAGTAGCTGTGCAGTGACCCAGCAGATGTCTAACATTAATGGAAGCTGCAGTATGATGCAACAAGCAAACATCAATTCTCCTCCCACTTGTAATGTAAAATCTCCCCAAGGTTGTGTTGTTGAAAGGCCTCCAAGCAGCAACCAACAGTTATCCCAGTGCAGCATGGCTGCTAATTTCACACCACCTATGCAGTTGACTGAAATCCCCGAGACTAGCAATGCCAACATTGGGTTGTATGAAAGAATGGGGCAGAGTGAATTCGGAGCAGGGCATTACTCACAGCCATCTGCCACCTTCAGCCTTGCTAAACTGCAGCAGTTAACTAATACGCTTATGGATCATTCTTTGCCTTACAGCCATTCAGCTGCTGTAACTTCCTATGCAAACAGTGCCTCTTTGTCTGCCCCCTTAAGTAACACAGGGCTTGTTCAGCTTTCTCAGTCTCCACATGCTGTTCCTGGAGGACCCCAAGCACAGGCTACCATGACCCCTCCCCCCAACCTTACTCCTCCTCCCATGAATTTGCCGCCTCCCCTTTTGCAGCGTAATATGACTTCATCGAATATTGGAATATCCCACACCCAAAGACTGCAGACTCAGATGGCCAGCAAAGGTCACGTCTCTGTAAGAACCAAATCCACGCCTCTGCCACCTGCTGCTGCAGCCCATCAGCCACAAATTTATGGGCGAGCTTCACAGACTGTGGCCATGCAAGGGCCTGCACGGACCTTAACAATGCAGCGTGGCATGAACATGAGTGTAAATTTGATGCCAGCCCCTGCTTATAATGTCAATTCAGTGAACATGAATATGAATACCCTTAATGCTATGAATGGTTACAGTATGTCCCAGCCAATGATGAATAGTGGCTATCACAGTAATCATGGGTATATGAATCAAACCCCCCAGTACCCTATGCAGATGCAGATGGGAATGATGGGAACTCAGCCATATGCACAGCAGCCAATGCAGACAGCACCCCACAGTAACATGATGTACACTCCTCCGGGCCACCACGGCTACATGAACACAGGCATGTCCAAACAGTCTCTCAATGGATCCTACATGAGAAGGTAGGCCCGTGGGAGAGACACACTACCAAACTGGCGTATGGGATTGATCTGCACAAATACCTTTGGAGAGTACGATTTCAAAACCAGCAATTGGTGTGAATGCAAAAACATTTGTTGGCACCATTTAAAAGCTGTATGCAGCAGAAAGCCTTATACAAGTTTTTCTTTATTTCTTGCTTTGTTGTTTTTTTCTTTTTTTTTTTCTTTGTTTTGTTCTGTTTGGGGTTTTTTGTTTATTTTTTTAACATTGTGAGATTTAACTTCTCTTTGGGGGGAATTAGGTGGTTTTCCATTTTTTGTTTATTTCATTGAGCTTGAAGTTCTCTGGAAAGGAAGAACTCTTTCTATGAACTGCAATTACACAGCAGCTGATGGTTCAGAGCCATTTTATGTGCCTGCTCCCATTAAAAATGTGGATAAATAGACTCCAAAACTATCAGACAGTACTGGATCATGAGCTTTTTCTCTCTCCTTTCCCCACATGTAAATGCCTTTTAGCAGTTCTTTTATTGTATTATTTTGTTTCTGAAGGTGACACTTCTGCATGCCGCTAATGTCTTTGTTAGTGACAGTGCATTTTGTAGTACTGTACAAGTGTTGTGCTTAACAGTAAGCCATTTCTTAATTTTTTTGCCTTGATTAGGTTACCCTAGTTTGAGGGGTAAAAAAACCAGAACTATATTTTTGTTAATTATAAAACTTGTAAAAATAATAAAAAAAAGCTGCAAAAGCTATTCACATTTTGGTTAGTTCAAAGGATTTTATTGCTGTATGTTTAGTGTAAAGTTGAGACTCTTTTCCATTTTTGTGACCAGTTTCTTTGGGGCTGGGTAGGAAAAAAGGCAGCTTTCTGTTTTATAAAAAGTTACGTTTTTTTGTTGATTGAAACATCTCAGTGTTTATTTGTCAAGTTTTGAAACATTTTCGTATATGTCCAAATACTTGGCAGGATTTAAAAAAAAAAGTAGTGAATTTGGTGTAAAGTTGCTATTTTATGGAAATGCCTCTAACTTTACATTTTCATTCCATCTGTAGATTTTTCTATCTTTATAAAATATTGGAGTTATTTTTTAAGGGAAAAAATAGAGCAGTAGCGTGTGAATAGCTCAAACTAAGCTTACAGATCGCATGTAAAAAGGCAAAAGTTATTTGTGTCTGTTTATATTGCTTCCTTTTTTGTAGCCTTTGTACCTGTACAGAGTGACTGTAAGGGCCGAACAGAAGAGGCTTGATACATGTAAAAATAGGACCCAGTGACACTCTTGTATTTATCTGTTATCTTTTTAGTCAGTCACTTAAAAAAATACCCACAGAAGACCCACCCAAGCAACAAAAATAAAAACTGCAAAAAACTACACCCCCCCCAAGCTGTACATTTTAACATAAAATAAATTATGATGAGCCATTTTTAGCCTCTTGTGTCTTGTCATAGTTTGATGTTGCATGGGAATTACCTCCTGAAACAGTGTTTGTTACAGTGCTCTCAAATGCTTGATCTAAAGCCCATTGAAGTTGGTGGGGTTTGGATTAGGCTGTTTAGAGCTTAAGTGTAGGTTACTCATCATAATTGCTACACCTTGTGAAAATAAAGAATACCTAAGATTATTTTTTTTAATAATCTTAATAAAATATTGAATAAATATGTATTTAATACCTTACAAGGTTGTCAATATTTCATGTATGAAACTTCTTTCCTACAGAAAGTGTGACTCTATATATATATATATAAAAGGATATATGATAGTAACAGACATGGTGTTTGAACTGTATTTTAATGATAGAATTGCAATCTCTTCCTTTGTCATCATTACTGGGTGACAAGATGATGCAAATTCTGCGTTGGATCTATGGGTTCTGTATATATGCATGTATTTGGACTCACACAAACATTCACAGAGATAAGCATTTCTCATCTAGCAGTAGAAGGTCTGCTAAAGACAAGAAGGCTATCTATATGTGGATCTTGTGAGTGGATAAATTCAAATGTGGGATATGTGAACCTACACCAAAGTCCTTGTAATAATTTTTCAGAATGCTTCTAATGTGGATGTTGCCACTGTCACTGGAGTAAGGTTGCTAGCTAAGCTGAAAGAAGTGGCCATCCAGGGACTAAAAACTGTCCCTATTCCAGTATATGAAACAGATTTAAAGGTAATATTTAATATATCTATAAGTCAATGAAATTTTTATTTCTCTAATTAAAACCATTACTGTGTGGTGGTGCCAAATCAAGAAACTGATACTACAGATTCATGAGCACGACCAGTTCAGTTTTTATACAGTGGAGCAGCAGTCTAAAATGGTGATTCTGAATGAGAGCTAAAATTGCTGGTCAAATGGTAATCTGGAATAACTTGTGTTTTAGGAGTTCAGAACACCTGATAAGGAAAGCACAATACAACAAAGATCTTGGTTCATGCCCTTACATCATCAGTTTTGTTGATTAAAGGCAGAGAGCTTAATCTTGACTTTCATCTTCACAAAGTAACTCACCTTTTTCATGTTTAGGAAAAGGAAAGTGGAAATCAACACAGTTATGTGCAGCCTTCAGATATGTTTAGCTGCCACCCTATCTGTGTTAAATAATTGCATCTCAAAGTAGCATTATGTTTTGTAGTTTTTCATTTGTGTGTTTTTACAGTAAGTGAAAAAGGCACCTGGGTCTTTACCTGCTGCTGTTGAGTTTCAAGTTTTGAAGCCTGTAACATCCAGGCAAATCAAACCTTCTTACCATTTCAAATATTTATTAACCTGAAACAGAGTATCCTAACTCCAACATATTGCTAGAATTCTGTATTTACAATATATGGGTTAAAAGTTGGTTGGGAAATGATGCAGAGTGTGTGCACAACAGGCAAGTTTCCAGTATAATTTTGTTATTTCAGAATTGAATTCCTTTTGGGAGGACAACAGACTATCCTACATCTTTTCTCATAACAGCTCTTAGCTGTGAATTGCGTTATGGCACTAAAATTTTTGATAAATAAGAAGGTTGTCTTTTCCTTGACAGACGTACTTATTCTCTGTATTGTATGCACCTTGCAGTGTCAGTTTTGTCTGTGTGCTCAACACCATCCCAGAAGGGAATGAGCTCTTGCTTTTACTGTCTTCAAAAAATTCTTCACAGAATTGGAGTAGATGATTCTTGTGAAAGGCAGGAGGCTTCCTTGACCACGCACTCTTAGAGAATGCTCCATGCCACTGGTGGTTGGCAAGAAGGAAATCAACTTGCCTTGTTCAGTGTGTGTTTCCTGCAGACTTTTCTTGTAGCTGGAGTTGGTGCTGCTGACACTTGTGAATCAGCTGATTAGCAGCTTGCAAGAGCTGCTTCACTCTGTGGAAGTCACACGTGCCAGTACTTCTGCTTTTCTGATTTAGTCTCATTAATTCTGGGAGAATTAGGGGAAAAAAGCTGGGAAGTAAATGAAAAGTGTATTTACTTCAGAACTGCTTAACTGGCACAGCTGTGCCAGCAGAGTCCTTCAGGCAAGACCTGGTTCTAGGAAAGATACTTGCCTGTGGAGCAGGACATAGTTCACCTGGAAGCTGCCAAATGAAGCTCCTGGAAGCTGCACTCAGCCCTTTAGCAATGACAGGAGAGGTAAGTGGTGTTGCACTCAGGCTGCCTGATCCCCTAGCAGTGGGCAGAATGTAACCCATTTTTTACTAACATGGTAAGAATTCTGGTATAAGCAGAAATGAAGGACTGCTAAAGGCACTAATCTTCCATGTTAGATCATTGTCTATGTCTCTCAGTTTTATAAGCTGTTTAGTTTGTCCATCTGGCAGGGTGGTTGATGGAAACAAACTCCATTTATATCAGCATGGTAAATAGAAAGAATTGCCCTGGCAATTTTCTGTAGTACTGAGGGTGATCAATTATACATGTAAATCAATGACAAATCCTCTTTCAGTTACAGCAGTCATCAAGCTCTCATGCAGGGTACAAGAAATAAGACAACCTGTAGCTTGACAAATAAAATCCTTACAGATATTTGTTATCTTTTAGTTTATCATTTGATACAGAATTCCTGTCTGTAAAGCACATGCTAAGAAACATTCAGCTTTCACTGCCAGTGTAAAGGAAAGCAGGGCCATGCAAGGCAGGTTTGTCCAAGACAAGGCTGGGAGAGCTGTTGTGTGTCTGGGCTGTGAATTAAACTGCAGCAGACAGTAGGGTGGTGTGGAAAGGTGCATTTGAAGGTCTATGGAAGTAGACAGATAGAGTTGAGGGACTCCATCCAACCCACACTGTGAGTGCTTATTTATTTTTGAAATGTCAAATTTCTTCCTTTTAGTTCCCTATTGTTTCTGTGGTTTTTTTCCAGTGGGATTTTTTCCCTCCTAATACAGGTATAGCGATACTTAATTTGCTCAAAGTCCCAGAGTTTGTGTATCTCTATCATGAATATTTTTCACATTGTGATACCTAATTTGGTTTTTGGTAGTAGTTTAGTTATGTTAAATGTGATCTGTCTTTGTAAGAATTTAAAGATAAGGTGTTTTTTATGCAGATAAATCCAAATGATAAATCAAAAGCACCGCATTATGGTTATCTGCAGCCTTGGCTACAGTTATTGTTTGGAGATGAATGATTTACTGGGTTTTGTGCCCCAAAAGGAAGTAAAGGAATAGAAAAGCCTTCACACCAGAGGGTGCCAAGCCTGTGGAGCTCTTTTAACATCTACAAAAAATATATAAAGTTGTGCTCACCTCTGGTTAGTAGCACATTCTTGCAGTTCTCAATGGCACATTTCTGCCCTGTATTTTTGTTTTCAAGTATCCAGACTTACACAGTTCATACTGTAGCAAAGTTGCAAAGTCTTTTGTCAGCTGGTAAAGACCAAGAAAACTCTCCTGTGTGCTTGATGGCCAGGTCATTCCTCTCAGCACTGAGCAAATACCTCCTGATACATTAAATTAGGTAAAATTCTGGTAGGGAGGGTGAGGACCTCACCTTTTGCAGATGCAGCAAAGGTAAGTGTGGCTTGTGAAGTACATTTTAAGAGTATCAAATGCTGGCAAAAGTCTCATTGCTTCAAAATAAAGTATTTGATATTTTATATCAAACAGGGCTAATGGAATAAGTTAAGGCACAGAATTGGTCTGGTGTCCCCATTAGTGTACTAGCAGCACTTCTGTCACCAGATGCAATTATTAACAAATGTAACTATGTGGGAGCACAACAACCTATTAAGGAGGCTAAAGCTGAGATAGGAGGAAATATTTGATATTGATAGATCTGAACAGTGTCTGGAAGCACTGCAGCAGCTTTCTTATGCTGTTAGGTCACTGAGAGGAATTTTTTTAAAGGCTTCATTGGTATCTCTTTCCCTTCATAAAATCTCATTAGAACTGGTTATAATCCATTATTATTTGGGGAGCTGTTGGACCTCTACAAGTTCAGCGTTGAACTTCATAACAATGTGAAGGAAATGATTCTTGCAGCTGAAGGATTTAAGACAAGTTAAGCAATTTAAAACTGCAAGTCCTAAAATGCCACATGTATGTATCTCCTTGAATTGTTGTCCATTGTAACTGCTCATGCATCTGACCTTCTCAAGGGTGTTGCTTTGTTTCTAGTTCTCATGATGTAGTTGAGCCTCGTGTAGAGGCTCTCTAACTGCTGTGCTGCCCTGGACTATCACTGTGGAAAAACTTCCAGGAAACAGCACAAAAAGGCAAACCCTTCAGGACTCTGGACTAAACAAGTCAGTGTTTTTCTGCAAGATTCCTTCAGGACTGCTTATCTGCACTCCTTTAAAAGCTGTGGGCTTGAGTTAGGATCAGGATTTTGGGGCTACTCAGCTAAAAGAGAGCGTTAAGTTGTGCTTGCTTTTGTGTTGTAAATGTTTGGGGTTTTTTTGCAGGGAGAAATACTTATTTGTTGCTGTAACAAAGAATTCTGCTAAGGCTGGAACTTTCGAAGATCATGAGTTTTAAATTTGGTTTCCCTTCTTTCTCATCTTGACATTGTATTTGAAATGACTTTGTGGTTTTTTCCTAGCAAATAGCAAATGCTCCTTGTGACTGTGTAATTAACTACACCTTCCCCTCCCCTCCTTTTATGGAGTTTCTTTTCCAGCAGCACAGCTGTGCCAGGACAATGCTAGATGGTGGTGCTGTTCTGCTGCTCAGCAGGTGCTAGGCTGTTCTTGCTGTTCCTCCTCTGCAGTGCCAGCTCTATGTCCAGTTCTCTCAGCTGCTTCAGGAAGCCCCGGTTTGGCAGGATGCAGCGGTGCCTCGACACTTGCTCGATGGCATCCACCACTGTCATGTTCTTGTAAATCATCAGGTAAGCCAAGACCAGCGTGGCTGAGCGGCTGCGGCCCATAGCACAGTGAACCAGCACCTTGCCTGTGGAAACAAAGGGACACCATCACAGTGGCACTGGGTCATCCTTTCCTTTCCTTTCAACACTGAAGGTTTCTCTAATGCCCCTGCTCTGTTTGGTCTCTGACTACCCTTACCAGCACTCAATAAGCCTTTCTTTTCACATGAGGGAAAACTGAGGCTGTAAATCTTGCAACTGAATACCATCTACAGTAGGGATGATCCATTTAATCCTACACCAAATATCTTTTTATTTGTGAACAAAGCTTGCAGAGAAGGCCTGGGGGCTGCATTAACTATCATAGCAAGCCCTACTGCAGCCTTGTCTTACATGCCACATCAACAATGTGTATGCAATTCTGTGGGAATAATGACCAAAGCACAAGGGTGTGGGAGGGTTTGGTGTGCTCTCAGACCATCCTTCCATGAGAATAATTTGAATGCATGGGGGTACCTTTCTCTCTAGTTCTACTAACTAAACACAAGAATTAACCAAATTCGATTTTTTGTTCTGACAATAATGTCCTTTGAGATCTAGATTGCATCACTTTATGCCCTTTTTTGAGGGCAGAGGATAAGAAAGGCCATAGGCATATAATCAGGGGGTGGAAAGAAACCACCTCTTACACTGTAGAAAAGCTTCTGTAGAAATTTCTGGCTAGCACCCTGTTGTGTTGCATGCAAGTAATGTTTCACCACCACCATCATCTGAGTGTTGTAATACGATCATCTCCTTGCAGTAGGAGCCTGTCTCGTATCCTGTGAGTGCAGAGTCTTTGCCAAGAGTTTTCACCTCCAAATAAACATGCCACAGTTTAACTCTGTGACACTGCCTGGCTTTAACTTGGGGCTTCCAGAGGCAGAATGTCCTTAGCTTTGGATAGTAACAAGGTTGTAAGTCAAAGTGGAGCCTTCCGTGTTAGCAGTATCTGGAGGAGGTGGAGGAAGGAAACAGTAAGTGGGTTCAGGTCTGATTGACAGGTTTTGAAACACTTCAAAAGATTTCCAAAAATGATTCAAAGCCCTCGAGGGGTTCTCACAAAAAGGTTGAACTGCTGAAGGAAGTAGATTTGGAGCATACTCTCTAACACCCTGCTAAGCAGAATTGCCACAGGAGAAAAAAATAAAAACCGTGCTATCAGGTCCAATAATAGTTTATCTCTGTCAGCTATGCCTAGTGAGAAGTGCTGGGTGCAAAGCCATGACTCCTGACGATTAACTCCTTTGCTTCCAGGCACAAGTGGATGCCTTGGCACAAGCAGCACTGCTGTGTAATGCATGCATCAAGAACTGCCAACACTAAAGGATTAATGGTTACAGTCTGCATCCTAATCCCAGCAGATAGTCTTTGAGGCATCTTGGCAAAATTCCAGTCCTTCTGATAACTAAAAGTGCCTCTTCCTCTCCTGGAAAATGATAATCCATTCTATTATTACTGCAAATATTTGAAGTGGATGAAAACACTCATTTGTTCAGCCCTTCAGCGCTTCTCTTTAGAGCTTCCCACCTTGTAAATCTGTTGCTGTTGAGGTGATAAAATACATGATGGGACAAGCAACGCTTTGCTTTGTGTGGATGGCAGATGCAGGAGATCTAGGAGAAAATAGTTTTGTATTGTGTTAACAAAGGCAAAAAATGGCTGTACAACCTTCTGAAATGTGCACTGGTTTGCAGAAAAGGAAGTCTGTCCTCTGCTCTGTGTGAATAGTCAAGAGGCAGCTGCCTGTTACAGCAGAACACTGACACTCTTTTGCAGAGCCATGTCCTGTATGATTTTGTAGTCTCTTTTCCATTTTAATATAAGGACCACTCTGAACCCTCATTCCCCAAAAGGGAGTCTGCTCTTGCAGTCTTGGATTCTGACCACTTATATCTTCAAGGTGTGCCAGAATATGCAGTATCAGTGTACAGAGACAGAGGTCTGCTGAGTGGTGACAGGTTTCTGAAATACTTCGTTCACTTGACTTGGCTTTGTGTTTCTTGAAAATTGGTCTAGATGCAGCACTGCTTTCCCAGAGTCAGTTGGATTCATGAATTTTGAGATGCCTTTGGTCAAAAGCCTCAGGTCTTCATATCTGTCTCGTGTTTCTTCCCACTTGTTTTCTTTTAAAATCTCTTGTCTTTAGTGTGTTTTCCCCTGACATGAAAATGCCATTCCCATCTATTCTACATTCTAAAGAACCAAAATTCCAAGGGAATGACTATTAAATCTGTAGCTTAGTAGGAAACCCAAAAGCTTCTTAAAATATTGTCTTCCTTTCATGTTATACAGACCTCACTGATAAAACTTTTAAACTGTTCTATGATTGGAATTGCATGTTTTGGTGAAGCTTTTTGCACAGCTGAATGACAGCACACATAACTGTGGCCCATTAGAGTTTGCCTCTAAATCTTACTCTTATAACTGTTCTTATGTCCATCAGCCCATGCTTAAACCCTGCAAATACTGTTCTGATCAGGGAGTTTCTTCACCATCATGATGATTTTGAATGTTAAGTCAGAATTAGGACAAAATTTTGACAGCATCCAAATTTCTGGTCTGTTTCAGAGGGGGCCTTCTTCATTAGAATGACAACTTGTATCAACAGCATTGACTATTGAGCATCTTCCCAGCAAAAATCATTATATGAAGATATCTAGTCAATTAATTTGATCATTTGGCTGAAGTTCATACCCCAGATATAGCCAGAATGTGATACAGCCAGAGTAAATTCATTAACACATGCATTCTGGTCACACAAGCTGAAGCTTTTTTGTTTCACTCCCTTTCCCTCTCTGCATTTGCTCAGTTCTGATACAAAGCAGCAAAGCAATGCAAAGTTGTTACTGATCAGAAGTATTTAGCACCACAGTCTGAAGTCCCATGTCATTGCCACTGGAGATAAGTGCTTGGTTACTTCATACAAAATCCTGTTTAAGAACCTGGATGTTCTTTGTCAGGAAGGTGCACACAAAATAGCCTGTTCATTTGGCATTTGAAATGCTGAACACCTTTCTGCACTAGATGTGCATTCATAAATAATACATTTATGTTGTTGGAGGACAGCACTGGGTACCTCTAGTCTTTTCTTCTATCCGAGGCATCAGTCCACACTTTGGTCTAGCTTCTGGAGTCATTCTATTCTGTAAATGTGTATTGGAAAGTTACTGTCATGCTTTAAACCTCTGTGTCGTCATGCATATCTGTGGCTGGGATAAGAGGTGTACATACATACATTATACTTTTCCTTCATGAGAAAGTTAGAAGCTTGCTCCTTTTCTTCATGAGTATTACAGTAGTTCTTTATTTTATTGGTCTTCATCAGGAAAGATCCTAGCTAACTTGTTTAAAAGCCATGTGAATGTGGCAGAAATTACTACAGCTACAGAAATCACTGCAATTTGTAGTATCTACTTGAGTGCAGATTTCTGTTTGTTTTGTTTTGTTTGTTCACCCAGTCACTCTTCAGTTTGGTTTTGTGCTCCAGTGCTGGACTGGTGCTTGCTACTGTCTCAGGACTTTCTGGACTTTGATGTGGTTTTGAAACAAAAAGGTTAACATGCCCCCATCTCATCCTTTCCTCCTACAATATTTATTGGGAAGCAAGGCTTTTTTCTTGCCCTTGCTGCTTCCCTTGTGCTTGTTTCTTTACCTCAGTACAACAGACTAAAGTCTTATGGGAACAGGAGGATGGTAGGAATGAGGAATTCTGCATTTCTTATTCCAGCTACTCCAGTCTGACACTGACCTCTGGCCTCCAGCCACGGCTAGACACAGGTGTGTGTTAGTTATCCTCTCCTTTCCAAAGGCAGTGCTTCAGACACACTTGTTTGAAATGCTGGGTATCTTTCTTCATAAGCAAGTCAGCTCCTGAAGCAGTTTCTCCTGCTATTAGGACTTTGATTTTTGAAACTGATCTGCTTTCAAGGTTTTCTCCTGAGCAAGGGAAGGAACTGTTGTGTGGACTGTACTTGCTGAAAGGGTAAAATTGTAAAGACCTGGCTGGCTATTGCAAGCAAGTCAGGTAGTAACTGCCTGCAGCTGAGCTAGACAACCAAGAACAGAAGCTGACACAAGGCTAGAAACTTGATATCTGACCCTCTGATATTAAGGTCTCTATAGGTCAGGAAAGTTATATGTTTCTCTACTGGTTTCTGGTAAAATATCCTGCTGAGATATTTTTTAGAAGTATGTGGGGGGAAGGAGTAGGAGTAATATTGAAAGTCAGTGTGAGGCCTAGGCTGTAACACTTCACATCAGTGTAAAGCTTTCTGATAGAACGCTGCTGGAGATCAGCAAATGAATTGTAGTAATCAAGCTGAGAAATTACAAACACTTTAATGAAATATTTCTAGATTGCTGCTGTCAGAACTGTATCAGTTCCCTGCTGCTTGGAAGATGGCAGAGAGATAAATGTTATAGGTTGTGGTTGATCTGATGGTCAGGTAGGAAGGGTGGTCTCTGTAGAGAGAATCTAATGCTGCAGAGCATGAAGCTGTGGAATGACAGCATGGAATGTCTGAGACCACTTGTTCTACTCCCACCACTGCAACTAATATTCATTAAACCTTTCTTGATAGGGACTAATTAGGAAAAGGAGGAAAAAACTGCATATTCATGGCACCTGTGCAATATCCAGTTGTCTCTGATGTGTTTTTGGAGAAGTCAAAACAACAACAAAAAATGTCTGTCAGACAGAACCCCTTGATAGAAGCTGTGATGAGAACTTTGACAAAAGTGCTTGGTAAGGGGCTCTTGGGGGGGGTATTAGTGAGAAGGGGCCTAATTACATCACTGCCTTCTCTCAGACTGTTTCCCTACAAGTTTTATAGTCTCTGTTAAACTATATTGGACTTGTTTCATTCCCACAAGGTTAAATGCCATGGAACTATGCTTTTAATTAGATGTGGTGAATATTATGCTGGTTTGAACCATTTTCAGCACCCTCCTTACTTCTTTCATCCTGAAGTGCATTATCAATGAATTTGGAAGCCGAATAAAAGAACTGGCTGAGGTTGAAAGTGGGGAGATCATCTGCTTCCACCCCATGGTACTCCACACTCAGGCTGTTGTAATATTCTGGTCCTGTGTCCACGTTGCGCTGCCCGTGGGCCGCGTTGAGGATGTGGGTGAATCCCTCCTTCTCCAGGCTGTAGCGATCCAGTGCAGTTTTCCTGGTAAAACAAGAGCTGTCATGTAAGCCAAGAAACTTCTTCAAGACTAGAAAAAAATTTAAGAAAACCTCTGATTTGGTATGTTCTAAATGTTAGTGAAACTGATAATACTTTAACAATGCATCATTTACCATTTTAAGGATCTTAAGATATTGTTGTTCACTTTGAAGTTGTCATTCCTTTTGGAGTTCCTAATTATCTCCCCCATGTCCTTAGAGCATGTTTAATATGAATTTATGTTCCTGTTTCCTTTGCACATAGGCAATTCTGGTTTCAATTCATCTTGTACAAGGAGAAACTTCAGATACAGAAAGAAATAGAAGGAATTATCTAAAGTCAGGAAAGGAAATCAGTGGCAGAACTTGAAATAGGACCCATGAATGCCATTTTCCCCTTCTGTCCCATCAAATGATATTGCAGATGTAATAAGAGTCAGTAATATGTGAGCAGTAAAATCATCTGTGATTCAAAAAGAGTCTCTTCTTCCCCAAAAGAAGTTACAGAGTTTTTCTCCATTTCTATAAAAAATAAATAAAATTTTTAAATCCCACCCTTGTGTGACTATAACTTCCTATCACAACTCCATTTTACTGCCTTGTTTGGTGAAACCAGAGGTCTAAAGCAAAAAGAACTAGGCAGGCAAATTTGGTATTAGCCTTCAGAGGAAGCTGTAAGTCATGTATTTAGCAAAATATTTGTTCTTGTCCTCTCTTCCCTTGGACAAGGGAAGTCAGACAGGAGAGGAAAGCTTAGATTTGTATGTTTTCAATACCCTCTGTAGGTGCTTTAGGAAGAAATTCCTAAAAAAAATGTAGAGTTTGTGGCCAGGCATGTAAAAACTTTTTTTCTTCCATTACAAAAAGCTTTTTGTTTGGGAGAGTTTTGTTCCGAAAAAGCTGTCAAGTTTCATTAGTGCTGTGGAAAACTACAAAGCTTTTTACAAAAAGAAAAAATGGCATAGCCTTTATTCTGTTAATGTATTTTCACATAACTACTGCATGATATAAGAAAGCTTTTTCCAAACAGAAGTAGCTCTCTCCATGAATGTTTCCGGAACACTTCTGTGTGTAAATGTAGCTGCTGTCACACAGGACACTGTGGTGGGCTACCTGCTGTGTTTCATAATTCTAGTGGTGACAACCCACAATGGCTTGAAGTCGACTGTCTTTCCAACCTCTAAGTCAAAACTCCCCTCTGAGCAGTCAAGAACCTAATGATTAGAGCATTTAACTGGGATATGGATACTGAACATTTTATCTATGCTTGCTCTTACTTAAATTAAGCCCATGATCATTGGCTGTTCTGAGTAGAGACTGCCCTGCAGAAATTCCTTTCTGGTCAGGAATGATAGTGTCTTGACAGTACTGGTATTTTTGCCATGAAATAATGTCACACATCCCCTATACAATCCTGTAAAAAGTAAATAAAAGCTTCTCCTAGTGTGGTGATGCCTACCTAATATGTTCAGTAGACTCTGGAGGACAGAGAAGCAGCAGCATCCTGCTGCTAATGCTGTAAGTTGCCACCTTCACCTCATGTTAAATAATGCATACTCCTTCCCCTTGTATTCCTATAGCAGTGACTGACTGAGGAAGACTTTCCTTCTGCCTCCTTTCAGGAGGTTTGTGCCTTAGGATTTCCTTCAGGTGTGTATGCTCTGTACATACACATTGCCAGCAAGGACACTTCAGTTCTATACTGAAAGGATGGAGAGTACTTCAAATAAAACAGGTTAAATGTCCTGGCTGAAGTGTCAGTGCAGTGATGAACTTCTGCTCTTCCTTTTGATGTCCTTGAGGTGAGCAACAGTTCCTGCTTTCAAATTAAGCCTTTGTTTTACCTCCCTGCTGCTGGAATAGAGAAAAAGTGGTTTTCATTCATCAGACTTGGCCCAAAGCATGTATCCTACAAACCACGTGAGACTGGGGGCTTCAGGTCAGAGACCTCTGCACAAGGAGAACCCTTGCAATGGAGACCTACATGCTGAGTAGGAAGTAGGACTGTGAGTAGTTCGGGTCAGTAGAAAACCAAAGTCTTGAATGGACTGTAGATACTATCACACTTTGGCTTCTGCCAGCACTGCTCAGGCTAATAAATAGCATTAGAATTAAATTATGAAGTTGTTGAGCAAGGACTATGTCAAACAATAGGTCACAGTCATTAACATTTGACACTTGTTTTTATATGAAATCAAATTTTCCTGTTTCCTTGATTGGAGATTGCCTTTTGACACAGTGGGTGCAACTAATTCATTTTTCTGACAGTCACATAGTCTTGTTCTGTTTCCTAGGACCTGATTTTGCAATGTTGGGTGGCCTCAGTTTTCCAATAGGTATTCAGAAAGAAGGGATACTGTCCTTCAGGAACTTGCATAAGCATTGGCTCAGCCTGGCCAAGCTCCTCTGAACTTCCCCTTCCATCTCTGTCTTGCCTGTAGCACATTCTGTGAATTTGAGGCCCAGGATGGAATTAATCATCCTCCTTTTTATTTAATCACTTTAATCATTTTGCATCATAAAAGATTAGCTGTTCTTTTGCCCTTGACCTGTTGGAGGTTGGGAATATGCGCTTGTTACTCTGTTTGCTCCGTGTGTTTCCCAGCTCAGGCTGGAAATGGACTCAAAAGCAGCAATATATCAACCTTGAATGGTGTTGCAAAAATTCATTTTAAATGCTGAAATGTAATTAAATCATCTTCTGTGAAATATTTTTTTTTTACAGCAGATTACAAATGTACCAAGGAATTCAGGCTCTGTTTTCCTCAATGCTTGGGCTAGGCTGACTTTAAAATGCTTTAAAATGTTACCTGCTTTCTAATTGTGCTTAATATGCAAACTGATTTGGCGATACCCTTTGGACTGAATGGAACCTTACTCAATAGAATTGTTTTCTTTAAAATATGGATGCATATTTTCTTTTTTCTACTGACATTGTTAATCTGAAAAATTTCCAGGGAATGAATGCTTAGTGCTGAGCACTCAAATCTGTTAAGTTCTCCACATTTTCGCTGGAATAGCTATCACTCAAACTTTGTGTAGGTGTTGTAGAACTGTTAGTGGAAGCAAGACCTAAAATACTTGCCCTAAGTGGAGCAGGGTCAGTACAGGTCGTGTGGCTAGAGGTCCTGCATCTGCAGGCCAAGCTAGTGCACACAGTCTGTAAAGAGGATGTCAGGTACCTTTCTTACAGCAGATACCCTGGACACTTTCATCTGTGGAAATCTTTTCCTAAGGTTTCTAATATATAATGTTGTGTGGAGATACGAAGAATCTGTTGTTGTGTAATAGAAAATAGGGTTCACTGGACTGCAAGAGGTGCTTGCCTTGGGCTTTAGAATCTGCATCTTTTGAAGAAAGCTGAAGTGACACTTGGTCTTTTTCAAGAGCAAGAATGCTTGGTTTCAAACCTAATAGGGAGATTAGAAAGTCCTTTAGCTCTTTCATCTTTCTCTCTATTCCCCCAGTCTTACACTTGATAATTATATTTTCATAAGAGATTTCACTACCATTCTTTGAAAAATTTTCCTTTTTTTACCCTTGTAAAATCTTTCCCTAAAATCTAAGCCAAGAGCCCAGCTGGACCACCACTTGTCATACTGGCTCAGGTTTGTTTGCTTTTTACCTCCTGTCAGCCAGTACTTTGTACTTTGATCATAACCATTACCAGGCAGAGATGGCCTGTGCTGGGACTGACGCAGCCACAGGTAGGCAGTAAAACTTGGGGTCACGCTGCGTTTGCAGCAGCTTGGTCACCAGTTAACAGAGCAAGAAAGAGCCTGGTAAGGCCTCACATGGGGGACCTGTGTGCCTGTTAAATGGAAACGTTACTGTGCCCCTCAACATGTTAGCTTGGACTGCCTGTAGGCAGCAGTGAGCTCTGGCTTTGTGAGGAGGACAGGTTTGCTTTCCACCCTGAGTGTGCAGTGTCGATGCTGTTGTGAAAGCATCCCTCTGCACACTGTAAGCAGAGCCTGTGGGGTTTGCTGTGTTTCATCATGCATGCTACTTCTGATTACATCCCAAGGAGAGGGGAATGCTCTTGGCCTTCCTTGCAATTTTTACCATGCCTGAGGTATCAGTATTGTAGGGGAAAGACAGAAATAAATCAGGCATAAATATCTGCAGATATCTGATTGGTTGAGGTTGCTAATAGCATAGGATTGTTCAGGGGTATATGAATCATTACCTTATTGGAGAATTTATAACTCTATTTCTAATGCACTTTTGACTAGAAAAGGCATTGGTTTTTTTCCCTTGCAGTTGGCTCACTACCAGAGCGTAATACTCAAGCTAACTACATTCTTCTTTTCCCCTCTTTGGGTGCTGCTGTTTCCTATTAAATTGTGATTAATACGTCCATTTTTGTGATTATGGTTGAATTTTAAGTAGCCATTGTAAAGAGGAGTTTGCTACAAATGCCAGTGTAGGTGAAGCTGTAAGCACTTGGCTACTCTTACAGTTGTTTTCATTTTGTGTATCTCCACCATCTGTGCTATTAGCAGTTGATTTCCTTTTACATGGTGCAGCTGTGGTCTCCAGTGTCTACCTTGAATGTGTTCCTATGCAAGGAAGGTGAAGTGTGGCACTGGGAGATAGCAGTGGAAATTTCAGTGTAATTCAGTTTAGTAAGAGATGACCAGGGCTGATTAGTCCCATGTAAAAGCTCATCAGCTCTTCAGTTCAGAGCACATAAACTTATGCTAAAAGTTAAGTATACCCCGAAGTCCTTTTCTCTATGTTAAGCAAAAGCTCAGTGCTTTGCTGAAACTGACCCTGCATTTACTGTAGGGCAGATGGACTCATAAACATGTTTTTAAAGTTCTGAGGCAAGGGGGACTACTTTGATGTGGGAATCCCACCTCAATGGTGAAAATTGGAATGAAATCACTTTCACATATGGATATATTGATACTTACAGACTCACCAAAAGAGGAAACTGACCCAGACAAAAGTGTCATCCATTTTCAGCTGGTTCCCAAAAGACTATTTGCCTCTCTTGGGGTGTCCAAGGGCAAATAGAAGGCCTGTCTGAGACTTTAACTGTGTTCGCTGCCAGTTTTATGGCTAAGTTTCATAGGATTAATAGCAAGTGCTGCAGCAAACTCTGCATTCTTCTGAAAGAAACAATGTGAGTAGTTATAGCATGGAAAAGAAAGCTTTATTTCAGGTTACTGTATCCAGTGTACCAAATCCCCACTCTCTTTTCAAAAATACTCTCATAACAAGCTTTAGTCCCAGCTGCTTTTGTTAGAAAGTTGCCCAAATCAACAGAATTGGGAAGAGAGGGGGAAAGAGCTTGCAGGCACTGCAGCCTGCACTTTCACACGCAGGATTAAGTATATTGAAAGCAGCTAACAAAGAGAAGATATGGAAGCTCATGAGGAAAACATAAGTACACCTAAAGGAAGGGAAGTAATCCTCCAGAATACCTCAGGAGGGTGTGGGCAGAGCAACTCCCTCCCCAGGTAAGTCAGCACCTTACAGCTGGTACTGCTCAACAAGATGACTGGTGTGCTTAGCAATTTAAGTAGAGCCAAGCCTCTTAAACTTCATGCAAAGGTTGTGCAATGCAAACATGTTTCAATATAGACTGTTAAAGCCACAGATTGACATGACCCAGATTGACAAAACACCAGGAAATCTGAGGCAACATGTTACTAGAAGAGGAATCGTCTCTCTCGAACTTTTCCATTTTCTTAAGCGCTAAAGGAAAGCTTGATGCAGGATGATAATTTACCAGATGGTCAGTGTCAGAAAGAAGCTTGCTGAATATAGGCAATATTGACACTTTCTTAAGAAAATCTGGCAGTTCTCCCTCCTGAGGAGCGATGTTGAGAATTTCCAATAATACTGACCCAATTTTCCTTGGTAACTCCAGCACTGAGGGAGTCTAGAGATAGTGTAGCATTGTATCCCCTTTTCCTTCTGAGGTGTTGCTCCATTTCTCTGGGCACCTCCTGTTCAGTGTGAATTAAAAGAATTTTTAGGTACCACTGAAAATACTGAACAGGATTGTAAGAATATGGGATAGAAAATATTTAGTAGTTCATTTTCCTCTAGCTTGAAATGGTGGATGTAGTTTTTGTAAGTGATACAACCTAGATAGAGGAAATAGCTCTCTGCTTTCTGTACAGCAAAGGCACCAAGCGCATGAGCTGTGGTCAGTCAGTTCCTGGTCTTACCTTTAGTCACTCATCAAATGTAAGAAATCACTGATAGACAGAGATGTTATATGAAACTTGTCTTGGAAACCATTGGAGCATTGAAGTTTACTGTCCAGATTTGAAGATCTGATTTTCTGGATTGTTAAACTGCTGTTACAATTGGCAGGTTCTCATTCTACCCAAGTTAAACCTATGTCCTTAAGAGTGTTGTTGTAATCTAAATCTGCATTTACTTCTATTTTTAGGTGATTAATACTGGTGTAGATGCTAGGAGTTCGTAATGCTAAACGGTAGGAGGTAGCTGTTTTCTAGCCTGAGTGAGTCCCATCTGTTTTCTTCTAGGTTAGTGTAAATTGTCTTTTTACTAAGTCACTTGGAAAAAGCCATACTGTATTGCTTCTCTGCAGAAAGGTAAGAGGAGATAATGAGTTTTAGTTATGCATATATTTAGTGTTTAGTTATTTATCTTAATTATCATGCACTCCAAATTGTGGGTTTGTGTTACTTGTCTTCCTTACCTGCATTATTTCTGAAGACCATGAGCTGTGGCACAGCACAGGCACAGACCACAGCTGTTCTGAATTGCAAGCTCAGTTCAACTGCATACCCAGAAAATTATTTTTCATACTTGTAAAGAATTACATTTCAGAAGACTTCTTTTTTTCTGGGAATAGTTTGAGAACATGGCAAGACCTGAAATTGTGATCAGGCCTTAAATCCTAATAAGATCTAGTGAATGTTTAAGAGGAAAACAAACTGGGAGGCCTTTGTCTTCAGCTGAAATATTCTTTGAACTTCAGAAATGTGGAAGCTTAAACATCATCTCAGCTTTTAAGGCCATCACTGAAGAGCTGCAAGAAGAAACTACAAGATGAGTAACTGGCAGAGAATTTCCATGTGATCCCAGTGAACCAAGTGGTCTTGGGATTTGCCAGTAAAACAGCCGGTGCAAGAAACCATGTGGCCAGTAAAACAAGTGAGAAAGACAAGACTGCTTTCTATCGCTTTAGAAGACTTCTAAATATGAGGAGGATACATGCAAACACTAATCCTGGTAGCAATTGAACCAAAATCTTGGCCAAGAGTGATTTATTCCTATCACTGGGCTGTGTCACACAAATTCCAGTATCTGGTCTTTAAAAGCCCTTGGAACTTGCTGGGGGAAAATTTCAATTGGAGCTGAACACAGCATGTTATATTTTGAGGCTTTGATTATTCTGGGTCTGACAGGCTCATAGAGATTTCATTGCCTCTGGGCAACATCTGCAGTGAAGCCTCATAACAAAAGGATGGAGTGGCCTCACAGGGCTCCTTGATAGCCTGTATTGCATTAGAAGGAAGATGTGGTTACGTAGTGAGGGTAATTAATTAGCATTTCCATAAGCAGTCACAAGTCCTGTTAACCTTGTAAATGCAGGAGGCAGGAATGAAGCACAGATGTGGAGGCTCTGAAGATAAACTCTGCATGTGTGTGTTGATTTGATTTTGTTGATGAGTTCCACCAGATTCTTTCAAGATCGACCTCAATTTAGCATGGCTAAAGATGCAAATGCACCCAACATCTGTTCATGGCTTGTGGCATCTCTTTGGCCACCAGTCCTAAAGCAAGATCTTAAAGCAATACAAATACCCTGCTACTTTGAGGGGGTAAGCTGCTGGTCAGGAGTAAGATAGGGAGCTGGCTCCAGGAAAGATATAAAGGTCCTTGGACTTTGCCAATTTCAAGGCAAGTTTTAGTTAGGGTAGTGAAAGGCTGCATCTTGCCTGCAGACCTCCTCTCAGATTTTCTACCATGACAAGTTTACCGCTGCCTGGCTGACAATAGTTGTTCTCTTCTGGGGAGTCTAATTTTCTGGTGAAGTTTTATTTCTGTTCCCCCCATCCCCCAAACACACTTGCTCCTCACAAGTGAGCTCCTCACTTGTTGTTCCTTCTCCATTGGTTTTCTCATTCTTTTGTCTTGATGAGGGACTCGTTTTCCCTTGAAGAGCCTCTATTTTTCCTCCTGACTTAAGACCAGTCCCCAGGAGAAACACACTGCCCAGCATGATGGGGTGTAGCTCTATGTACCTCTCTAGAAGCTTGTATTTCTGTTCCTCTGCTTAGTTTGTATGAAGTGTCAGGTGTGTGGTGTATCCAGTGTCACACCTTCTAGCTTTTATTAAATTACAAGATGTAAGAAGTCACTGCTACAGGAAGATTACAGGAAAGAGTCAGTGTCTGCTGTCCTGGGCTGAGAGACTGACTTCTCTAAATAGTTACATCCCTTTGCTCAGTGAGCACAGGTATAGCTTCATCACGGAGGTTAGAGGAAAATTATTCTAACAGCTTCATTCAGAATAATTCTGCTGGTGATTCTAAACAAGGAAGAAAGAAATAAATGCCAGAAGAGGTTGTTCTTTATGGTGAATCTTGGGTTAGAAATATCTAACAGAAGGGACAGGGCAGGATGTGGAGAGAAAAACTCAACCCCCTTTTCTTTTGTTCCTGAATAATTTGGACAGGCTGTTCCCATGGCTTCATTTTTTTATCCCACACCACACACACACTCTCTGCCACCCCTATCTCTAAAAGTCAGAGCCCTGGCTTGGTTCAAAACCAGAATTCTTGTGTCTTTCTGTTGCCTCTGGCGCCACAGAAGTAATTGGTGAATGATATTAGGAGTCTTGTAACTCTCAAAGCTGTATATCTTTCCTCTTTTATAAGCTGGCAACAGATGAATTTTAGGACCTTTTAAAAATTACTGAGAATTTTGGAGCCACTGGGGCTCCTACTTGTGTCTTTCAGTGATGATGTAAAAATAAATGTCATGTTAGTGCAGGGTATAGAGAAAAATGGGAACTGGACCAATAATGCCAAAGGGGTAAGAAAAACTCTCTTGCTCTGCTGAGAGCTTGGGCTGGGGGATTTTCTGATGGCATGTCTCCTGCTGCAGCAGTCTTCTCTGCTTCTTGGAATAGGCTGTTTCTAGTTTAGTCCTGTGCTCAGCAGAACTAAGTCTGTTTTGTGGGTTTGGTTTTTTTCCAAATCACACTTGGTCTGATCAGTGAGACACATCTCTGCAGCTTTGCCTTCCTTAGCGTTCTGTTTGCTTTAATCTCTTGAGCAATTTGGAAATGCACAGTGTTCAATGTACACAAGCACAGGCTTGGAAATGCAGAAATACCACTGCAGGGTGAGCTGTCTCTTTAACCACTTTTCAAGAATTAAATTTTAGACCCAAACCAACCTAAGGTGTGGCCAACACATCCAGACCATGCTCTGTAACTGTGGAACGACTTTCACTCAGACATAAATAACAAATTGCTCCTTGAAATGAACCATTTAAAAATAGACCATGACAAGCTTCAACCTCTGCAGCCTACACTGGTGCCACAACCAGTGCTGTCACTTTGTCTTTAACAGCAGACCTGGCTGCACTTATTCTGCGCTTTCCTGAAGCAGCAGTAACAGCCAGGGCCATGCCAGGCTGTGATTGCTCTGTGCAATTCTGACATCTGTCAGTGGTTTCAAACACTTTGCTCTGTTGGTGAGCTGTGTTTGGAAAAGCTTGTTCATCCCCTATGTAGAGGAGATGTACCAGGTACACTTATCTGCTACGCAGAGGTACTGTGTACACTTACTCGTCTCCTATGTAGAGGTTGGGCCAGACTTCATTGACGTGTGTGTACTTTGGGCATCCCTTCCACAAGAGCCTCTCCAGTTCAAATGCCCCTGGGGTACAATAGTCCTCATCAGGATCTACTTTGACTGCTGTATATGCATTTTTCATCCCAGCATTCCAGCTTCCTGATGACATCTTGTCCATGGAGTAGCGCTCTCAGGATTCACAGGAAGCTGGAATGCAACCAAAACAGAACATTAACCCAAGGAAGCACAAAGCAAGTGACTCCTGCTCCAGCTGTGGGATCCTGGCAGCAGCACTTGACTGGGTGAGACGGAGCATTGCTCGAGACAGATGAACCTGTTCTGTGGCAAACACAGACTTGCACCCCGATTTCTGCCTCCCCAGAATGAGCTGAGGATTTATGTTGTTGGATGAGCTCACCACAAAACATAGCTCAAAAGTTTATGATTATTGACATTCAGTCTCTGCTGGGAATTTGTTTCCTAAAAAATCTATTGGCAAGACTTTGGTAGGTTTAACAGCCTAGGGATCTAAAGCACCTAGGGGAACTGAGTGCAAATTTAAGTTGTTGGGGTTTTTTATCATTAACTAAGACCCTCCTAAAGGCTTGTCCTTTGCGATTTTCAGCAGTGTAAGGAGATGAAATGTGTCTGTTCAGGTGACTGTTGCATGTACTGTTGTACTGTCTTGTACTCTTCTTTTTCCAATGTTGCCAGTTGCGGACTCCCTGTCTGCTGGGACACATTCCCTGTGGGCTTTTTCTTATTTCTCTTACAGGACTCTTGGGTGTCTCAGGGTAGCAGTTGGTCATATCTCTTATTCCCTTGAAGGGAGAAATTGAACCTTGTGGTTCTGTAAGAGACTCGTAACAAGCTGTGGAGTTAGGTTTGATCTTTGGAAGTGTGCAAGTAGAGCCTGCCAAAAATCCACCTTTCTTGCAGGCAATGAATCCTGTAGCTGCTTCCCAAATTTTTTTGTGTTGGCTGCTGAACATTTGTGTCCTTTTAATTCTAAAAATCTGGCTAATGCCTTCATGCAGCTATTGTAGATCTCTCCTGAAAGCAGGATGACCATTTTTCACTGACATCCCATGTACCCATGGGGTTTGTTTGCTCAGTTTGGGCTCTTTTGTGCCTGTCATGTTCTGTTTCTCTACAAAGCTTGAAAAAGCCAAATGAATTCTGTTTTCCTACTCCAAAGCTGTGTAAGATTGTGGAGTCAGTTTTTGTTTGGCAAGTGTACACCTTTGTTCAAAAATTGGCTTGCTTTCACTGGCAAGGGGATCTATCTTTCAGCCAAGCTTCTTAAAACATGATGATGATGTTTAGCTAAGTGGTCCTCTCTTGAGATTTTTAAAGGGCTCTGAGAAGTCCAGCTTGTAGCAAATTTACCTTGGGCTTGTCTTGCATGCCTATGTGTGGTACCAAGTCCCATCTCTCTGCCCCAATAACCATGCCCTGGGAGAAACTTTTTTCTTCCCATACCAGAATTATGCTAATTCTACATGCAGACTCAGCAATGTAGATAATGTTTGTCTGTCAGAGATACAAATCTAAGACAGTCTGACTTTGGGAGTGATTAGGCTGTTATCTAGAAATTGATAAGAACTGCTATTTGTCTAGTAAGGAATTATCTTAACTGAGAGCCTGTTGCCTTGATGCTGAAGGAGTGCTTTTATTCATGGCTCCATAACATGGGATGGAGGAAAGGAAGGGAAGAAGGGAAAGCAGTGTAATCAGTAATCACAGTTGGTGGCCACAGTGCATTGATTTGTTACACCTCAGAACAGGGCAATTACATCTGCAAATGATCATTTGTGGTACTGGAACACCGGCGCAGTTTGAAGCTTGGTTAACACTCTGAAAGCTCGACCACTGCTGAGAAATCCTTGTTTCTGTCTGGAAACAAGGAAAATTCTGTCCTGGGAAGCCACATGCTCCCTGAACTTTCAAGTACGCTATGTTCTTTTATGCCTTGCCAGTGTTATCTGCTGCGGGGATTTTTAAATTGAATTAGAGCACAGGAAAGCATCAGTTGAAATTCCTGTAATAAAACATGTATTTCAGATTTGACTCTAGACTATGTAAGATGTAACAGAGAGGAGGGAAAAGGGGGCAAAAGAGCTAGTTTACTATTTCAACTCTGGAAGCAATTGTCATGAAGAATTTGGTTGGGGGCAGAAGGGCTTGCATCTTCCCAGAAATCAAAGATGTCTAACCTCATCTCATAGTAGTTTCTCTTTGAACACCAAGCAGAGCTCCAGGAAGACTATTCCCTAGGCCAGCCCCCTTGGAATAAAAAGTGAAAAGTAGATTGGATTTTTTGGAGTGGTTGTTCTTAATGCTGTTCAGGTATAAGGGATGAATGTTTAGTACAAGCCCAGGCAGGGAAAGCTCAGATTTCTCTGGCAGACTTGTGTGGAAAGGAGACCATCTCTTGCAGAGTGTTCACCCAGTGCAGTCAGATGGCAGCCAGATTGCAGGGTTACCTCTGCACAGGCTTGTTTGGAGCAGGCTCCCACCACTTGTGGTGCTTCATGTGGGCTGTAGATGAGTTAGTGCAGGCTGAATGATGTGCCAGCTTGGCAGTCCCTTCATGGCACTGTGCTGTTGGGGACGCACAACCTTAGCTCACAGAATAGCCTGAGTTGGAAGGGACCCACAAGCCTCATCCTAAATGAATGGCCCAGATGGAGATTGGCATTATTAGCACCTCGTTCTGACCAACTGAGCTAATCCCAGGGTCATATGGAAGCTCTCTGGAATAGGGACTGTCCTTATGTCCTTTGCATAAAGAACCCTGCACCCTGCCTGCTCCTCGAGATGCTGCTTCAGGACAGCTTTTTCATTCCATGGGGAAGGATGAAAAGTCAGCTGGCTGTGGAACTGCTGTTGTCCTAGAGGGCTCTCCCCAGCAGGAAGGTCTGTGCCCAGCTTCAGGACATACTGAGGAACACAGCCTGTATCTGGGGCCAGGAGTTCCCTCCCAGTGAGGCAGGTCAGTCTGCAGCTCATCCCACCCTTTCCCTGTGCCCAGAGCACAGCTTCCCTCTCATTCTGCTGGCCTGTGCCAAGGCCGGGCCGTGTGAGCTGGTGACACAGCTTCAGAAACCTCCCTGTTCCCTCTCTGTGTCACCTTTTGTGGCCGGGCAGAGCTGGGTGGGGGGCACACCTCGGTGCTCAGGCCTGTGAGATTCTGCCCGCTGAGTGCAGCATCCCGCGGGTTGTGCGGCTCAATCCAGCGTGTGCGCACAGCGCTGCGCTGCTGGTGCTCCCCACTTCTGCTGTCATGGACTTCACGGCATTATCAGAACAAGGATGATAAAAATCCAGTCATCTGCATTTTTATACCCTTATCTTTCTCTTCATAAATAAGACCAAAGTGCATGTTGCCTAATAAATTTCATTTGTTAATCGCTTGGATGGCTGGAATATTTGTCCCCCTTGGGTTATATGTATATAAATGAAAATATTGTTAGTGATTTCACAAAATGGTAATTCAAAATAATGGAGAGTTAATCCTCTTTTCATTAGTGAGCCACTTCAGGACATACACTGTGGCAAATTACACTGCATTTTAAGTCATTCTCAAGTGCTGTGCACTAGAAAAAAAAACACATTAAACTAGTTTTGCATTGATAGAAGTAATTGTGTGGCTAATTTGGATAAGCAGCATGCATTAGACACAGCAAAGGAATCTCTTCTTTATGTTCACTATCTACTCTACAGCTGCCAGATGGGATTTCTTATACAGCTCTTTAGCTTTTTTTTATTTTATTTTTAACAAAGCAGGGAGGGAGGAAAGAAAGTGCAAGGGGAGAAAAAAAAGAAAAAATCTGCCAGTCTATCTGCTGTTTAATTCAGAGCATGAACACAGTCTAGCTGGAGCACTAATATGGCAGTGAAAGATTTGCCTTCTGCACCATGTTTGGAGTCCCTCGAACTACTCAAATTAACCCAAAATTTCCAGTAAGGCCCTGTGAAGTCACAGCATGTAGTGGCACATTTTCAAATCTGTTCATCTGAAGGGATGTCCAATCCCACCACAAAATTTGTAGGGGTGAGTTAATGCTTCTTTAAATGTCAGTCATGAGCTCTACAGTTTGGTAATCCCACAGACGGGGGAGGAAAATTGCTTTTTATCTAGAGGTGAACATCAGAGCCTCGGCGGTGCTGTGTACACTTCTAATGCTGGTGTTCCCCATGTAGTGGAAGTTTTTGAATACTTGAGACTGAAAGCTATAAGTCATTAGCTGCATAACAGAATACTATGTTTCTTAAAATTTTTGGCTCAATGTGCTGTGCAAGCAAGCCCTAGTGCTGTGTATAAAGATGCCAAACAATTTGGCAAGATTCATGCCTGGGACTCAGGATCCAAGTCAGCTGTAGAGACTTAAAAAGAAAAAAAATCAGGCATGCACAGACAAGGACTGCATTTACCTTTGTCCTGTGCAAGGGCCTATATTTCCTTTCCTTTTCTGCACCCCTCCCTGGCACAGGGGGTTCCTCCATCACTGCTGTTGTCTCCACCATATGTACTCTGGCTGCCAACTTGTAGCTGTATTTGTGTGCCTGAAGCTTCAGGTCTTCAATAAAGTCAGAGCCCAGTGGTATCGGTATAAATATGCAATAACAAAGGCCAAACAAAGTAAAAAGTGGGGAAAAAAATGGAGAGAAGACAATTTTCCTTACTCTTTCCTTTAGAAGCATTAGGTGTTCTGTCATGCTGGGCACAGGGCTTCCTTGCCTTAACACCCACTTCAGTCCATATTTATACAGCAGAATAGTTTAAATTCTTTGCCACCAGTGTATCCTGCTCTTGGAAGTTCTCCCAGCTCCCATGACATCGATCACTTGTGCTAATGGTGTTTCAATGCTGGCTTTATTAAATTTAATTTGGTGTGCACATGTGTACAAGCCTTGGTTTTGTACTCAGAGTTGTCTAAAAGTTACTTCTCCCTGCAAATGCCAGGCAATCACAAATTTACCTGGTTTAGCTGGGAAGTGAAAGTTTTTAGCATTTAGCAAACACCTAAATATACAACCTGTTTGTAAATATGGAGGCAGATTTCAATCTTATTCCTGTTCTGATGCTTTCAGATTTTTCTTCCTACCTGTTGTCCGCTCTGAAAAAGGTGTGGAACTGTGATATCATCAGAATTTTCTTCCAACATGCCAAGGGAAGGAAAGAAATCTACCTATCAGCACTGAGCCTTTCATGAGGATTCTACAAAAGTAATGACACATCTACTGGAGCTTATACCCACCTCAGTGCAGTAGGAGATAAACATAGTGCCCTTGAAATTAAGTAGTGGTTTGACCCTCAAAACTAGGGACTAACGTAGTTAATCTACTGCCATGAACACTAAATCCAGCAGAAGAATAAAAAAGAGAAATAAAACCCCAGTATTTTGATTAAGAAATCATTTTTGTGCGTGAAGAGCTTGTTACTAAGAAATTGCTCCCATTTTCTTTTCTGATCTTGGATAGAGGGCAGACCTATTTGAATGTTTTTATTTATCAGGCAGAATTCAGTACCATTGAAGCTGTTGGACTTCTGTCTTCCAGGGAATAAAAACTGAGACCTTCTTACCTTACAAACGATTACAGAACTAATGGTTTTATTTTTATGTACTTCCTTCTTTCAGTTAAATAACCACCTTAGATAAGAACTTCATAGAGAAACAATATTTGTAACAAGTGTGTAGAAGAGGGAAGGACCCAAGAAAAGGTAAAGATGGAGAATACCAATTCTATACTTTCAAAAAATGTGCAGAAGACTTGAATCTAGTTAGTAAGCAGTCTTCAAGTAAGCACTTTCTCAGTGCTGAAGGCAGACAAAAATCAGATCTAATGACTGAGAATCTACAGAAACAGTGAGGGAGGATCTACTCGGCAAGTTCTTGAATTTTTAAGAAATGTTCTGTTCTTCCATTTCCAGCCCACATGCCAGACGCATACCTCCCTTCAGGGTGAAAAAGTGCTTGCCCTTTTTGAGTATGACTAAGCAGAGGGCTGTTTTATAAACTGGAAAGTTCTTGCAGAAGCCAATGCACATGTCTGGAGCACAGTGTTTGCACTTGGGAGGCGGGTAAACAGTGCTTTGGTTTCTAAGCCTTTTGTAACTCAAAGTACATGAGTTGAGCTGAGAGCTGGTCAGCTGCAGTGACAAAAGCTTGCTCTGTCAGATGATTTAATGAAATTAATTGAAAATGGTGCTCCCTGATATGCTACCCCCGTGTAGTTTTGCTCAGACTCGGGAGGCTGACAGCAGCCATGAAGAGCTGTGTGCTTCCCCTGTAACCTCACTCCTCTCACACCCCAGGGTACTGCAATGAGCTGTGGTGCTGCAAAGGCTCCTTGGGTGGTGGGGATGTGTCTTATTTTTTTGGGCTTTTCTTCCCTAGCACTAGGCTAATAAAGTTAATTTTTTGCAAATACTTCTTGTGATGGAGAAGTTTTTCAAAAAATATTTCTCTAAAAGACCCCAAAAAGAATTTACCCAATTCCAAAACAGGATTTGCGGGATATTTAAGCAAAAAAAGTACAATCCTGTGTTCCCTATTCCTGTCCAAGTCTTCACCAAAATTAATTTACCTCCGTTCCTTTATTTTAGCCCTGCATTCTTATACTTAAAGCATTCATGTACTATAAAATAGTCCATATAAAATCTACTGCAGTCATCTTTAAACAGCTTTAAACCAGAATAATTGTAGCCTCTGTGCAATTATTTCCCAGACCCTCCTGCTGTGAATATTCAAAACTAACCAGTTATTTCAACGAATTTCTAAGCCACATATGACTTTTAAAAAAATTATTTTTGCCCTCAGTCTTCATTGTTGACTGGACTGGTTAACGGAAAACAGATTAAGCTGAAATTTTATTAAATATTATTAAAGTGTCCAAAGAAACTTAAAACACAGCATCATCTGAGAGAATTTTAATTCAATTGGAAAAGCTAGATTTGACTGGAGGGTGGAACAATTATTCAAGAATAGGCAAAATATTCTAGGACAGATGTTACAAGTCTTTAAAAATTACATTTTCATTCCCTAACTTTTACATTGAAATTATCTCCAAGATAATGACACTTTCAGCACTTAATTTCCTAATTTATAAAGTGATTTCTGTAACACAACAGATTTGGTTTTCTAAAATTATACATTATACTTTCAAAACCTTTTTGAGTCTGTAATAATTTAATTTTTTTTCTCTGCAACAAGCTAATGAAATTACTAATTACCTCAGCAAGTTTTGTAGTTCTCAGCCCTCTCCCTACTTTACTAAACAAGGTTGCAAAAGGAAAGAGAAAAGAGCAGGAGTACAGCAGAAAATGAATATTGCTTAGCCTTACCTGTAAGCTTAGGTGGGTGCTACAAGGTAACTGGGTCCTGTGAAGTGCAGCAGAACGACAAAAGAAACCTTACTAACTTTGCAACTAGAGTCTATTTTTAGAGGAGGATTTGCTGACTCTGACCTTGAGTGCTACCCACTCCAAATGACGATCTTTTCATCTGCTGGTAAAACTATTCCCTGATGTGACCTGAAACATTAAACCTGGCAGTTTAGTTATCTAGTCTTGGTATGACTAAGATAACATGATGCCTGCATGTTGACTATAATAAAACAAACATCATCTTTGATGTTGCCCCCTTGTCAAGGCTGATGCTATGTTTACTGCTGTGTGTGGGTGAGGAGTATTGCACTGCTGTTTCCTGTCATGCTGTGCACAAGTGATTTGGCACTCGCACAGCAATGGGCAATGGGAGAGGTGGTATCCTGATAAGGTCCTTTTCTCTTGCATGTGCACCACCAGAAAACCATCTTCCCCTGCTTCTTATTTTGATTTTCTCCAGTGCCAGCACTTTCAGTACCCGTCTAACTTACGAAGTGGCATGGTGCTCAGCATGGCTCAGTTCTGGTGACATGAGCACAGCTCACCAAAAAGAGGCAGAGGTGCACCCTCCAACCTTTGAAAAGTTCTCTACTTCCCTGAAGAGCTCCATGACTTCCTGCTGAAGAAAGCCTAAAATTTTCTCTGGTAAGTCACAACTAGGTTCATCAAAGATCAAAGCTGGGTTCCCTGGTGTCAGAGCCACACCACTTCCACTCCAGTACTCTGTCTGCTGTGAGTGGTGACCTTCATGGCCACAGGGCTGAAGGGCTCGGGGATTGCACACAAGCAGCTGGTACAAAATATCTTCTGCCTGGGGATTTGTTCTGCGGCAAACCCTGCCTCGGAACTGCAACTCGCACCACAGCATTAGGAGGAGATTTTGGTGCTGTTGGACACAGGCTTGTGATGACCTAAGATCCTGCTGTCACATGAATGTTGATATTTCTTAAGAGAAATTCTTCAGATCTTTTGCCTTCTGCCTGAGAGTGGGAAAAAGAGGCAAAGAGACCAGTCAGGGCACGTGTGTGATACTGGAAGTAGCCGTTTGGTCTCTCGACCCTTTTTCTTCTGTTGAGTGTTGACCATCCTGGGAATGATCTCTCTGAGCAGACCTGCATGCACTGCTTGCCTGTCTTTCTGCCTCACAGTGCTCTCTACTGTCACACCAGTGCCTGCAGAAAGCAGCCAGCTATGGAAACCTCTTGTGGAACTTTTTTCGTTTCTTGCAAGAACCGAAATGGTTTTCTGTTACTGCAAGTGCCTGTGCCCTACCAGAGATTCAGGTTGCCTGACCATTTTTTTCCAAAGTACCCAAATCTTACAGTAGTGGCCATTAATTTTAAGTGGGACACAAATTCCTGACTCTTTCAGTTATTTTTAATGTTGTATTAAATCCTTTCAATCGCCTTTGCCATCCTCTGTCTGTTTAAAAGGTAAAAGTTCGTCCCAGAAGGACCAGGGCCAGACTTGGTCATGGCCTGTGGCTAATGCTGCAGATGTGAAGTAATAACAAACAGTTTCAGTTCAAGTTCTGGGCATTGTATCTACTGCTGTTTCATGCTAACAGCATCACTCTAGCCAAGTTTCTGCATTAGAGAGCAGCCAAGCTCCTCCCTGCCAATTATTCAGATAGTCACTCTTAAAATGAGAAAGAGCTTGGATGCTAGAAACCTGCTGTGCCATCTAAAATAGCTTGTAAGGTTGTTGTGCAAATTAATTCAATACTGATAGCAGAGCAACTTTGTGGAGGAGGAGATACAGATTCCATATAACAGAAACTAGCAGCAGTTGCTTTATCTTTATCCCTGCGGGTGACCCAGTATTGGTAACATGGGTAAGATGATCCAGCAGACCGGCAGTGCTGGTGAGAGGAGGCTGCTCTGTGAGGTCTCTGTGCCCCAAGGGTGAGCAGTGGTCTGTTGCTTCTCCGACCAAGGTTGTCTGTCTGATGAGATCAATAGCATTACAACATTTTGTGGTATTGTTATTTTCAGGGAGGCATCTGAAAAATAAGTATTCTTCTGTCTGAATGGCTGTCAAAACAATATGAGCCCTTGCTCCCTTCTCTCCATAAGGTCCTGAGAATATGTGCAGAAGGTCACTCACCCCCTGGAAAAGTCACAGAATGGGTAAAATGGGAAGAACCATATCTGGTCCAATCTCCCTGCTCAGGCAGGGTCATCCTAGAGCATGTTGCACAGGACTGTGTCCAATTTTGGGACTGGTTGTTTGTGTTTCTATTAGTTTTGTTTTTGTTAACGGAAAAGTCCTAGCTGCTGAGATGTTTTGAGAGTAACCAATGAACTGGAGTGCTTTGAGCCTGGACACATAGAAAACACAGCAGGAAGGCTCTTATTTTGGAAGAGGTAAGCACCTGCATTCTGGTAAGTTGAATTGTTACCTCAGACTCCTAAAAACTGATATGTGCCGTGTTATTGGTAATTTCTGAAAATCTTGGCCAAACTGATGACGGCGTTTTGAGCACACAGATTACCCCCTGTTCCTGGAGCCTTGCCTGCATCCAGCCTGCTCGTGTTCCATGTGCAGATCCCTGCTGTCAGGGATCAGCTCCCAAAGGCAGTCACCCACTGGCACCAGGTGTCACTGACACTGTCTGTTGAACAGGAGCATGAAACAGTGGGAAGGATAAGAAAGAACCATCCAGAGGGAAGAGCTGGGAAAAGGGGAGGGGGAAAAAAAAAATCTTAGAAGGAATGAGTTTCTTCCACAAAGGAAAAGGGAAAGAAATTGTAGATTTCTGGCCAGAGCACACTAGAGGTGCAGCTGGAAAAATCTGACACACTGAGACTTGAAAATTTTATGTTAGTTTAAAGAATAAACTTTGAGTAAAGTTCTGCTTTAGAAGACTTCCCTCCCCCATTCCAACCTGGTGAACTGGAAGACTTCCTCTTCACTACAAAATATGCTCTTATTTGGAAAAGCTGGGGTTTTAACAATTTCATGGGAAGAATAAGTATATAGTTATATAATATTGTCCTAATGGACATTTGCAGCTGTACTGAGATGCTAACAGCATGCAGAAACCATTATGTTTCCAGTTGTTTGGCAAAAGTTAAGAAACCTCATATATATATATATATTTTAAAGTTAACTGTAAAGTAAATCCAGATGGTTCTGTCTCACACAGAAAAGCAGTCTTCAAACTAGACATGTAGTTGTAGCCTGGCTATAACTTGTTTTGATTACTGCAGAGAGAGAAATGCTTTAAATGGCTGCACCCTCCTCACAAAATGCTGCATGCCCTTGATTCTTGCTGAAGTCAACTGGCATTTACACCGCACTACATAAAACTTGTCTGACAATACCTAGCGTGCAGGAGTATCTCACTGGGCGTTACTCGTTTAATTTCTCTTTATACTGAAGTATTGCTTAATGGCCTCCATCAGGGTTGGGGCTCTGCTGAGACAGGCATTGCAGACCCATAAAACAAAAATGACAATTGCTGCCCTAAGTAACCTACTGTTTGAGCCTGGGTTTGTGCTTCCCTCTTCATCTCCCAGCTACAGATTGCCATAAATATTGGTTGCATGCTTATTTTTGATTGATGTATTCAGAGTTTTATTTGATTCTTTAATAAGCTCTGTCTGTTGTGTTCATTACTTCATTTCAGCCAGACGTCGGTTGTGTTGCTGCTATCAGCAGGGGAATCAGAATTATGTTGACTTGTGAGGCCATTCTGCAAATCAAATCAAAGGGTCAGCTTTGCTTCACAGAGCAACGATTTCAGTGGCTGAATGTTTTAAGTTGACACATTAAGGAGCATTTCTAAAAGTCTGAAAATAGGAGGAACTGAAAGGTCCATCAGAAATTATAGACCTGTGATGTGTTACTTTTTAATGTTTTGTGGTTTTCTTTTTGTACTCAATAAGCAAACGTTCTTGTAGATAAAGGTTGATGTTGTTCAAGTCAGATAACAAGTAGACACACTGTTTTATGAGCTTCTTGGGCAGTATTGTCAAGAGAGTAATTTGGATTTGACCTGATAGGAGTCAAATTTACTGGCCGGTGCATCTCTTGCTGTGTCTGTGACAGGGCTAATAGGCCAGTATCGTGGCTGTGTTTGTAAGAGAGTATGTGAGATGGGGCAAAGCAAGTTCCCTGGGGGTTAGGAAGGAAGGACCCCAGTCCTGAACAAGGCTCCCTGGGTTTGTGGGGTGAGGCTGGGGCCATGGCTCTGAAAGGCATTTTGTTCACTGTTCTGCTTTTTCTCTCACTGTCAGCAGAAAAAAAATGTTCTGGGAGATTTGTGTTGAAATGGAGTAGAGATCCCAAGGCATAGTAATGTGGAAAATAAGGATGAGGTCTTTCTTGTAACCTCCCCTTACTGAAGAATGCTGGGAACAGGGAGAGCCTGGGGCCCCAGATTGCTGACTCCCCTGTGCTCAGTGAGTGCTAAGGGGAAGCCCTGCAAGGAGAGCACCTACCAGAGGAATCCTATGCAGAGAGAGTACCCACTCATTCTGTGTTGTGCAGGGCATCCTGATGTGCTCGTCAGGCCCAAAAATGGGGCATCTCCAATTGGTTAGTGTTTAAACTGACCTCTAAAGAAAATGGCATTGCCAAAAATCAAGGGGATTTTGTCCCTAATTTACCACAGTAACACACACAGAATTGCACCTAATTCTCTTGACAAGAGAATTGGGAAACTGCCACAGTCTGTTTCTGCTCTTGCTATTCGTGGGGATAAGAAGCTCTTTTTCTTCTACTTCTCCGTATCATTAATAACACATTGCCACAGAGGTTCCAGAAATGTGTGGTCCAACCTATTTCCTAAGCATAGCACACTTAAAAAAATAAACAATAATAGTAGATACTTGGTATGTAACTCTGATCAGAAAAATTGTCCAGACATGCTGAGAGGAGGTTTCAGGTCAGAGTAATCTCATGGTATACGGAGTGCCAAATCTAGACTTAAATAGAGCTGGGAGACAGAAATTGGATTGATGTTTGCAGTCCACTTGGTACATGCTTCTGGCTTGCTGGCAAGGGAAATGGGGAAACACCAGATTTGCCATGCTGGTGCCATTGGTCTGGTGTCTGTTCCACTGGCTGTGGTCAGTAACAAATCCATTAAAGGAAACTATATGAAATCTGTGCTCCCCACTTATGGGATAAATTTTCTGCCCTTGAGAAAATCTGTTTACTCTTCCCACTCCACCTCCTTAGATAAAGCTTGGCTGAAAGCCTGAAGTTTTACATCTTTTCCAAAACTATTTATTTTCTTCCAATGTAAATTGTCTCTGATGGCAGTTTTTCTTATTTATGTGACTACATTATACTCTCTTTAACTTTTCTATGGTCTTTGCCTCCAAGTGTTCTGATAATGAGTTGGACAGACTAAATAATGATGACAACTATAACACTAACAGGTTTGAAATATGTCCCCTTTTCATTCTTCCTTAGCAAGCTTGTGGGAAGTTTACCCAGCCACTGCTCAGGTGCAGCTGTTCTGCTGTACTTGGAACATCTGGTCCTGTGGTACTGTATGGCTGTGTCCTACCATCCTTCTCGAAATAATCAGCTGCACTTCATGTCATAAACCCCCACAACAGCAAAACAATGTCTCATAATCCACCAGGAATGCTCCAAACCACCTCAGGGCAAGTGCCTTTTAATGACTTTTTGCTCTGAGTTTGATCAGGTTCCAGACTATTTTAAGCTGAGAACACCATAAATGCTGGAAATTAGGTAGTCCATTTCAGGAAAAATGCAAAATCCAGACTGAGTAGATCTGCAAAGCAGAAATAGGGTTGTTACATTTTGAGAGAGATAGCAAGGCTGCCTTAATAGATGGCATTCAAGTACAGCTGCTTATGGTTCTTAACTGGTGTTGGCCCATGAAATGCATACTTAGAAAGGAAATTGGGGAGAGCTAACACATGCCTGGGGGCTTTGAAGTTATTATCATCCACATGCATAAGAACAGGAGATCCTCTCTAGTCCAGCAAGTACTGAGAAATGAATGAGTTTGGCGCATACATCAAAGGTCTTCACTTGTAATTTGCTTAAGAGATTAAAAATGAAATATGAGGGAATTATTGAGGAAGAGCAAGCTGCTGTTTTTTCCCCCTTGCAGCAGGAAAGAACAATTGAGCATCTATTCTGACTGAAAGTGATTACTGAAAAGCTTTCTGACAACCTGGAGAAAAACAGCAGTTGCATCTTAGTTTCACTGACATCAAATAAGCTTTTGATTTACTGAGACCCAACTGGACCTGTCCAGCGCCAAGGATTGTCTTTGAGAAGCAAACAAACTTCATAAAGCTCTTTTTCTTTTACAGAGCCACAATCTCTAAAGCAATGCATTGCCAGACCATGAAATATGCTCTTCATTTCAGCTACCAGAAATATTCAAAACTAGTGACAAACACCTGAAGCCTGCTACTTTTCCCATGCCTGTCAAATGTAATTTTGACTAAGGTTCTTGAGTCTGAGTAACCATAAGGAAGGAGAAAGCATTGACAAGTTATTAAGTCATAGCCAGGTTAGGAGATATGGAAGCTTGATAACAACTGTGCACTTCTGGGAAAAAAACTATGAAAGCTTTGGAGAAGGAAGGAGCAGACAAGTGGCTTCCTGGAACAGCTTCCAGTAGGGTTGCAGAGCATGGGAAACCCTTATTTTTGGGATTTGAGGAAAGACTGTGATGAATTTTTGAAAAGAATCCAGAGATATTGGCAGAAGTCTAGATCATGTAAGTCTTCCCATTGCACATCCTTTTCTGTGGCCAAGTCAGAGATGCTGTGGAAGGACTTGTTGCCTCTGAATTAAGATCACATACTTTTAAACAGATCCTGGCCTTCTTTGGAACAGATACAGGAAGTGATGTGTGTTAGTCTATAACATGACCCAAAATGCTGACTACAGATCATTTCCATGCTTACTTTGAAAATTTCCTTGACAGAATAAAATTTGTATGGTTTGTTGACTTTATATCTATCATACTTTAACATCTTCCCTTCACCACCTCAAATTCTTATTGAGTGTTCTTGGTCCACATAATTTTCTTTAGGTTGGAATTTTACCTGCTTTTCTATGTTCTGAAGTGGGTGGTCCTTAAAAAAATGTTGTCTGTTACTTTGCTGTCCCTTGAGCAGAATATCACCAGTTCAGCTCATTGTTTTTATATCATGGAGGCACAAGGCAGTAGTAATAAAAATGACAGTAGGTTTTCCAGTCAGAATTAATCAACTACATTTATGAGCATTGCTGCTCTTAATTTTTCTGCAGTGTTAAAATAGTCACTTGTTAAAACAGCCAATCTTGTCCACAACCCCGGAAATAAACAGACACTGAAAATTTTGAGGCAAGCTATTAGCTTGACCCACTGCTTTTCCAGTAAGACACCAAAGCACCCACATTTGTGCAGTCGTGTTTCAACACACCTTATTCCAGCTGTTACAAATGCTGATTTCACTGTAAACTATGGATTCAGTCCTCTGCATTTTCCTGACTTACAGACAGTGAAGTGACAACCAATTATTTTAAAAGAACGTTAATGTAGAGTGTTTTCACATGAATGAAAATGTGAAAGCCACCACAGACCTGAGAACACAGCCTAGTGGCAGAAAAGAGCATGGAAAGGGGTGTCAGGAGACACTTTGCTGCCAGAAAGGGAGTGCCAGGGGACAGGACTGGCCATCAGAAACATTTACTTAAGGATTAAAACTGTGGAAAAACTGGCTGGATGTTCAGTGAGATGATTTTAAAAAATCTTTGCAGGAAAAAAGGACTTGGGGCTGAGATGTAGACCCTAAGTGTTTGAAAAATTTAAGCTATCAACAGGAGTTGCTGCCTAATGCAATTATAGCTCATTTTCTATCAGAAAAGTCATGTGTATAAACAGTGCATAAAATTCTTGCTGAGCATATTTTTGAAATGTCTTGAATTCTTTAGTGCTATGAGTAAGCCTGGTTTTTGAGAAAGAGAACTATATGGCATGCCAGAGATAAATACAGGTTTTACCTATTGACTTGTCTCTTTAAAGAGAGAGGAAGAGAGAGCAGGTGGAGGGTGAAAAACCTAAAGGAAGAAAAACTTGAAAGTAGAATACTGTATCAAATATTGTTTCCTTGGAAACAAAAAGGAAGATTACATCACAGGGTTCAAGCCTATAAATAGAAACCTAGCAGTGCAGATACAAAAGAAATTCTCGTTCCTAGAGAGAGAATGTAGAAATGAAGATGACCTCCCTTTAGACACTGCTGTCACAATGCGGTCAGCACAACCTGATTGTGAGGAGGAGCAGTAAATTTAGCTGATGGTACATGACAGTCTTCTCTCAATTAGCTGTAGCAGTCAGCTCAGGGAACTGGTTCAGCTGGTGAGAAGAGGTACAATTTTCAGGCTGCTATAAATACCATCAGTGTCTCCAGAGCCCTGCTATGCTGCTGTGGCAGAAATTACTGAAAGTCTTCAGCCTGAACTCTAAATCCTTTGGGCAGCCATGACAGGACAGTGAAAACATCAAGCCTGTAGTAATGTTTCTAAGAAACAACCTGGGCAAAGCATCTCCGTGCTCTGGTGGGAGTTCGGGCCTTTGGAGAACATGAGCTGCGACTCACGGGAGTGACTCGGGGTTTGTTCTCCTGTGGACCCCACTATGCCCTGCCCCCTTCTCCTGGCTCTCTTGCTCCTGCTGTATTTGTGTGGCTGTCATTCCTGTGCTGAGGGCCGTGGGGGTGAGCAGGAGCACCTGAGGAGGCTCTCGAGGCAGGCACAGAGGGGTGGCTCAGAACACACTGGGTGCCTCCCCTGCTGGTCTCAGTGGTGTTGGGGGCCAAGCTCTTGCATCCTGCTAGTGTGAACTGTGATTGTAAGTGTTTTCTGTTTCTGAGTTATGTTTCCTGATGCTGTGGAATATTTATACAATTAGTTGCTAAACCAAATAATGATATTTTCATTGTTACAGATGAGTTCCTTTGGACTATGCAGTGGTTCATCTTACAACCTTTACTTTTTAGTGACATGAAACTTTCTCTCTGCAGCTGAACACTCATGTGAGTGTGTATAAACAACACTGCTAAAAGGATAGCTCTAAAATTGGGCAATTCATGCATCTTATGGGCTAATGTAGCTAAATCTGCCTTCGGAATTCTAAAGCCTTGAATAAATTGTATTATTGTACAGTCTTTCCATATGTTTAAAAAAAAAATCAATTGGCTATGGCTCTTTTAGGAAACAATCCCCTTCAAATTGAGACACAGATTTTTTCCATCAGTTTGTATGTGATAACTTAGGGCCTGGTCAAATTTCCACTTTCTGGTGGGAATCATCCTGGTTTGAGCTGGGAACTTAGTGTGACCAACAGCTCACAAAGGATTGCTGCTTCCCAGAGCTGACAGAGTAGGGACTGGAGGTACTGGTAAATGAAAAGATTCCTTAAATGTCCTAATGTCATGGATGTTGATGATGCTGTAATATATATGTATGTATACATCCTTCTCTGGCACTGCTCATTATAAGGCATAGCCAAGTCAATGAAGCAGCATATGCTCCCAGCTGCTTTAGCCCTAGGACATGGTGCGCCAGGTGGCAGAACTCTACTCTTGTAGCTTTTTTTCCATGTCTTGTAACGTGGTACATACTCCTAAATCTACCAGAGAATCTCAGCTTTCCTTGACAGGGAAGAGGAGGAGGAGGAGGAATCTAAGTTTATTGCCCTTGTCTAGAAAATAATGAAAACAACGAACTTTAAGACAAATAATAAAATCCCATGCTTTATAAAGACGTCCTCGCAATGGGAAGGGGTGTATATGTATGTGATACAAGAGTTCTAAACATCTGGGGCTGAGAGAAATACAATTCTTGCTTAGGTAGATACAGGGGTCATTTGCACGTGTCTGAGTCTATATGTGATTCTGCATCCAAGACTGTTATTACCATAATAAATTTTTAAGTACCCAGAGCTATGAATGTCTAGTGCTAAGGGAAATCTGGATAGGATTTGAACCTTGTCGTTTGTGTCAATCTTCAGTTTAATCTTGTTGTTTTAATTTGAAAGAATTGTAAAGGATTTGGCATACTTGTTTTCATGGGACAAGTGGTTTGAGTGGGGAGGGGATGCTGATATGATGATGCTTTCTGTGACTTGCTTGAGCTTGCTGCTGTAATCTCTCATGTCTGAATCATTGTGCCTGCACAGTTTGCTTCTTTCTTTTCAAAATAGAAGTTCTACATTGTAAGTTGATATTCTGTGGTGCAGTGTTCTGCCAGTATAATCACAGAGTTCCAGAAGTGCACTTCCAATATATTGCATGGAAAAACTACTAGAATATGTAGATTTTTAAAATATTATTTTTCCAAGTTGCCCAAAATGAATTTCTTTATTTTTTAGCAGACTTTATTGACTTTATTTATAGACCTTTATTGGCAGGCAAGCATTTCTGAGCATTGGGACGACTGGATGACCAGCTTGAGAAAGATGCATTTGTCTGTTAAAATGCTTTTGGATGGCTGGCCAGTCATTCTGCTATGGCACTGGTACTTGACATCTGACCAAAAGGAAGTGGGAGAGCAGAGATGCTGTGAAGTTGATATATGTCTGGTGTGAAGCAGGCTGGATTAGAAACTGGAGGTCTTGCTGAAGGTTAATAGTGATGGTAAAACTAGCATGTAACCATAACATGGAGGTATAACAGAATATAAAATAATTTTTTTTTCTTCAAAAAAAATGTCAATAGGTAAAAACATGAGGTGAATTGAAGAATATAATAGAAGAAACAAACAATTTTATTTGTAAAATTCTAAATACTCTTTGTGTTACTGACTTCTCCCAAGCACTCCCTACCTCCCTGAAGAGCCACATCTTGCTATTCTGCCTGATCAAATGAGCTGTTTAAATTAAAAGCACTCTGAGACTAACATGCATGCCAGAACTGTTTTCCTTGGTACAGTTTTCATTTCTTGTTATATTATGCCTCCTTTGATTAATTCAAATATGTAGGAAATGAAAAAGATGGTCACTGATTTTCAATCAGTTATGTATTCTAGTCAGGTATCAGCTAATTACACGCAGACAATTAGCACTTGCATCTGAGAAATATGTAGTTTAGCCTTCAGCTGTGCAGAGTGTGCAAGGCTGGGACTTCCCTAGGAAAAGTGAGGAGGAGGAGAGCAGTCTCCCCTGGTTTGTGATGGTATTTGGTCCCAGGATCCAGGAGCTGGGGTGCAGCCTCTCCCTGCAGCCAAGTGCTGCCTGGCTGACGAGGCTGGATCCTCACTGGTGTAGACTTTCCTTCTGCAAAACCCTTGGCCAGGGAACATCTTCAGGGAACATTCAGGGAATCATCTTGTTGTTGGCCATCATAGATTGAACCCTTTAGAAATGTTCTCTGCATGGGTGACCTAGCCAAGTCACAAGTACTGGTACCTCCAAGCATGGCCATAGCCACAAAAATTGGGCAGCTTTTTGATAGTTACACATACACACACAGAGGATTGGAAATGCAAGTCAATGAATAGAACAAAAAGTAAATTTAATTCTCCAAATATTCTCAGTTTGAATAGTCTCTGATAAAATGTTTTCTTCCCTCTAGTGAGAATAGCAAAGAAAATTGTCTTTGAGTCCAGCCCTGGGATCCTGCTGTGTCTCTCTTGTGAATGAGAAATGAAAAGTGGCCATTCATTGCTGAATGATTATTTTTCCCCTTCAATGGAGTGTGGGGGGAGAAACCCTCCAAAATCCAAGTCTTCTATGAGTCCAGCAGACTAAAAGCATGATGAAACCTCTGGAGGGAAGTAAAAAGTTATGAATGGAGAATAAAATACTGATGCAGAGCAAAAGGGCTGTTGTGTATAAAGAGCAGATGGGAAAATGTTGAGTTTCAAGTTTAAAAGACAAGGATCTGAATCTCATTCAGCTGAGCAGGGGAAGTGGTTTGGGTTTCCTTTCCTTGGAGGTTGGCTCCACTTGATGGATTGTCGAGATGTGCTATAAATGTTTAAGATTTATAGGAGAGGCTCCAAGTAATATTAATGAATAGCTAAAAATAGATATGATAGGAAAATATAAACTGACAAACAGATCATCCAGCACAACAATAACTTCATAATCATGCAACTGTTGCCAACTGAAGATGGGAGATGTGGCTTGAAAATGAGCTTTTGTTTTTCACATCTGAAAGTTAAAGGAGTTGGAGTGGAAACAGATGTTCTTGAAAACAATATGTCAGAATAACTCTAGTAACAGCCAATTGTCGCCAGAGCTGAGCAAATAATTCCTTGCTTACTCTTCGCTAGCTGATGGTTTTCCAGTGGTGGGTGGGGATTTTGTAAAGAACTGATTTATTTATTTATTCATTGTAAGCAACCTAAATGATGTTGATGCAAAAATTTTCATTGTCTCACTTCTAACAGTTCTGTGCTTCTTGGGAATTTTTGTTGAAGAGCTGTTGATCTTCCAAAAGCAATCTTAAGGGCTTTGATGGATCATTTTGGTTGTAAATGTTTTTGAGGATTGAATTTTTGATATTTAGTATTACATTAATTGATTAATTATAATTGTTATTGAATTAGGAGGAATTAGATTATTTGTTTTCATAGAAAGGGGTTTGTAGAACAGCAACTGTCAGAAGTGTTTTACACTGGGAACAACCACACGAGATCTTATCTACTACAACAGCAGAATAATTGAGCTTTCATTTTTACTGTCTGCTGAACACCTACAGAAGAGAAACATTCAACTCAGTGGCTGATGTGTGGACAGACAGAAGCATCAAAGATCCTTTGTGCTGCTATGAACTTGGTCTGTGCTGGATGTCTGCTTAATGTGCTGGAATATCTTTGTGGTCATGAAGATGACTGGCAACAAACAGGACCAGTCTGCAGCAATTGGGGGACCCTATTCCTTGACAAGTAACATTTTGTGTGAGAGGAGGCTCTGCCCATACCTTGAGCAACAGACAGATCAGAAGTGTGAGCTGAATCCCAGTCTTGCTTTTTAACTTGGTGTTTAAGAACTGATGTTTTTATCTGTCCAGCTGGCTGGACTTGCTTGTGCAGATTTTCTATTTGTACCATTGTGAAAATAGTTTTATTTGCAATGGTATTTCCATTGGGAGATGCCTTTGTCTGCAGAGCCACTTCCCTAAGAGTGGTTTCAAAAGTTAGTCTGTGGAGAATATTGCATCTTGTCTTGCAGTATTCAGATACCCCTTTAAAATGTAAAATAACATCTTATTCTTTTTCAGATACTATTATCACCTTACTTGCCGCCACCTTATTGTCTGAAATGTGGGCAGAGCTCAAAGATCTGGGGGAGCTGTCATGGACTTCACTTTAATTTAGTAATCAAATGAGAGAAGTCTGGATAAGACATGATATGGCAACATCACAGAAGCTGCTCTGTGGCAGGGTGGAGAATAGCTACTGGCAGGGGAGGAAGAAAAAGGACAGTTTTTTAGAGAATGAGGCAAGTTTGCTTGAACAGCTGGGGTTGTTGAGCATCAAGATGATTGAAGGATGTTATGGAGGCAGAAGCAGGCGGAGGAGAGACAGAGTCAGCTCCTCAGCTAACACTGCTGGGTATTTTTAGGAATCTTCCTGAGAGTGCTTTCTGTATATAAACAGTCAAGGCAGAGGTGAGGGGGAGCAGTGTAACTCAATGATACTTGTACTGCAAATAGTACATTGCAAAGAGCAAACTGTTTGACTTTATTAAACTGCAGCCTCCTGCAACAGATCAAGGGTCTAATTTCTAAGCAAAATAATTGTAGCCTAAAGAAAACTTAAACGTTGAAAGTCCCATAGGCCCTAGATTCCTGTTTGACTTGGCTTCAGGAGCTGCACATACTGTTTGAACCTTAGACTATGAAGTAAATTTGCAAAGCACAAGCTGTTTTGAAACCCCTTTCCACAGTAACACATAGCCTTGTTATCAGAAAAATACAGGACAAAAGACAATGGGAGGAGGATCAGTCTGGCAAGTGGGCTTGACAGTGCTTTGCAATTCTGGTGGGGCTGGCAGGAGTTGGGCAGATCTGGTCTAGGCATCAGGGCTATGCAGGTGAATGTTGCCTGGGCTTGGTGGGCAGTGCCAGGGTTAAAGCAGAATCGGAGCCATGGGCTAGCTTGGAAGAGGGCAGTGTAATGCAGAACCGGGGTCTGCCTGAGACTCCTTCCCTCCATCCTTGTTTACAGGCATGGGGGTTATTTAGGATGCTGTACCTGAAGAGTGGTCCTGTGTGTGCTGGAAGCAAAAGCTATGGATGAAGATGCTCCCATAGGAGAGCCATCCTTGCTGCTGCAACTCCAAAGCTACCTGTACAAGGAGGAATGAGTCAATGCACCTGTGAGAAAAAGGCTGACACTCTTAGCTGCTGCCACTACACATGGTAAGTACCTGGACAGTATCTTGGCTGGCATTTCTTTCCATGGGAAACCTGTCATTGCCACCATCTCTTTTCATGAAACTTGTTGAAAATTTCTGTCCTCTCTTCCCTTGGCACAGCAGATTTATGGCCTCATTTTCCTTTTACAAATAAAACCCTAAGCACAAATCCAAAGGATAAATAACACAGTGCAGACATGCCCATGGCAATATTCTCTGTGTCACTGCTGAATGTCTGAGAGGAAAAGCTAGTGAAGGCAAGATATCTCATGTGAGAAAACACCTCTCATGCTTTTGTGCCAATACTGGAGTTTGGACAGCAATCCTCTTGTGCTTTTCCCCAAACATCCTGCTGCAGCTCAGGCAAACTTCAGGTGTCTGCAAAAAGAGGCTAAGGCACCCATCCTTCCTGGCAGGGCTTTTGTGAGGGAGGTACACCAGCTCTGCCACTGCACTCAAGGTTTCTCTTTCATAAGGACAGAATGGACAAGTTCATAAATAAACTGGAGTGTTTGCTCTGCACCAGGTAAGGGTGTTCATGGAAATGGTAGTGGTGTCACTGCCACTGCCCATTAACACTTTAAGAGGCTTTTGTTTAACTAAGCACAGGAGCAATAAGCCTCAGTGTGCAGGACATGTGGGTCAGAGGATAGGACTAAATTGTCATCAATACGGAGCCTGCCCCTGTGGCCCTGCCAGGCCACCTCCACGGTGCTGCAGCCCTCACAAAGAGGGGAGCTAATGGTGGGCTCAGTAACATTGTCTCCTGAAGGGTGGAGAACCTGTAAGGAGATGGGGGACCTGCTTCTCACTGTCTCTACTTCACAGCAATGCAAAGCAATCAAAATAGGACAGGCACTTCTAGAAAAGGATTTTTTTGTCCTGGGATTAGATTATTCTCTTTGTGTCTTTTTGAGTGTTTTTGACCTCTTGTTTTTACTGTTTAGTTGTTTTTTTTCCCATGTCGAAGAGAAAGGGTCTACTATGCACCCATAATGGTGCCAAGAGCCAGAAGGCCTACTCTGCCAGTGCCCTAGCTTACCTTGCACACTGCAGCTCCAGACAGATGTATTGATCCCTGCTGCAAGTCATGGATGGCAGGGAAATCCATGGCCTGCCCTGGCTGGCTAAAATGGTCTCATAATGGCCAACAGGCCTCAGCTGGGGTAACTATGCTCAGTCAGTCTCACAAGTTGCTCACTTTGAGTTCTTCCCTGAGTTTCCAGATGTGCAACTCGGTGGAAATGATGACCTGTCCTGATGGGCTCAATGCATGGGGATTTTGGACTGTTGTGTTTCATACACTTCTTGTGCTTTAATATAGGGATTGGCATGGGTCAAGTTACAGAGGCTTGAAGGGAGTGGTTAGTAAGGCAACTGAAAACACCACTCCCAAAACAGTGTCAGCATGGTCTGCAGTAAAAAAGAATCCCAGACAGACCAAGGTGGAAGAGACCCAAGTGCCAGGAGTTGTTCAGTCACTATGCTTACTTACTGAAATCTAATCTCCATGCTGTGGCAGGCAATAAGAGGCCTGTGAAAACTATAACCTCACTGATTTTTTCCATCATTAGCTATGACCTCGCTTTTGACTGCTTACTCCAGTCTCAAAGGATGGGACCCTTTCTGGAGGGAAGACATGTGCCTCTGTTCCCTGAGAGGAAATTAGTCTGTAGCATTGCTATGCTTTACTTAATATGTTTATGAAAGTGGAAACACCACCTGAATTCCTCTATAGACTCTGCAGGGAAATCATGTTTCCATATTGTATTATGAGAAATGAAGCAAAGGTGTGCTATGCTCAGTTAATATTTTTAATGTATGGAGGTAAAAGAAACTTCAGTTCAGAAGAAGTATATGCTTCCCTCTTTCTATTCGACATCCATGGTGCTATAAATACAAACTGCAGGGTACTTTCAGAACTGAGAGCCTTTAAGGCTTCTCGAGGGAAAACATCACACCAAATTAATCTGCCGTCAAGTGGAAATTCTATATTGTTTGCATTTGCCAATGTTCTGTATGTGGCTGTAATTGCACTGAAGCAAATATCTGCTTCGAGTTCTTCACAAGATTAAATGTGGCCAATTGGGCGTAAAAGAGTAATTGAAATGCAGAGCTGCTACTTTGGATTTGTTAGAGGCATTGCTCATTTTTGCACTGACATGACGACACTAGGTTCTGACTTTCCACTAAAGCAGGGAAATTTGGGGAATGTGATTTTGAGCATCGGGTTGCAAGCTAAGAGGAGGACATTTCTGTCTGGCACTGCGCTGCCCCGCAGTGTGCCAGCAGGCAGTGTGCCCTGGGCATGCTCCTTGCTCCATGCGTGCAAGGGGACACCTTCCTCTCTCTGAGCAGCTGAGAGGCTGTCAACAGCTGGGCCCCAGGGTGCAGCGTCTGCTTGAGAGCTCCAGAGCTGGCTCTTGAGGATTTCATGGTCCTTAAGTTCTGAATATTCGCCATACTCAGCAAAAAGGACTAGTGAATGTCCAGCAAGAGCCTCCGTGGCTTGTAACAGAGGGAGCCCATGGTCTGAACTGGATCCTGACTAGTGTCACCACGTCAGACCAAAGGATCATGTCAGCTTGCAAAAACAGCAGTCTCACCCTAAGCCAGCTGGATGCAAAATGTTAAAGATTTGCTTAAAAGCCTCATGCTTTCTTTTTATTTTACTAGTTTAGTCATTTTCCCTCTTGCCAAATAAATGCAATTATAAGCAAGAAAAAAGGATTTTTTCAAGTTGACTGTGTTGCCTTTTAATTCTACATGAAAAACCCAACTGCTCCCTATGCCCTGCCCAACAGGTAGTTAAATAAACAGGCCCAGGTGAGCAAAACTGCCAGTTTGAATACTTCTTTATTTCACTTTCTTTCCAGTTAGTGGGCTTATGCAAAAAATACATGCCTAACAGCTCCTAACAGTTTGCTCATGCTCAGCCTTTCCCCAGTTCCTCCATACAGCTACAGAGCAGTCCTGACAGCATCCTTGCACTCTTCAGTGAGGGCAGCATCTCTTGGGCTGGCACCAGGAGACACAGCTTCTTGGCACTAGCAGGCCTCTGTTCCTCTGCCTGTGCTCCTTCCTAACTTGAGGTCCAACTCCCGAAGCTGCTGGAGGAAGCCGGAGTTGGGGCAGATCCCTCTGTGGGAGCGCACAGTCTGAATGGCAGCCGTGAGGGACATACCTTCACAGATCATTAAGAAAGCGAGGACAAGAGTTGCAGATCGACTGATTCCCATTGCACAGTGAACCAGTACTTTGCCTGGAAAAATGAGAGAGATTTGCAATTATGCCAGCAGGCCTCATGGAGGGGTTTATTGTGCTGGAGCAGAGATGGAAGGTGGTTCTGGGGATGGGCAAGCAGGTATGTGCAGCCCTGAAGAGCAGCCCTGGTGCAGTTCCCCTGATTGGGGTTTTTCACTGGCTGGGGACAGAAAATTCCTAATTGTGTTCCAGGATCCATGGTCACTTGTTTGAGCTTAGCTGTCAATCTGACAGCACACCCTTATCCCTCCTGCCCAGCCTGCCATCCGTTGTGTCCCTGCTTGCTCATGTGTGGTTTTGGGAGTGATGTACTTGCTGGCAAAGTTTCAAGAGTTCACGCTTGAAGGCCATGCTGTGGGAAGCAGCCTTGGCAGGTTGGCAGGTTACTTACTACCAGAGGGCTTGGAAACTTGGGATTTCAGAAGTACAATGCTCAGGATTGCTCACTGCTGTTACAGCAACACCCCTGGTTTTCCACAAAAAACTGTTTTTTTCCACAAAAAAACCTCAACTCACTCCTGGTTTTCTTTTTTCTTCTTTGCTTAGGGCAGTAATGCTTTCTGAGGGTGCTGACTGCTGGCCAGGCTTTTTTGAAAGTGTTTGAAGAAAATGGGCATTATCATTAAGAACAGCCATTTGTATATGGCATTTGCACCAGCTCACTTAAGCATTTTTATTTCTAAAACTTACCCCATATTAGTCACTGTTCTTCCATAATGCCTCTATTTCTGCCTGTTCTTTAAGTGACCAGTAGGAAGACAATTTATGAAATGTTTTTACTTTTCCAGAGATTTCAGTGCAAAGTGTGCATCTTTGTTAGGAGTTCATTAGGAGTGACATCTTGGGTCCCTCCCCTGTTGCCATAAGTGAGCCTCAGGGAGCACCTTCTTCACTCTACACTGCTTTTGGTTTTCCTGCTGTGATCATGAATAGAAGCAGCCATTGGAAGGAGATGAATATTTCTTTAAATCATCTTATTTGAAATTAAAGAATGTTTTTAATTAAAGGGAAATTTTGTTCTCAGATGGAAGAATTCAGGTTTCTGGTCCTTTCCCTCTAGATGTAAATAACGAGCTCATTCCAGAACCTGAAAATTTGCATCTTGTAAATATTGTAAAATGCTTCAACTTTCAAAAAAATGGTAAGATCAATGAGAAATTTTTGAGTATGGAACTCAATTGTATAACTGTTCTACTCAATTATAACCATGCCTGAACATTTTCAAGCTCTCTTGTCCTTTGCTGAAGTCAGATCTTTTTCTCACAGAGACTGTGACCCAGCAATTCAGCATTATTAGAGTAACAAGTGATTAGAAGCAGGTGCAAACTTCTGACCACCTAATGGACAGCCTCCCATTAAGGCAGCTGAAGAAAATGTCTTTTTAGCGTGGAAGTTTCTGAACAATTCTTCACTGGAAATCTTCACAAGTTTGAAACAAAGCATTTTCTACCTTTTTTTAATTTTATTTTTTCCAGACTGTCACATATGTGGTCTCCTGTTCATTCATTGTATAGCTGTACAAAATGCAACTTAGTGGCAGTGCAATTTATATCCAGAAAAGATGAAAAATCAGTGATGACAATCCCATGTTGCTTTTTTTCCTTTGGAGATGGAACAGACTATCTCAGATGCTGCTTCTCTGCAAAATGTAAGGAGAGGTAGAAAGAACAGACAGCTTTTCAGGGCAAGCTCCTTGCTTTGTTTGTGCTTACAGCATCTTAATCTCTGTATTACTAGGGTGTAAGACAAAAATATCCGTGTTGGATGATGAGCCTAGATCCAGACAAAAACCTCAGACTGATTGCCCCCATCCCCCCAGGTGTTAATTCTGGGTACTTTGTGCACAGCTTTTAATCTTAAATCCCATTTTGTTTATGACAGAGTATTTATTTAGCAACCATTCTAGTTCTGACTAATGATGATGGCATAGCCACATGCTCGGAGAGCGTGAGCATGTGTTGTGAAAACCTGCTCTGGCCAGCAGGTTTAGAGAAGTGTTGAATTCCACAATGTATGTGACACAGCCCCCTCTCATTATCCCAGCATGAGAAATCTGAGTGCACCCCTAAAGATAGACATGTCCTCAGTAGAAATAAAGGGACAAATATAGTCTCCAAGGAAGTGGCAAAAACAGCTCCGGTGACAGCAGACTTGGACCTGGCATCAAAACCTTTGGGGGAAGGAAGAGGTTTTCAAATGTAAGGCCAGTTTTGCAGAATTTCTATTTCTGTTTTCTCATTCAGATACAGTTTCACAGAATTTACTGAGATATTGATGCCCTTATTCAAGTAAAATTGCAGCTATCTGTCACTTCCATTAACTTCATGAAAATTCTTGGAAGTGAAGTCCTGATTTTTATGGGCATATATACGGAGAAATGTTTTGCACCCCTGCTAAAAGATAATGCTAATTTGAATTTCCATCAGACTTCTTTTTCAATATGCTGCATTTCCATTAGCTTTCCCACCAACCTTATAGGGTATGTATGCTCTATTGTCTTCCCCAGAGGAGGCACTTGGGATCCAAATAACCTTAGTCTGAGATTTTCAGAGAAGCATAAAGGAATCAGGAACACAATTTCAATTTGAAAAAATACTGCAAATAGGGTTAGGCCAAAAGATTTTTGAAAAATCTTTGCTTCAGTGGTTTGCAGGAGGCCTAACTGCAATGTGGTGGCAGGAATGGGAAATACAGACATTCACCCAAATGGCACCCCGAAGAACAGAAGTCAAGGGACAAAACATTCTGAAAATTTTTCTTGGAGTCAGAACCATTCTTTTTTGTTTTTTTTCTTTGTTTGAAAACTTCTGAGCTACCAGCACTCTACAACTAAAAGAAAAAGAATTTATGGTTTGAACTGCATCACAATGGATAAAAACAAACAAGAAAAAAACAGAAAGAAGTGGCCTTAATGTTAGATTTGATTTTGCATTACTATATATTTTGACAATAAATGTATTCTGAATTTGTGCGTAAACTGGACGGGGGACAGGAGACTTGATGTTCTGAATCTAACTTTTGTAAAATTGTTTGAGTCCTTTCCTCACCCCCCCACCCCCACCCTCTAGTCTATGAAGATTTCTGCCTTTGAAAATGCTCTGCCCTACCAGCAGTCTTGAACTGAAGACCAAGCTGAGCACAGGTATAAATGCTGCTGTTAAATATTTCCTGTTGTGTTTTTGTTGGAGGCACAGAAAGCAGAACAAATGCCAGGCTCCTGCTCGTACAGGCTGGCTCTCTTGTTTTGTGTCTGTGTCTGAGAGAAGACTGTGTCCAGAAAGAATACACTGAATTTTTTTCCCCTGTTTCTCTGGTTTATCTGCACTTCAGAAGAGTCTTCCTGTATCGGCAAAGAGCTTTAGAAGGTGTCTCAGCAAAAACCTGGACAAGCCCCAAGTATTGACCTTGGTCCTAATCTGCATGGTTCTCTAATCACTTGTTCCCGTGAGGATGTAGGTATATTATCTCTTTAACAAGTGCAATATGTATTCCAATATTGTTACCCTGTGTGCATAGTGAAACAAAAGCTATGATAAATGCTGGTACACTGACAATAAAATTACTTGTTTGTTGCAGATAAATCAGTCATGTGAAATGATTTAATTAATGTAAAATTGCTCTAATGAAAGCAGATTTGAATTTACTGTGTGATTATTTTTAGCAAACAAATTGAATGTTAAACTTGAATAAGGAAACAAAAGCTGTGTTGCTATTTGGTTCTGTTTACAGGGTCAGACCCTTGTCTCTTAGCAGTGGCTGCAAATGGGTAAAGTGACACTCTGAAGCCCTGGTGATGACATCCTGCATGTGACCAGCGCCTGAAGCACGTCTGCTCCGTGGGCTGACTGTGGCGGGCGATTCCAGCCATTCCATCAGCCCCTTGCGGGATGCAGCTGAGATGTCCCAGCACTCGGGCTCGGATTCCTGGGTGGCTGCTGGAGCACAGCCACAGAAAGCAGCATTCACAGAGGCAGTTGTGTGTTCCCCTGTCGTGTGGTAGGCAAGGAGGTTATAACCACATCTCCTGTACCACAGAATCTGCACCATGAGCTGCCATCTTCCAACTCTGCCCTCCCCACCCCCATCTGGTTTAACATACAGTGCAAAGAGAAGCTGGATTGGTCCCATGTTAAAAGGACCATGTTGCAACCTTCTCTCTGAGCATGAAACAGGATCCCTTAGGAATAATGGGATTAACTGAGGAGAAGTAGGGGCACTTAGCTTCTGGCATTATTGAATCTTGCAATCCTTATTTGAAATTTTGCACCACACATCTCGAGCTACTTTTTGCAGAGGCAGACAATAACTGTCATCTGTCTGGGATTTCTGCAGAACAATAACACTTGGTTTTTAACAGTGGATTATGGATATTCTATCCAGCTCATGCCTGCTGTAACTCTACTAACATCAAAGGGTTTGCACTAGGGATAAAGTTTGCACATTCAACTTTGCTGGCCAAATTCAAGTTGGGAAATTCAATGTTGTTGAACAAGATCAGTCATTAAAACACATAATAACTTATTGTCCTTTTGCTAATCATCATTAAATGAGCTAAATGTCCTAAACTAGCCTTTGCTTTCTTGCAGGATGGATTCAGTTTGGCTTAAGATGAGGCTCCAGATCTGTCACCCATAGTCAATGTCACAGCTGTCCTCACTCCATTGGATCCAGCAGAAGTATTCTGCTCAGCAGGAGAGCTCAGCTGGGCTAATGGGCCCCAGAGGCTCATGCCACAATTTTCTCATCTCCTGTTAGGTTTTAGCCAGGTGCAGAATCCACTGCCTATTTCTTGATTAATCCAGTATCTGTTTTGTCACAGCTGAAAAGAGCAAGAAGCCTACAGAGAGCTTTAAATAGTGGCAAGTCAGAGCAGGTAAGAGCTGTCATCTGCTGCAGAGTGGGAGGTCAGACTGATATATGTAACGCACCTATGGTGGAGTCAAGCGAGAGGACCCTTTTCTCCAGAGTTAAGCAGGTTTCATAACTCTGATCAACAAAAAGGTGACAGGAGAGGGAGCCTATCTTTTCATTTGCTCCACTGAAGTAGAGGAAGGGAAATGAGTTTGAGAGAGTCTACCATTTCAAGATTTTAATGGGTGATTTTAACCTGCCTGTTTTAAACATGTTCAGAGGTCAATAAAAGGAAAAGCTCTCTACTTGGGAACCTTTCTCTCAGCACAGTGTTAGTTTAATAGTTTTCATGACATGCTTTCATCAAGCTCTCTTTCGCTCCTTAGACTTTACAAAACCCTGCTGATTTACTTTGGGTTTAGCTGCACTCCAGAGAAATGCAAATTGTACAGGTGGCCATGCAAAGGGTCAAGATTGATATTCAAGGTATTGTCCTTTGATATTGAGCATGAGGGAGAAGGCCAGCACTTTTCCAGCTCCATGTTTTTCCTTGTAGGGAAGGGGACAGATTGTGCATCTGCTCACTCTTGTCTGAGCCTTCCCAAACAGCTCTGTTACATGGGCAAAAAAACTGCCAGGCTGTGCTGAAGGAAAGGCAGTCAAGGAAGTAGGGATTATAAAATAATGCTTACATGGCATAGCTGCAATAGTTGTGCATGAACTTTCTAATTTCTGCAACAAGGATGATGAAGGCAGTCACGGTGTGATGAAGCCATTGGCCACTGCAGCAGGAACAGCTCCCAAGTTAAGAGCAAGTAAGTGCACACCCCCCTGCTTCCTTGTGCTCACGCTCTGGCACCCGAGTTTTAAGAAACTACCTTAAAAACAAACTCCTTACATCATCAAAGACAATATTCTGTTCAGCTAAAGTAGAAATCTGGAATAAATCTGTCTATGCCATTTTCTAAACTTGTGGTGTAAAGCACCAGATTTTTTTCAAGCATGATGGAAATAACAATTCTTACCTAATTTTAGTGAGTATTTGATTCTTAGTTTTAAATATGTTTGTGCCTCATAAAGTCTTAACTTTGACTTGTTCTCTTAGGTAAAAAGGGTAATATATTTCGGTTAAAGAAAAAAAACTATGTTGAATTTGCTTGTAATAGTTAAGCAGCAGTCTTAAAAGACATCTCAAATGAACAGTAGTACCTCAAAGAAACAGTAGTACCTCATTACATCCTGTATTTAATATGGACAGGCCTCTTGTTACCTGGTATATTTTATTGTTGTTCAGTTTCACTGCTTATAATAAACACTACTTTTTTTCTTCTTCTAAATGATATGAGTAACAATCCCCTCCCCATCTCATCCCTGCACAGGTCACGGGTATTTAGCTGCTAAATTTCTGTACCTCAGGAAATTATGCTTCCAGAACATCTTGTTTATATATTTCCTAAACTGTTGTGCTTTGCTCAAAATGATGAATGTCAGCAACAGCTGGACAGTGTATTATTAAATTTCACCTTGTCTCCATTCCCAGAACTCTGCTTCCATATGGAGTTCAGTAAAGCAATATTAAAAGCATGGGAGTAGGGATAAATATGCCTTGAGCCGTAACTTGTTCTGCATTCGTAACTTAGTATTTCAGCATGCATTTTACAAAGCACTAGTTTTGTTTGCTATTGTGGCTTCTACAATTCATCTGCTGTTTTCTGTCTTTTGTCAATTGATTTGGAACTTTAACATGCATGTGAACAGATTTTGGATCTTACCTTTCTCTGGAGCACTGCCAATAACTTCAATTGCAAATAGCATATGCTGTAATAAAAATGGGTGAAAATCCAAATTCCCCAAATGCAACCCTAAGTTGCACAAAGACAAATATTTTCTAACAGAATAGAACAAGCCCTCTGAAGAGCAGGAAACACACAGGTACCTGGAATGAAGGCACACTGTTTGCAGTTACCGTGTCTCCCCTTCCTGGCTAGTATGGTGTGGATCAGATCTACTAATGCATACAATTATACATACAAGCTGGGTAGTTAGTACTTTAAGACCCTGATTGCAATTAAATCTCACCATGATGTAAGCAAAATGGTTTGCTGAGTATACAACCGCTCTGTTATTAAATCACTTACTTCTGAATAGTATCTGTACAGTATTGTGGCACAGTGATGACTTACTTTTGTGAAGGCTTGACCTTAGTAGTAATTATCTCCAGTTGGCCCCAAGCCTCTGGTGCTGTACCTGGCATATACTTAGTGAATCTGAGGGGTTTGTGGGTTGTCTTTCTATTTCAAAGTTATCCTTTTTCTAGCAACAGCAAGACATTATTCCTGGCTGGTGGTATTGCTTGATCTCCCTGCTATGGAACTGCTTTCTAGCAAGTTCTTCCCTATTCTGTGTTTGTAGGACTTGCACAGATTATAGCATTATAGTTGAATCATCTTACTCAAATATGACACTTGTACTGTATTTTAAATCCCATCACTAATTTGGAAAAATCAAACTATGTGCTTTCCCCCAGGTCTGTGTGTCCCTATAGGTAATAAAGGACACTTGCTATTTTGTCTTTTGCTGATAGATAACACTAGGCATAGGGAGAATCCTTTAAAAGCCTGTTCAGTGCATCCTTCTCTGTTTCAGGGAAACAGAAGGACTACCACTAGGAGTTCAGGAGGCAAGTAGGATGCTACTTTGTTTGGGTATCTCCGTTCTTACCCACATACAGGTGGGTTTGTTTATGTAAAATAATATTTGATAACTTGCCCTGCTTGTCTACTATGCAGAAGATATGCAACATGCACAGATGGTCTAGTTACCTCTTGGGGAATTCAGTGCTGCTCGGATGTACTGAGCAACTGGATAGAAGTGAATGCTGAGATCAAAGTTTGGGTTGTCCTCTGCTTCTACTCCGTAGTAATCCACAGGCAAGTCACTGTAGAACTTGGGCCCAGTGTTGATGCGAAATCTCCCGGCAGCAGCATTCACAACGTGGGAGATGCCCATGCGGCTCAGCTGTGCCTTATCACGAGCAACATACCTGGAAGACGGGGAATTATATTTGCCTGCTGAATTGCAATGCAAAGAACATGCTGCTGATGGTGAATTTGTTACAATAGCAGGAGGTGGTAGTGGCTATTTTTTGACAGGTTGAACAGGTTTTTTGACACTTTGAACAGGTTCAAAGTGTCCATCAAAATGCTTTGAGAAATGACTTGTTAAGAAACTAACTCTTACATTTCCCTCATTTTTTCACAAACATATGTTTAAATGGTTCTCAACTGAGGAAAGATGGTGGTGGAGATATTTCTGCACAAGCTAAGGATATTTCTGATTACAAGGACTTTCTCACAAAGTCACCTCTGCTAAGTATTCATCAGTTCAGACAGCTGATGCCATCTGGCAAAGTGAGGAGAAAATGAGCTTGATTCTGTTTTACCCAGCTTTGGCATGACTGCCTGAAGTACCAATGCCACAGCTTCAGTGGGCTGTTGCAGTGTGTGACTCCTGCAGTAATGGGGATATTTTTTTAATCAGTTAGGATGCATTTCCTCTATGTTACAGCATCCTATGCACTGTTCAATCTTGTTCAACACTTAGACCTGTTGTGAGAGGTCCCCAAATTAGTGCCTAGCTCTCTGTTTCTAAATAAAGAGTGGAAGATTTGGGGGAAGAGTTGCAGTAACCTTCAGCCCTTCCTGTGTCTTACAGGTCTCCCACATAAAGGTTTGGCCAGACTTCATCCACATGCCCTGTGGGGTGTGTGCGTGTGCAGAGCAGGCGCCGCAGCTCCTCCAGGGATGGTGTCCCAGTGCTGCTCCCACTGCCAGATGTCCAGCTGGAGGCACTTCTTATCCTAGGCCGTCGTAAGTCCTGGCTGCACAAGGAGTCCCAGGCCATCCTGAAAGGGGAGAGCAGACATTCACCATCAGCCAGCGATATGTCTGACAGGCCCCATTCTTCCTCTCATCTTGTCAAAAACTTGATGAACACTTCATTGTAGTTTTAAGGATTATTTTCATCATAGGAAATGTGGAAGTGCCTACAACTATCTGGAAATCTAGATGCTATTATTAGCACAGTGAAAAAGCCTAGCCCTTGATATGCCAGCACAAGGCTTCTGCTTTCACATGGAAACAGGTAATGCTATGGAAAATGTCTTGTGCAAATATATCTACTCAAAGGCGGTAGAAACAAAGTACTGACATGGAATGCTGAGGTTTTCCTTTAACCAGGTAACTAGGATCTCCTTATATATACTTAACCTGATTTGTCTTCTAATTTGCTCAACAAACTGATCTGGACTGAGTAGAATCAGTCATGCAAAATCATATTTACTGGTTAGCTATTAATTGTCAACTTCAATGAGAAAAACTTTGTAAGGAGTAGTTTGGTTCTTTCCAGTGGTATTTACTGGCCATACAGTTGTCCTCATGACAAATGTTCATGTTAGAAAAATCTGGATGAGTTACAGTGATTCCAGCTGTCATTTATATGAGCGTTGACTAATTTTTTAGTAAGTTTTTTTAATTTGCATTCCTCTCCTCTCTGCTCCCTCCAAGAACTATCCCATTTCTAATCTTGAAGCAAGTACTTCAGTTACAAGGAGAAACACTTTTTTTAGGCATCACTTTATCTCTGGAATTACTCTGTGTCCATATGATACATTTCTTTTGAAATAGTGGTTCCTCTACAATGTTAGCTATAGATTTGAACTGTTGAGAAGATTTTTTTAAGAGGGGAATAGAAATTACATTTTTCCCAGAGTTCTGTTCTAAGAAAATTAATTATTAAACTTTTTTTTTGTATGTTCTAAAAATGAGCCAAACATCTGTATTACAGAGATAGCAGGAAGTCTGTCAACTCATGAGCCTTAAAACAGAAGCACCTGTCTAGGACATGGGTGAAGTTCTAGTCAGTGAGTCAGTCTTGCTCTGGCACTGCCTGAAGCATGTCTTCTACATAAATGATTTGAAGAGTAGTTGGGGGTAGAACAGTCCAGGACAGAATACCTGAAATCTTGCATCTTTCTGCTGAGCATGTCTATCGTTAACAAATAGGTTGTATTTAAGTTCACGCACTTTCATATTAATGCAGTGCGTTGCTGAAGGGGAAATGGAGCAATTAATTCCCTGACATATCCATAGAAAAGAAGGAGGGAAGTGTCAGGCCACAGAATGGTCCCAACAAGTCATGCTTCTGCCATGTACATGGGGTGATCTGCCTTGCCACCCAGTTGCCAAGAGGAGCCTTCTGTCATTTCAGTACACCTTCTTCTGCCACCTTCATGGCCCTCATGGCAGCTCTGGCCTCTTGGATAGAGTAAGTTTTCACCAAGTGATGTTCCCAGAATGGTCTTGTATTGTTACAAGAGCATTACAAAGAGCTCCACTGTGGAATGTGCTCCCCTCCCAAATGTGCGTATCTCCTCCAGTCTCAGCTTTTACTGTGAAAACAAAAGCAGATGTTCTTGCCCATTTTGGATGGCTTTATGCAAGAGGAGGCATGGAGGAACTCCCTACTGGAACAGGCATTTCCCATTGATTTTGATTGCTGCTTTGACACTGGCCACCCCAGTGTCCCCTGTGCCAGCTCTGCCTGGCTCCTGCTGGTGATCTTGGACACTTCTCTGATCCCGCACAGGATGTCTGCAGCAGAAATGGGACTTGGATTTCCTGTGCCCTGACCACAGAGCCATCTGCCAGTCCATTAAGTACTTGCAAGAATAACAACCTCCTCCAATCCTTCCCACCTCATAATATCTGCAGCAAATGTTCCCCTTTTTTGATGTACCTAATTCTTTGCAGTGTGGCTAATGACTACTCTAGGGCACTTCTTACTCCCTGTAAAGTTGCTTTAAACTGTTTTGGTTTTTTCTTATTCAGTACTGCCTGTTATCCTTTTCTCTTGCCCTCTCCACTGTATAAACACTTTGATTTTCCTATTACCTTGGAGGACTGAAGGCTGCTGTCAGCATTGCTTCCCTAAGCCTCACAGGAGCAGGGCAGGTAACTGTGACATAGTGCACCAAAGGAAAAGTGCTCCTTCTAAGGCTATTTTGCTTTGCTTTGTTAGAATTGTTTCTAGAAGGGAACATAACTGCATAGGCTGGGCAAAAACAAGGTACTGTGTGCTACATGGATATTTAAAACTGTGGAATAACAGTCTTTATATGATGGGACTGCTTCTTCAGAATTATCCTAAGATGACTTTCAGCTTGTGCTCACATGGATATTGTATTATAGATAAGGAATTTATTCCTGTTGAAACACAGATGTGAACTGCTGATGATATGTACAAAACTTATTCCATTTTCATTCTGGCCACATTTTTTTAAACTAGAGAATAGCATCCGTTTGTGTAAACTCTACATCCAATGAAAAGGAAGGACTAGATTTCAAATTTCAAATGTGAAATAACTGCAACTAACAGGCTGCAAATGATTCAAAAGCAGAGAAGCCTCAGTAGGGCTATTCAACTAATATGTTGAATAATGAATGCACTGAAAAAAGAATAGCTTTCCATAGAAAATTTACAGACAGAAAAACAGGATAATTTTTTTTCTTAATAAATGACTACTCAGTTCTGGCATCAGTCCAACATCTTAACTCACTAAATTTACACATGCAAGTGTCATTACTAAAATGCACATGTTTAAGGAAAACAATGTTATGATAAAAATTTTGTGTAATGTTTTATAAGGAACATGGATAGATTAAAAAAATTAGTGTGAAGGGAAAATTATTATATGTAATAATGTGATGTCTGTTCATTTAAAAAATATGTTTTTAATGATTCTCAGCTGAATTCCTCTATACTGAGATTTTGTAGTGGATCTGTTTCTGAGATGTGTGTTGTATGAATGAGCAATACAATTTTAAAATGCTGGTTTCTGAATGATGATGACATGAAACATTCCTGATCTTTGTTCTGTTGGAGTTGTATTGTGGTAATTATTCAATCACATAGGAGAAATTTTGCCATTATATTTATATTAATTTTGAATTGGCTGGTACTGCAACTGTGATTGTATCTCTACTATGCAATAGAATTTCCTTAATTACAACTAGCAGGAGGATTGCAATCAGAAGCCTGTTGCAAGCAGGTCATTTTGACAATGCAGAGTGACCCACAGTAGGATACAGGCTGTTTGTACCACCATCCCTGCCTGCGCCTGTAGCTACCTCCCTGGATTCATGTGTGTTGGTGGCTTTGCTGCAGTTGGGTGATGAGAGCAAACAGGTCAATTGTTCCTCATGTATCAACTATTCCAAGAAGAAAGTTGAATTCCCAGTTGAAGAAAGGAAAGTGGTCCTGTGAGAGGTCCCACATAATATATCCTTCATGACTTTAGGATTCATGTTTAGGATTCCCATCTGTCCAGCAGGGAATGCCCCTACCAACTGCATATACTGTGGATGCTTTGGTTGGGTTTCAGTTAATTCAGTGACTATGGCTTTATCTGTAGCATAATTGGTGCTATTCAGTGCCATGCTGGGGAGAGGGCCTATAGGGACTTTAGATTCCTTTACAGGTGTCTCAGTCCTTGGAAACACGTGCCACCTTTTATCCAGTTTCTCCAATTCCACGATATTTAATTAAACTACAAAATGAAAAGTCAGTGTAATTTGACAATTTGACATTACCTTGATACAAGATCAAGTTGAGAGAATGGTATGAAGTCTGAGATGAAGCAGCAGAAAATCCTGCAGCATGATGCTGTGCTAAGTCAGGAGGAAAAAACAACTCGTGTCTGGGATATTTAGTAGAAAGCCTTTACAACCTCTGCTTTAACTTGCATTTTCCAATGCCAAGATAAAGGAGGGATTTGCATATACTATAAGGATGTCAGTATGCTCATTTTAATCAAGTGTCAAATATTTTAATCATCCCAGGGCCCCTGTTGGGTTTTCTGTATGGGTAGAACTTAGCTATTTTCTTATGATGTTAGTATAAATATTTCTGAGTCTTTAAATCCTGAGAACAAAGCAGCCTCCATCCTGTGTTTTCTCAAGCTTCTATGTGCTATAGCCTTGCCATCCCAGTGAAGATATCAGTCTGGCTATACTTTGACTAGACTGATTTGTGGTGGTAAAAGACTAGGCTGAAGCTCAGGGCTTGGCCAAGTAGGTCGTGTCAAGTTCACGCCTATCATGTATTCAAAAGCCATAAACATTTCTCAGAAAGCCTATCCCCTGGAAAGGTTCCTCCAAGATAACATATGTTTGAGAGAGGGTTTTGTGTTGCTACATTGCCACACAAATGACAAGTATTGCTGTCATCATTCTTTCTTTCTTAGCGTTTAACCCAATAGTCTCACTGGAGTCATAATTTATCAATTGCTAGGAGCACTATGAGATATAGATGGTATGAATCAAATGCAGCAATGACTGAGGTAGGGCTGGCTGGACTTGAAAGCTGAGACAGAAGCAGTGTCTAGGGAGGCACACGGTATTTGAGTAGCCAACTGTTTGTAAGAAAATCTCTTCAGCAGCTGGAGGATGTAATCTGAACAGCACTCCCAAATTTAGTGGCGGCTTCCAAACCCACTAGTGAAACCCAACTATGCATTTATGGCAAGGCACCCACTTGGTGGGAATGGCAAAATCCATTAGGCAGACTTGCTCTCCACAGATCATACAAGACCTATGTTGAGGAGCCAACTAAATGTCTGGACTGGACAGCTTTGAGCAGCACAAGACAAAAACATTTCATTTTTTTTCCCTCTCGGTATTGCATTGGTGTCCTAACTTTAGAGGAATAGTGATGTTTCCCTGCTGTCCCAGTAAAATTTTCTCTGTGTGCCATCCAGGGAAATCAGCAGCTACATTTTTGATACAAAGCACTACTCAAATGTAAGGAAGAAATTAATCAACCCATTTTTATTCTCAAACATGCTGAATTTACCACAGTTTCCACTGATGTTATGGATTGCCAGGCCTCAGAAGCCTCAAAAATGTCTAATTTTTTCATAGCAAGTCTGTGGGCCAGCCTGCAGTTCTCAAACCTAATGGTCTTGACTGTTTCAGGATGTACATTAGCATGCAGGCTCCAAGGCAGGGTGGCCTCGGAGTTTTTTTCCGTGACTGTAGTATAAAACATTCTCTTGTCATCAGCTGGTTAGTTCATTTGTATTTACCAACCATGTGTGCAGTTCCTGACAGTGGCTCGACAGACTCAGCCATCCTTTGATGTGCAGCACTGTTGTACCAAGTGTGCAAAACCTGACCACCTGCTGATTTCACTAACTCTTCTGTGTCTTGAACCTATGTTTACTTTATTCTTTAACCATGGGAAACCAGCTCTGTAGAGTTATTGCCCAGACAGCATCTTTGAGTGGATAAGAGAAGTGAAAAATATGAACAGCAAAATTAATTTTCTCTAACCCATCCTTTCTCCACAAAATGCAAAACCATGGGTTGCATGTACCTAGCGGCATATTTGTAATATAAGTGGGATTCTTACCATGTTTATGAGTCAGGACAGAAGCACAGACAGAACCTGTGCCAGGCAGGCAAATGTACATGGAATATACTTTACAGAAACCATGGCTGACAGGTAGCACCACCACACGGATTGCAGAGATAAGAGCTAATTTAGCCAATTTTCTGTGGCTTCTTCACCACTGAAGCTTGGGTATATTTTGTTTCTGAATTGGATTTTTTATTTACTAGTTACAAATTTTACATGGCCTTTTAACAGTGTGCATTGTAACTATTTAAAGCTGAGCATTAAACAGGCCCAGACACTGTTAACAATCTGCATGTTATGATATTTTTTTTGTGTAACTGCTCGTTATAGCATCAGCTATTAAGAATTTATTACTGCTGCATTTTAGGTGGTGCTTTACAGTCATTTAATTACAGCTATCCAGCAATCATGACATAAATATGCATGGAGAACCCCAATGTAAGGCTTTTACCTGCCAAGACCAGAGTTTGGGCCCTCAGGTGGCAATGATGTCATTGCATATGCAGGGAAACAGAGATTTTAAGGCTGCACAGGGAGCTGTGTTCCTCCCAGCACTAGGTGTTCATGAAGTCATCAGCTGGAGCAAGAGCACTGTAGAGCTCTAAGGACCTGAACTTGGCTCTTGGCAAGCAAGTAAAACAAAGTCAGTTCCCTTCCAACCCTAGGCCCAGCAAAGATGATGTGACTTTTGGCTCTGAGCACAGTTAAGCTGCAAAACTAGGCCTTTGGAACCCATTGGTACCTCTACTCTACTCAGCTGGCAAGTGCATCCTTACACCCATTAACCCAACCTGATCTGGTAGACCAGCAGACACACTTCATATGACCCAAAGACAGTAGCTGGTCCAAAATGCATCTATCACATCTCCATGCTATTTATGACTGCAGCACCATGCCCACATTTGACAGTCTCTCTAGCTCCCAGCCAGGCTACTGCTCCTTCATGAAATATTATTGCTGGTGTCCTCTCCTGCAATGGGCTTCAGCCATCAGAATTCACTGTCAGTTCTGTCAGTCTCTAACTCCTTCCTCCATTCACTACTGGCATTTTTCACTGCTTTTTGAGAAAACAAAAATCCAAATCTATAGCATTATAGCACTAAGCAGCTCTTAGACATGCTATGAAACACTCCTGATATCACTATGCTTGCCCTTGAAGACAAGCTTACCTAAAATTTAGTTCTGTGTTAAGGCTGGCTTTTCTTCCGGGCTCAAGAATTGTTAGATCACTGTATCTCTCTTGCCTCCAGCAATAACATGTTGGTATTCTCTGAATTGGTAAGCTTTGTTTTTCCTCCTGGAAGCACCCTCAGAAGCTTACTGAAAAGTTGAAGGATGAAATATTTCTGAAAGACAGGCTGGCAAGTTGATGCAGGTTGCTCTAAATCAGGAGCAACATGTGCCACTTTGATTTTCTCTTGGAGCTGCCAGCCAGAACCAGCTGGGTTGTCTGGCTGACACTGGGTTTTTGGTACAACTACTCCAAAGCCCTAACCCTCCCTGAACAACGTAAATCCTAGCTGCTTTATCATGGCTTGTAGCAATTCTTTACCAATATTTTCAGCCTGCAGTTGCAGGGAGTGTGTGTTGCTCTCATTACTGGATGATGTTAGTACAGCATGACCCTGGGGAGAGGTACAAGTTTGGATTTATTCACAGATGGCCCGAAATGTGCTGAGTCTGTTCCCTGACACAGACCTGGTGGCATGAAGGCTCGCCTTTGTGATACACCTCAGCCTCACATTGTCACTGTGTAGGAGACAAAGCCTGTCCATGCTGTAGCACAAGCATATTCTCTGCTCCAGCTCCATGGCTGTTTGGGCTGAAACTGTGACTGCCATACATCCCAAGTCCTACACTCTTTTGTGTGCAGTCTGCTACGTAAGGGGTGTTGATTTGGACAGCACACATCCAACTGAACACAACATGAGAAAGCCAGGTGGGTTCTGGGTGTGCTGCATCAAGCTTGCTCAAAGAAGGACAAAGTGTCACTTGGGTGTTGTTTCCAGTCTCTCAGCCATGGTTTTATTCTTCAGATTTACTCTCTGTTGCATATTCTTATTCTATCCTCATCAAATTTTCCCAGGTCACCTTCTAAATGACCTAAAAGTCATGTTTATTTCTTGCTTTGGCAAGGTTTAGAGGCAATGGATTTCCTGTGCTGTGCCTTGCACAATACCCCAGTCAGAATGCAGTCTCTTAGGTCAGCATCCTGTGGCCCAAGAGAGTTTAGCAGCCCACATCTGAAGGTGAATGAGGCTGCTGTTAACAATAACTAATACAGAAGTGTCCTCCAGCCCAGAACTGAAAACATCAGGCTTCAGAATTCAAAGAATCCCATTACAAATGAATGGTTTCTGCCCCAAGGATCTAACCAAAAGGACAGCACAATGCAAAGTCCTTCTCCCCTGTGACTAGCTCTGGTATGTTCTTCTATCTTAAAAACAATATATTGTTGCTTTTTCTTTTTTTTTTCCTTGTGTCTCTTCTGTTTGAGGACATTAGAAGTTTCACTGCTCTTTGTTCTCATCCTGTGGTCTCTACCAGCACCACAAAGACAGCTCTATGCTACCCAACTTAGGGGAGACAGCGCACACTTATTCTCTATGCTGGCATGGCAGGAGTGTTGAGTAACCTGCTAGGAAGTAAGATGGGAAACAGCAGGAGGTAGGGAGTCAAGATTCCCTGGTGTTTCTTGGGCACTGGAATGCCTTTTATACATGTTATTACAGTGATCTTGTGAGGAACCCACTGCACAGGTGGAGATGGTAAAGTGAAATTTGATGATTTTTCTACATCTCTCCACAAGTCTGAGCTGGGAGGCAGCCCAGGGGCAGTGCTGCCAAACACTGGTAGTGATAGCTGGACCTGAGTAAAAAGTTGCCTTTAGGTTTAATGTGGGTCAAAAGCTTTTACTCACCACTAGTGAGCAAAAGGCAGCTTACAATAGGAGGTGAGTAACCATCAAGGTTGAACTTCCATTCTCTTGGGGAGAAGGATTTTAGGAATGCTTTGGTAGATGTTGGTTTCAATGCTCAAAAGAAAATTCAGAACATGTAAAAACACCAAGGACAAGAAACCCTTTTTATCACTGTGCTCCTGATACCCTTGTTTCTGTGCTTGCAAAGTCCTTTTTTTACAGTTATTTAAGAAAAATAATAGCATGATCTCTTATTAAATGCCATGACAATTATGGCTTTAAACCAACTGTGCTAATTGTTTCTTTACCTTTCTCACACTCCAGCCTCTCTGATCTGAGACTTGCTAGCAATTTGATAGCCATGGCAGGACGTGGAGAGGTCTGGAAGGTTAGTTCCAGTAGCCTGTATTTCACACCAGTGTCTTATGGCAGAAGGATAAATCACAGACAGAGCTGATTGCAAGTTCCTGTGGCCCAGGTTTCTGGCTACGAAACTGGGAAGGATAAACACCTTCTTAAGCACTGCAAGATAGGAACAGAACAACAGAAAGGAATGGAAATCCTCTCATAATGCGATGGCTAGAAGCAATCCAGCTGGTCTGTTTTATTCCCACCATGAGAACGATGGTCAGTCCCAGTGCAATCTTGGCCACCTGTCAGATCAAGTTTGTGAACTCAGGCTTATAGGAATTTGACACACTCTTGTCTTGGAGCATGCTGGTATGATCAATGCAGATTCCTCCTACAGCAGTGACACAATGTGTACACTACCCATGCAGTCCCAGATGCCCCTCATAAATCATTAAAATACCAGCTAGTTCTAATCAAATCCTTTGAGTTATAACGTAATACACTATTTGAGAACTAAAACCAGTAAATCAAGTTAGTGCAGAGGTCAGAGTGAGACTGAACACAGCTGAGGCTCGCTTGCTGATGTGTGTATAGTCTAAGGGATACAAGGAAAGGAGATGAAATCCCAAGTTAGCTAAGCATATTGCTTTCTTCTCATTGTAAAATCTTGCTACTAAGTCTATGGAGAGGAAAAAAATAGGAATTCATCATATTCTGTAGCAGAGCTGATTTGAGGTCTAGAATTTCCCAGCAGTTATGTTAGCTCTTGGGATTATAGGTATTTCTGATCATTTGTCCCCCAGGTAAACGCTTATAATTTTTCTAAAACAAGCTAGCAGTTAAAAATGTGTACCCCCAAATGTCACTGATCACCCACTACAAAAACAGAACCTATTTTCTTCTATAGCATAAAAACCAGATAACTTCTAATACAAAAACTAAAAAAAAAATAAAATAAAATCACATTAGAAGGCAGCTTGTTATGGTTGCACTCTTCAGTGCAACCTGGGACACAACAGGAACCTTTGTGAAGAGGAGGCTGCAGTGCCCAAGTGCTGGGAACCCATAAGTTTGTGTGCTGGGGTGCTACTGCATAAACCCAAATAACAATGCTTTTTTTCTACATGGAAAAGGTTGAGGGCCATCTAAATTTTTTGAGTGTTATCTGACTCTGAGGACAACATGGTATGGGGTATGGCTCCATGGCTGAAAAAAAAAAGTTTGGCCACCATAAATGGTATCTGTCAAAGAATAAATCTGAAGGCTAACTTCACCATTTATGCTGTATTTGCATGTACATTTTGTTTCTTATGTCATACTTAAAAGAGACAGTAATTGTTTCTTCCTTCATGGCAAAGACAGTCTGGAGCAGAGGATCCTGCTCTGCTTAGGCTGCATCATTCTCAGTACTGCTGAGCACCTCCTCATGTTTACTTTGTACTTTTCCCTTAAACCCCTCTGTCCTAAACTGAACAGAGTGTTTTTAAAGCCCATACAGCAGAGTCACTTGGCACCTGAGTTATACCTATGGAGCAATATTTCTCTAGTGGTCTGCAGGGGAGACTCCCAGAGGCCTCAGTTGTGGTAGCCTCCCTTCAGTCACAAACATCATCAGAACAGGACTTGCTCTAGTTCTGCAAAAGCTTGTTATTCTGGGCATAGGCTTAGCTTTCTGGAGGTGCAAGTCATATGAACTCTTGGGGTTCATGCTGGCAACTCTCGAGCTGAAACATCTGGTGATGCAAACCAGTAATGGTGATGCAAACCAGTGATCCAGAAAGTCACCATAAACCAGTGAACAAAGCCTCCATGAGTCACCGGCAGTAAAAGAACTAGCAAAAACCGAGGCAGTAAATAACAGGTGGGGAACAGAGTCAAACTTGGCCTGTTTGAAAGATGCACCAACAGCTCCAAACCGGGTGCATGTATGGAGCAAGATGGATTAATACTGTGTTTTATTTCTAATTAAATCCCAAGCAAGTCTGAATTTCTCTCAAACCTGGCAGTGAAATTGTTGAAACATAGAAGGAGAAACAATGATCAGTTTCATTAAAGGTGGAGCACAGCTTGGTGTGGGAACTTAATGAAGATTTGTTGGTCAACAACTATCTCCCAACTCACTTAATACACTCTCCATTTAATTTGCTCTGCTATTGCAAATGTGAAGCCCCAAAGTCAGATTCAGCTTTCATGGCTCTTGTAGTCTCTGCAGTGTCAGCAGGAAGCACAAACCAAAGACTTAGAGCCTGGACTTGAGCAATGTATATTTCTTTTAATAAAACCCAAACCCAGGTGACATTTTTGGGAGAAACAGGAAATGGAGTCTCTTTGGGGGGCAGGAGGTTTTCACAATACTCAGAAACTTGGCCCAGATTTCTGGTCCCTCCCTCTCTTCTCCACAAAGGGCTTGTATCATTTTAAGACAAACTTGGATCCACTGTATGTTGTTGAGAGAACCTGCTGGGAAATTAGGTGACTCCTGCACTCCAGGGCAGAGGAAATGTTTGTTTCTGCTTTGTGTTTTTAGGAAAGTAGGAAGATGAAATCCAAAATAAAACACAACAGATGGGAATCTCACAGAGACAGACACTGGGAAATGTATAGACAAGCTTTGTTCCCAGTTCTTGAGCTCAGAATTTAGCCAGTAAGCTGCAGAGAGACTTCAGAAAGACAATGAAATGCATTTTGGCTTCAAATACAGTTCCTCCAGATTCCAATGAGAGTTGTGCACGTGAATCTGAAGGCAGAGTATAGCCAGCAGTATGGGGAATAGATGTAATATGAGAAACTCTCATGCTATATTATTATAGTCTGAATTGTTTCCATCATTTTGGGTTAAGTAATTCCCCACTATCCATCTCTGAAGTGCAAACAGTACAGCCTTGATGTGCCCCAGGGAAAGGAAGCAAACCAGCCTTTGAATCTTTACCCAACCTTCCTGCTCATATTTTGCTTTCAGTGAGTAAGTGTTCAAATCCTTTAATACTTCATTCCCATAAAAATATATTTACCAGGGGTTTTTGTGGCAGCAGTGAGGCTGTGTTTATTATTTTAGGAACACCACACGACTAGCTTTAGAGAAAAGACAAGGCAGGAGCATGGAGTGCTGCAAATCTATCAGAGAACAGCATGTTTTCCACCTGTTGAGGCAGCAACCACAATAACAGATGCACATAATAATTACCTGTACCTCAAAGGCAGCACCAAGTCCTGCACCTTCTGCTCCCCACCTAGCAGACAGCTTGGTAACAGAATTACAAAAGACAGGTATAGAGACAGAGTAGGTAGTGCTTTGTGAAGAATGAAAAAGCAGCTCTTATTAAAAAGAAACTGGAAGGTGGAAGATGAGAAAGAAAGATCTGAGGCACCATGATGCTAAAAGAAGAGCGGAGCTAAGGAACTCCAGGAGCGTACCTTTTCTTTAGAGCGGCAGTCAGGTTTTTGCTAATACCCTTTCCAAAGCTGCTTTCATTTGTACTCTCAACATTAGAGATAATTTCTACTGATAAATAGGTGCCCCACACACCTACTGGAGCTCATTCCTTTCCAGAGATAGATAGTTCTGCAGTGGCAAGAGGGACACACAGGGTAAGATCCTCATCTGAAGTGAGACCATGAATGACCATGACTGTGTGCAAGCACAGTGTTCTTATTCCTCTCTTTGCTGCCTGGCACTGGGATTGTGCTGGAGCTACACTTACCCTTTTGTTTGCAAGTGTCCCAGAGCACCTGGTGTAAAAAGGGCAGGGGAGAGCATGGGGGAGCAATGATGCATGGCAGCTGAAAAGTCTTTGGTTTTTCCTGCTTAAGTGCTGACACTTGAAAGGGTCTCTTTCTCCTCTTCCTCTGACTACCCAAAGGAAAGTGATGACATTTGGCTGGGTGACGAGGATGTGGCCTTTGGAGTGATTTGTACCATGGTAGTTCCTTGTTACACAAAGGAACAGATCCTTCCTAGAAAGGATTTGTAGGGGAAATGATCTCAGGCCCCATTTAATCTTGACAGAAGAAGATGATGAGAAGACTGTGTGCTGAGTTGGAGTTTTCCTTTGAATTCCTATGGTGTTGAAGGCAGCACTATAAATAGACACACTATCCTTTTTACCCTGGTACAATTCTGTCTCCAGCTCTCCACACAGACAGCAAGTCTGCTGGTAGGTATTTAGCAGGAATTAATTTAACCCAGTCTTCTCCTTCTGTACTCTTTTACTCCAATCATCACGATGGCTTCCACAGCCATCCAAGCATATTTCCTCAATAAAAATTTTCTGAGGAAGACTGATATTAAAAATCCCATTTCTGTCTGAAAATTCGACCCTAGTTAAAAACAATCCATAAATGCCCCAAACTATAAAGAGTTAGTATTAAAAAAGGGGGGGAAAAAACACCCAAAAAGAACCCCCCCACCAATGTCTTACTCTTTCATTTTGTTTCTCCCAGGTTTTGTTTTTGAACTGCATGGCATTTTTTTCATAGTCTGTTTCACATTTTCTCCAGTGTAACTGGCTGTACAGTTTCTCCCTTCCCAGGATCGACTCGTGAACATCAGCTGAGAGGAAAGAAACCCATATCCAGTGTTTCATGGCTATTATCTTGAAGATAGATATGTAAGAAACTTAAATACAAGCCAGACTGGTATTTAAATAAAATGGGTTTGGTTTTTTCAAGCATCTTCTTCAGCCAGAGATCCTCAGCCTGTAAGTCCAGCTGGAAAGCAAACTCTGATTTCACAGATATCGGAGTTCCCGGGCACAAGGGCTCAGCCGCTGCTCTGTCCTGGCCCTTTCGGGGGCTCGGAGCTGGCTGTGGTGGGGTTTCACTGCCCGGTGCAGGTGCTGGCCTCACCGGGGGCTGCTCTGTAAACAAGCTTAAAGGTACTTGCCTGGTGGTCGAAGCTCCCGCGCTGCGGTGTCTTGTATTACCTTTGTTTGAATAATACCACTCACTTTCCTCCTGACGTGCCAGCTGCACGACAAATTTCTAACCTCTCCGGGTGTTCAGTTTATTCAAAGCCTATTTTTAATTCTGTTAATTATAACCCGTACTCCCGTACCCTCTTTGGACCTGCAGCAGCCGGGGCGAGGCAGTTGCGAGGGCTGAGCTGTGAAGGAGGCCGGCCCTCAGGCGCTGCCAGCGGCTGTGACCGGCCGGGGACGCGGTGCCGGGACACGGAGCCTGAGGGCTGCCCGGCCAGCGCGGGGTGCCACGGCTGCTCATTGCAGCTGCGAGCCGTGAGGGGACGGCTGGGCTTAGCCCGTGTGGGGGGCCTCCGGGTCCGTCCCCGCTGTGCCCTAGCCTGCCAGGCGGGACAGGAGGAGTGCGTTCCGGAGCACGGCGTCGTCTGTCCCCGTTCCCCCGGGGCTTGACCCGAATTCAGAACCAGGCGGCCAAAGCGGGTTTGGGGCCGGCTAGCAGCGGTCGCTGAGCGCGGCCCCGCGCTGGACGCTCGCGGTTCCCTCCCGGTTCCCCCCCGGTTCCCTCCCGACCGGCCGGGGGCGCCGCCCGCGCTGGGCCGCCCGCGCCACCTGGCGGCGGCAGCCGGAGCCGCGGGCGGGGGCCGCGGGAGGGCAGGACCCGGGATGGGGTGCGGGATGGGATGCGGGGTGCGCCTTTGGGAGAAAAACCGAGCACGAGACATCGCAGCCTGAGAGGTTGTATTCTGTGTGTTACTTTGCTGTTTTTACAGTATTTTTGCCATCAGAGTAAGCTGCAGATTTTCAGTTGTACCAATCAGTGTCTTTAAAGCGCAGTAAGTTTGCATCCTGTGAAATACACTGAATGCGCTCGTGTTCTAGTACCCCCACCGACTCCTCAGCTCTGCCCTTTGCTCCAGCCCAGAAATGGCTGGTTGGCCTCCTTCCTGCTTCCTAGAAGGGGAAGGATAAGAAAATGTGGTTCTGCTTGAGGCTGGGGGCATCTCTATAGACAGATCCACTGGGTTTTTTTCCCTGACTTGTTCTGTAAATTTGAATGTCTTTGTTAGATTTAATTGGTAACAGAAACATGTATGTTGAATTTTGATTTGGGTCTGAAGCATACTTTTAATTTGGCTATTCCTCCTTGCTGAGGTTTTGTTGCCTTTGCAGATCAGCCCTAGAGCTCATGAGGAGGTTTCCTCACACAGGGAACTAAAGCAAGGAAGTATCCCACTACTGCTCTGCTGCTGCTCAGAGATGTCCAATCTACAGGGTAGTCCAGAGTAAAACCCCCTGAGACACCCCTGGTGTGGTGGTCAGTGCCAAATACTCTGCTTTGTGCCCTGACTCCTATAGTCTGGCCCACAGAGCAGATGTACATATCACCTAAGAGCATTATAAAAGGTGCTGAGTTGTCTATCCTGAAGGCAGAAATTAACCTTGTTGACAATACTGGAAACGGCAAGGAATGTTTTCCCTTGCTGCTATGCTGTCTTTGAGTAGCCAGCTCACATAGTGCAGAGTATTCATGCCTCTGCATTCCTGAGTTTGGTACTAGGAATACAAACTGCCATCCCCAGCTGGCTTTGGAGCTGGCTTTGTGCTGCAAATGCTTGTCCGCTGGGAACCAAAAGCCAGATGTGCTTCACATAGTTTCCAGGCAGCACTGTTCCATCAGATGACAGTAGCTATTGAGTGCTCTTATGGTGGCCCAGAGACACAAAGATGAAAGCCTGATTCCTGTCAACACCTCCCTTGCCATTCCTGTGTGTCTTCAGTTTTCACTTCAGTCCACCTCACAAAAGCAAATGCCACAGAATATGATGTTGCAATGTTAATAACCCTTTATTTTTGAGAAAGAAAATCCCAAGTTTTGTAATTTTGAACTGACAGACAAATTTGGTATACATTGAACTTTGTCAAATATTTTCCTATACTAGCCTTAGCTGAGAACCCACCTTCTTCTTTAAAAGTATTTTCTGCAGCATTTCCTGGCTGATTTTTAGTATGGAAGATGAACAACATTTGAATGCCTTCTCAAGGAAACATGTTTTCAAGGAGGAAAAAAGCTCTGATGAACGGCCAAAAGGAAAAGCCTGTACAGATACCTGGAATAATTTGTTAGACTGGCTTATGCTCTTTCCCAGCTGCTCTGCCTTTAAGCAGCCTCTTACCCCAACTCAGGAGCTCCACCAGTTGTAAAAGCATGAACTAACCAGCACCAGATTCAAGTCTCAAAATACAAACCCTCTGAGACACAGGGAGTGAGGGGTGGGGGGGGAGGTTCATAAGAGAACTTCTAAGCATTACTGTAGCATAAATAATATGGCATCTTTCACCTCAAATAGCCTAACACTTCATAAAGTGATATGAGCTTCACTACTTGCTGAAACACAGCTATTTCTGAAGTGGAACCTGATCTCTTTCTCTTTTTTTCTTTCTTTTTTTTTTTTTTTTTTGCCTCATTTTAAACTAGCAGACAGCAATGTTTTAAGGTGGAGAGTGAAGGATAGAGTATACAACCAACCATAAATATAAATCTAGGAAAGCTTTGCAAAATTGAAAGATCAAGCGAAATCTACATTTATTAATAACATGCATCTGGTGCCTCATAAAGTTGTGTCCTAAATTTATAAATGCAGTTCATCTGTAAGAGATACAGGCAACTCAAACAAGATTTTGTCCTCTTTCTTGCAGCAATACTCTCTTACAGGCCTTTGGTAGCAGATGATCTGGTTCTTTTCCTCTCTTCATTCAGTTTAATGTCCAAGTCCCGGAGCTGGCTGAGGAACCCTGAATTCGGGCAGATGTTTCTGCGAGTACTCACTGTCTTCAGAGCATCCACAAGTGTCATGTTTTCATGGATCATTAAAAAGGCAAGCACTAAAGTTGCTGAGCGGCTCACTCCCATGGCACAGTGAACCAACACTTTACCTGCACAAACAAAAAGGCACAATAAGGTGAGTGTGCTTTAGCATTTCTCAAGTGGAAAAGACAAAGGGAGGAGGAAAAAAAACCCAGTAGAAACAGGTTAAGAAAGCAATGGTGACAATTAGTGGAGCCTCATGCTTTCAGGAAGATCACCTCTCAGGCAGAAGGTGGTCTTTCATACTGACCTTCTGCATCTAATTTAGGCCTAAGATTGAAATAGTTGAATTTTTTTGTGGAAGGAGAAGCTTCCTGTGACTAAACTTGTTAGTATAGTTTTCTGTGGAAAAAACCAAGTTTTGGCAGAAAAATTTGGCCCAGCCCTGACTGTGATCACTGGCAAGTCCCACAAACTCTGTGGGATAGTCTGCCTGTAAAAATGGAGTTGTAATTTACTGTATCTCAGCAGCCCAGTGTGAGCTGTAACTGAGGATTTAATAAAGCACTCCAGTGAAAGCAGCAGATCCTGCAGCCAGAGTCAGAGCAAACTCTGGAACAAATGGAAATTATGATAACTAGGCCATAATCCAAACTCTGCTGACAAAAATTCAGCAGGCTGCAGGTCAGGCTCGTAGTTTTTGACTTAGTTCATTAACTTCTGCTGCTTCTCTAGCTTAATAGACAGGCTGAATAAAGCTCCAATTCTGTGAAGTACTTGAGCGTGTGAAGCATTCGAGCCAGCACCGAAGTGCTGCTGCTCCCACAGGGAGCAGGAGCAGCATGCAGGGCAGGATCCCCAGCTGGAGCCCCTGTCAGTGTGCAAGGGGTGGGAGGGTGTGTGGAAGCACACAGATCCTGCTGATTCCTACAGGATGGGCCCATAGGGCAGCATCTGCAGCGCCATAACCTCTCCCCTTCCCTCTACACTCTGGTCCCAGAGCTTGCCCCTCTTTCCACCATGCTGGGCTGGGGGCAGCCAGTCTTGTGCAATTCCTGGGGACCTGGCACAGCCACCTTCCCTGCAGCACATGGCACAGGCACCCTTCTCCATCCTCTGCTCAGTGGTTCTGTATGTGCTGCCTTGAACCATATGCTGATTCTGAGCTCTGTTGGTGCCTGTTACTGCAATGAAAAGTCATTTGGCTTGTGTTGAAATTTCCTCACAAAGCTTATCTTTGCTTCTCTCTTACCTCCTGAAGAGTTTAAGGCCTTGCCTATGAAATTGGCAGCATCATAGAAGAAGACACTTAAATTGAAGGAAGGATCATCAAATGCTTCTACTCCATAGTACTCTATTTGCAGATCTGCATAATATTTGGCTCCCGTGTTGATGCTACATGGTCCATCTGCTGCATTAAGGATATGAGTAATGTTGAGGCTTTGAAGTGTAGTTTTGCTCCTAGCAGCCCACCTGTTGAAAGACATGAAGGGCACATTGGCAACGTTCCTAACATTCTGCAAAAATAGCATGGTTTAAAGTTAGTGCCTGCTCCCACTACGGAAGGATGCAGGAACTGCATCCTGCTTTCAGAGGAGCAAATTTCAAGAAGCACATAGTGCTTTGTGCATGAAAAATGTGATATGGAGGTGTGGAGAGCAGCGGGAGCACAAACTTGCCAGTGGGATACTGTCAGTTAAGCAAATGCCTCCCAGCAGTTAATCCCTGCAAACATGGCTTACTGTATGAAATGGTCAAGATTTTCCTTAAATATTTGTGTAGGAACTTTTAGAGCTAATCTCTCACTGATAATGTGCCTGGTCTCAAGAGTGAGAACTTGCACAGATGCAGCAACACCTTGTTCCTGGTTTGGACATGAAGTCGATGCATTGTGTTCACCAGCTAGAACAGCCCCACTTCCCACCATAAACTAGGACTATAGGCATTTTACAAAATTCTGAACCTTAACTGATATATTCATGAGGAGGAGGAGCTGGGAGAAATGAGCTAATGATCCAGGTAATCTACAGTAATCCAATTGGAAGGAAATAGCAATAACTATTTTTGTTCACAAGAATAAGGTATTTGCATGAAAATTCCTGTTTGATATTTTCAGTTTTATCATCTTTGAAAGAAAGCTTGGATTTGGAATGTCAGGATGGCTATTGCACAATTAATTTGGGTCTTCCTCCTTCTGGATCTTAATCTTGCTATCCCTGTTTGAGGGTAAGGGCTACTGGCCTCTTGTCTGCTGCCTTAGAGAACAGTTTCCAGGCCACATAATACATCTCAGAATTTGCATGAATTTGGCATGGGTTCTTTGAGGACTTTAGTCTAGAATACAAATAATTTTTACCCTGCCAAATCCATGGTGGATCAAAAAACATAAAGAGCCAAGTCAGACACGCTATGAGTAAGCCATCATTTTGCATGTCATGTTTTTCTTGACATCCAAGCTCTTTACATCATCCGTTTTGGAAGCCTGTATCACAAAAATATTCCTGAAGATCCAAAAGCTGCTCCCCAGTGTACCACACCCTTTCCATTCCTCTTCCCAGGGACTGATAACAGCTTAACAATAGCCCCACGTGTTCTTACTCATCTCCCAGGTAGATATTTGGCCAGACTTGGTCCACATGATTATCAGATCCTCCTCTGAGCCACAGGAGCTGCTGGAGGTCTGATAGTGCCGGTGTTTCATAGGAAGTGCTGCTGGTCAGAGATGAAGAGTATCTGGTGTGAGGCATCTTGCTGTTCCCTTGTATGCACTCAGGCTGTATCAGAGACAGCTTTTCTGAAATGAATTGAAAGGAAATTTTCATACAGAAATACTATTCCCTAGAAAGTAGACCTGTTCATTACCCTCCAAATAGGATTACATTATTAGAACTAGTCTGTGCAGCAGGGCCTGCAGGTGTTGCTAAAAGCATCTAGAGAGCAGGACTGATTCAGGGATAGGGCTCTACAGGCATGTAATTTCTCCCCTGAGAAAGCAGCATAAGATAATGTGATTTAATTTCTCGTCAAGTAACACTATTGGTAAAGAACATCTGCACCACCTGAATGCAGACTGGATGAATCTTGTAGGCACAGATATCATTTCTCTTTTTGTTGAAGAGCTACCAGAGTATTTGTGTACACTTGATTCTGATTAGTTAAAACCAGAAGTTTTTGAATACATCATTAAACTGACTGATACTTACAAAGCTTCTAGGGCCAAGGAGAAAACCTTAGGTTGTGTATGGGAGAGTCATCTGTATGGTGTATGTGTACACACATATAAACATATAAACAGTGTGAACATACAATTTTATGTAATTTATAAATGATGTATTTAAACACACCTACACATACATATACATGTACATACATACATGTATACATAGCAAAGGATTTTCATGTGCATATAGAAACATAAATATATATAAATGTCTGTATGTATAGAAAGAGAAATTGAGAGGATTTGAACTAGTTCGTTCTCTCTCAGTTGAATATCCCTGGACACTTAGTGATGATGGTATTCTTGTGCCTGCCTGTGTCAATCTCTCCTCTGGGAGCTGTTCCACTTTGTATAAATAATGTGATAGCTACTTCCCTCCAGAGAGAGGCCATTTCTCTTGTCTGAGGGACAGGGTACTTACCCAGGATGTGAGAAAAGAGAGCATTTCTGAAACTATAGAGCTGAAGTTCTGGTGTTGTTGTCCTGTTGAGAACCCCATCTAGGGCTCCATCACAGGTCTGTGAGATCACAGACCTGTGAACCCTCGCAAATCATGCAGTGGAATACGGGCAAGTCTTTTGCAATGTTGTTTGCTGGTTTAGACCCAGCAAGCCCAGGCCAGATGGTTCAGCTGGAAGCAAAGCTCAGTCAAGAGTAAGATATCCAAGGGGTCCCTTCTCTGAGACTTTAGGAACAATTCTCCTGCCTAGATCTCATTATTCTGAATTGCTATAATCCTGAAAACATTCATGAGCTTTGTTTGGTTCCTTGTTCTTGCTACAGTCATAATCAATGTTGAGGGCACACTAGAACTCTTCCCAAAGTAGGGTAAATGGTGTTTATTCTGATATGGCATCAGCTTTCACTCTAATGCCTGAATGCCTAAATCTAAAGTTTGGGTTTATTTTCTCAGCAATTTTAGAAAACAAGTGCAGATGAGGCCTTCAGAAGTCGTCTGGTCTGTCCCCTGCCCCACAGCAGCAGCAGCAGCCATATGGATGTTGCTTCTAAAACAACAGCTTTGTCCATGTATGTTATTTTTAACAGTGTAAGTTGATTTGGGGAATAAGCAGAAAACAAGGAAGAATATATTTTTGCTTGCAGAAAAAGAAGTGGAGTTGATGTGAGGCATATTACTGAACATAGACATTTATTTTTGTGACCTCAGTCTAAATTTGTTTCCTTCGCCCCTTCCTCCCTCCTCTTCCCCACAAATGTTAAGTGCAGTTATAGCTTTTTGTATGTTCCAATAAGAAAGAGGTCTCCCTAGGGTAACTACTTAATAAGCAAGATATGAAAAACACAATAAAAATGATGGGAGACATAGGAGAAAAAAATGACTGGTTTTACTTTTAATGGTGGAGGAAAAGAACTGCAGGGAAGTAGAGAGAAATATAGAGATAAAAGCCTACGAATTTTTCAGGGCAGATAATATAAGATTAAGAGCTTTGGTAAGGGAGTATGTTGTGCAATCCTAGCCCAGATTAGCATGAAGAATAGCACAGAAACAGATAATGTGCATTGCCCTACAAATTTTACTGCCTTGTGAAAGTCATGCACTGTGCTCAAGAGCTACTGCCGGCATCTTCATGATGACCTGTTTGTACTTTCACCGACACAGAACATTAAGCTGAAGTAGTAAAAGAAAATCAAGAATAAGATAATACAGCTTCTACATCAGGAAATTCATAAGATCACAGGCTCATTTTCAAGGAGTGTGGCTGACTCTGAGTTGCTGCAAATGCTTAAGGGCTGAAGTTGTGGAGCAGATGGGTACCAAACTTTCACTTCTGCTAGATCCTGCTGCTTTAAATTTCTACTGTAGTCTCTCAGTTAGTTACAGTAATGGAGATGGTCAGCAAAGAGAATTAAATTGTATGGCCTCTTGTTCAAGACCTGATATTGAGGAGGTTCTCCTAGAATTAAGTCATTTTGGTGCCAGTGACACTTCACAGGTGATTCTGGCCTTGGCAACCAGGGAAATGCTGTGCAACAGAGCTCCTTTTCATAGAGCAATCCTCTTTCCAAAAGGTGTGCCAACATTGTTTTATTCACATGCCTAATGTCAGATAAGTGAGCTCCTTGTGTCAACACCAGCATGGCTCCTCCCAAGAACACTGCTCCTGCTTGCACTGCACTGGCCTTGAAATTGGATTGCTCTGCAGGGCCTTCAGGGTAAGCTTGGAAATAGCTATAGCAGATGATTAGACTAATGAGGAAAGCAATATGAAATTTTTAATTGAAGGCCAGGGACTTTGGTGAAGGCTTCCCCCCACCTTCTACTTTAAGATACTGCAGAGGTAGCAGAAGTGCTGCCACTGATTACATTTCTCTAAGCTTCTTCCTCTGGGTGGCTCCCAGAAGATGCTCGAGCTGGAAATAGTGACAGCAGGAGGGCAGGAATCCCTGTACCTGAGGGAAAAATTTCTGTCTTACAAGGTCACTAACATTTTCTGCAGAGATCTAGACCATGCAAGTTGGATAGGATTACTTTTCTTTTACACTGTACCCATCTCATTAGCTTTTTTCTTTCTATCTATCTTTCTCTCCTATTTTTTTTTCTGCTTAAAGGTAAAACAACAGAACAAACAAAAAAGTCAACCTATGGGAGACTTTTGAGGCTGGACAGAGATTTTAATGGCAATCCACAAAATCGAAGGTAACACACAATCTTTAAAACTGTCTTGTCATTCTGTATCATTTCCCAAACACCTGGAGCACTGGGCTATACCCCAAATGGCCAGGGCCAACTTGGCTCCCTGTCTGGGCTGTGGAGCCTGAGTTTCCCCCGTGGTCCAGGACTTGCCCTGGAGGTCCAGGCTGGATGTGGCCGTGGGTGACATTGCCTGGCTGCAGGGAGCACCCAGGAAAGGCCCTGGGTGACTCAGTGCTGTCTGGATGCAGCTGGGTGCAGCTTCTGAGGGACCCAGTCATGCCAGAACCCTGTCTACAAGAACCTAGTGGAGCTTTGCATCCCACCAGCATTGTCCAGCCACTTGAATACTACAGTCTGCAAAGCCTTTTTTTTTTGGTTTTTTTGTTGTTGTTTCTGTTGGTTTGTTTTGGGGTTTTTTTTCCCCGTTCTCTATGGTGGAAACAATTGCCATTTCATATTGAGCATCTCTGGTGAAAAGGAAAAGAAAGGAAAAGAAAGGAAAAGAAAGGAAAAGAAAAGAAAAGAAAAGAAAAGAAAAGAAAAGAAAAGAAAAGAAAAGAAAAGAAAAGAAAAGAAAAGAAAAGAAAAGAAAAGAAAAGAAAAGAAAAGAAAAGAAAAGAAAAGAAAGCCCATACAAACCCCCAGTGACTTGAATTGGCTAAAGCATTTAACAGATTTGTGTTGCATCTGCAGATTCCAGGGGAAAAAAACTCACCAAAGTTTTGGGGGTAAAAATGCAAACACTCCAGTATTGTAGATATGAAATAGTTAATTTTGTTATTTAAAAAAAAAAATCATTCCCGTTTTTCTATTCAGTTACTTTGTTTTGGAATTTGTTCTCCTACGTTGCATAAAATATTTTAAAACATTAAAACAATATGAAATTGCTTGTTCCTGGTTGAGAAAAATATTTTATTTCATTAAAAATGAACACAGACTGAATAGCCACCTATTTGTCTAGCCCAAATTTTCACTTCTGTAACAGGGCCTCCTGCCATTTTGCCATGGTTGTTCCCTCATTTCCTCAAGATGGAACTGAGATGTAGAGAGATTACATTAATGTCTGGAGTCCCAAGAGGAGTCTGGCAGGGCATTAGTTGGATCCAAATCATCTTTCCTCTTTCCCTTTTGCTAGCACCTTCCTGGCTGGCACACCTCTGCCTGTGTTACGCTGATAGCCGGAATGGGGACAGGTGTCTTTCAGTAACAAGTCCTTACATGAGATTATTGAGAGCCTCAGGCACAGCAGGACCTGTGGTTACTACAGTAGCACAAACACTACCTAACAATAACATGATGCAGAAAGCTCCTGCAGCCAAATATCCTAAATTTCCTGTATCAAAAACCTGACAAACAAAATAGTTCAAAATTCAAGAGCATGGGGTCATAATTCATGTGGAAGGAAAAAAAAAATAAAAAAGGAGCTTGTTGATGCATTTGAAATTGCTATCTAGTCTGTTTTTTCTTCTCTCGTCTCTCAGCAAGCATCTCTGCAGTCATCTTTTACACTCTTTGCTCTTTCCTCTCAGGTAGTGTGTAACTCTAAGGCTCTTTGTCCTCCTGATGGAAAATTCCAGACGGAAAGAAGTGTGTTTCACAAGGAAATGATCATGTTAGTGGAATTAATCTTTTAGATACTGTAATGTGAAATACGATCTTCCTTTTTGTTAAGAGGACCCAGTCTGTGTCTCTGCACTTTGGTCAGAATCTGACGCTAAGAGAACCCAGGAGTCTCTTGAGGTGGAGCTGAAAGCTTTGTGTGCAGAAACAGGCACATTTAAAAGCAATAGCAAAGTTAAAACAGCCAGATGGGAACCTAGCAGGCAACCAAGAGGGGAACTCTGTGTTTTCCTTGCAAGCCTACAGGGGCTTGTTTGCAGGAATTAGAATCTCTCACCAGCAGTTCACTGCAGCTCTAATACCAAGCGGTATTGAAAATGAGAAGCAGGTTATGGCTGATGGTTTAAATGAGGTACCTACGGGAATTTAGAAATGAGATCCTGGACTTGTCTTGGTGTAGACTGTGCACATGGCAGAGCAATATTGCTTTCTTGGCTGACTGCATCATATATTATGGCCTTTTATTTTGCCCACAGTCAAACAGCGGGGAATAGTAGAAGTTCATTGCTCCAGCTCACTGTTCAAACTCTGATCTGCCTCACCAGAAGCAGTGTCCCTGAATAATGGAAAGCAGAATCGGTCCCTCAGCCTCAGTGCGGGTACTGCGGCACTGTATAAATGCTATTGCCATTATTTCGGATTGAAGAGAAAAGCAGAATGTACAATTAAAGCTCTGTTTCGTTCTGTTTTTAAGAGAATTTACTAGCTGGGAAAGATGCCAGATCGAGGGCTCTGGAAAACGCAGCCCGCCCTTCAACCGCAGTGTCAGGAAAGGGCAGGAGCAGCCCTGCAAGCCTCCTCCACGGCTTCCCCCGGAGCCCAGCCCAGCCCAGCTCAGATTGCAGATGCCCCTCACCCTACACTGGCAACCGTGTTTTACAGGGTGGGAGAAAAATCTGAGTCTTCACACCTCTTCAGTGCTTGGTCTCCCTCCTGACATCTCCATTCACATCCGGCCTTGTACATTTATGATGGGGGCCTCTCACTTCTCCAGACTGAGCTGGAAGGCACCAACTTCTGCTTCCAAGGAGCCTGAGCTGGGCTGGAAAGCTAAAGGTTCCTTCCTCTGTGAGCCCTCCGGTTCCTGAGCTGGGCTGGAAAGCTAAAGGCTCCTTCCTCTGTGAGCCCTCCTGTTCCTGAGCTGGGCTGGAAAGCTAAAGGCTCCTTCCTCTGTGAGCCCTCCTGCTCCTGAGCTGGGCTGCCCATGGTGCTGGAGGGGCTGCTGCCGCTGCCCCACAGGAACTGTGTCCACCGGGGAGAGCAGGAATGCACAAGGCCATTTCAGTAGAGGGAGCGATCTCTGGGCAGGGCAGGTGGAAGCAGTCAGCCTCAGGCAGGGTTTGGATAGCCAGGGGAGCTCCTGGTGGTGAGCAGGTCCCAGGTGAAGTGGGAGGACAGGGGGATGCATGGCCAGACACAGGAGTGCAGGTGGAGCCCAAGCACTCAGCTCAGAGGGGCCCCAGAGTGAGGCGGGGAGCCCCAGCGAGGGTTCCCAGCAGCCCCATCCCAGGTCACACAGCCACTGTCGTCCTTGGACAAGGGATGTCCCTGAGAGGGGCAGAGCTTGCTCCACTCAGTGGGCTGAGCTTCACTTGTGCCTTGCTAGTTTTAGGGGAGAGGGTGCTGCTTTACAGAAGCGATCCTGGAGAGCAATTCCTCTTCTTTGCAATGTAATAGATCTGCACATATTTTCCCAAAACTCTTATAATTCCAAGAGGGTAGAACCTTTGTGTTGCCCCCCTCCCACCTCCCCCAACCCTCCTATTTGAGTCACGCAGCCTAGGAACAAGCACTTGCCCACGCACGTGGCTAAGACTGCAGGAAAGGATGGCTTAAAAATGGAGGCACTGGTTGGAAAAATGGGGAGTCCTGCTGGCAGTGACAGGTCATGGCTGTGGCATGATGCCAGCTTTTACATCTGCAGCTTTCAGATTCAAAAGAGATAAAAAAAGAAGTATTACCTTAGCAGCTGGCATCTCTGAGCTATGGAATGAGCCATTCCCAGCAAGACAGCGCTGCCCTCCACAGGCTCCTAGCACAATTTCCGACTGTCTGTGAATATCTGTCGAGCCTAGGATGATGCTTTCCCTTCTATTTCTCCTCTGGGGAAATTTCTGTCTAGGGTACCACAGCTAAGAATTCAAGCCCCCCAAAACTACTGATTTTTTTGATTCATCTCAATTGCGCTCATGCTTCTCTCTGAATTAAAATTATCTAGTCTTAAGTCCTGCTGCCAGCAGCCATAACTGTGCTGTATGCTGTAATCAGGGGAGCACACAATCACCATGCAGCTAACTGCTTCTAATAGTAGAAACTTCACTCTAATCTTATATAACGCCAGTAATGGAGCAGAGAGGCTGTGGCTTCTGAGGAGCTTAGACAGAAAGCTTTCTTGGGCAGCTCATGCCCTGAGGGCAGAGAAGCTGCAGCTGCAGTGAGAGCAAGAAAAACAAAATGACCTTGATATTGATAACAGTTCAGTGAGTGCTGTCACAGCCAGTGCTGTGCCAAGACTTCATTGGTGTCACAGGCTGTCGATAGGTGTAAGTTATGGGCAGTTCTGATAAAAATGGTGTCAGAGGCCAGACTGAGAGAGAGATGTGGGGAAATAATGTCTTGCAAGCTTCAGGAAAGACAAACAAGGATGTTAATATATTGCTATTAAAAGGGGCTCCAAAGCACTTGCACTTCTGCAGGCAGTATGGATTTGTGTGACTGTGGATTAAAGGGGTTTTTTTCTTCTCCTTGATTTATTCCTCAAATGATTTTTATCTGACTGCTGCTGTCAATACAAAATTGACAATGCTGTCAAGTTTGCAAGATTTCAGAATATTTGAAGGCATGAGAAAGGGGTTTTGATATTCCTCAGTCATTTGGCAGGGGTAGCTTTGAGCTGTCTCTCCCTGCACTTTTAACATAAGCAGTGAAGTGCTCTCCTTGCTTTGCCTTTCTCGAAAGGGTACATACAAAAAACCTTAGCACCTTCTAAGGTTCACAGAGCTGTACAAATTCTTTGCTATGGAATCAAGAGAAAACTTCAAAACTCTACAATGGAAGATCTATTTTGGCACTTGAGTTTTTCAGGCATATCATAGAGCATTTCAGCAACATTCTCAGCTCTGTTGGGGCAGAGTGGAATGTTTTTATTTTTAGAATTTTTTTTTTTTAAGTGCTGACTTTAAAATAATTTTTTTACTTTGATAAGTCATCTTTTAAGGAGAGTGACTGTCACAAAGGAATTGACCAATGATGACTAAAGGAGATACTAAGACATAGAACTGGGATTTCCTGTCTCTTGCAAACTTTTGATTATGTGTCTGATGAGTATTTGCTCCTAATTTCTTCTTTTAAATTTAAAGAAATAAAACTGTGAGTGGTTTTTCCTCTGGCTGGAGTTTGCACCTCCCTGGTATCAGGGTGCCAGGTAAATCAGAGCAAAGAAGGAACTGCCTCATCAGGGGCTGTGGGCAAAGCAGGGTGTGCAGCTGCCTCTCCAGGCTATGAGGGATGAGGGGTCAAGGGCAGTGGGGACATGCTGCTGCTCCATGGAATGCCCAGTCCCAGGGTCACTGGGAAGGAGTTTCCCTGCCTGGACCTGCTGCAATATCTCTGTGAGAAGCAGGCAAAACTGTGCTGCCCCACTCCTGAGACTGAGCCTATGCCAGCCTTGCAGTTGGTCAGGCAGGGCAGAAGCAAGGTTTGTTTTGTGTTAGCAAGTTTTTGGAGAGTATTTTCACTTTATCTTGCCAGGTTTCATGCTGTTGTTTTTCTGATTGTGTTTCATGCTGTGGCTTGGTGTGGACTGTAGATGGATGGCAAGGCTGGTAGGTAGGGTGATGGAGGGGAGAAGAGCCTCCAGCAAAGCAGCAGCCTCCAAACTCCCAAGAGGGAGTGCTGAGCACAGGTAGAAGGAAGGAGCGTGTCCTTGCTGGAGGTTGTGCCTGAGATTTGAGCACAGGTAGAAGGAAGGAGCGTGTCCTTGCTGGAGGTTGTTCCTGTGCAGGTGGTGTACAACAGTTTGGGAACACACCACAAATGTAACATTTTCCCAAAGCAAACCTCCTTGCCTCCAGCACAGCCTTGGGAAGGCTGTCCTCTGCTTGAGAAAGTTGCTGTGAGCAATGCTCAGGAATGCATTAAGGACTGCGACATTCTCAGGTACAATGGCAATGGAAGCCACCCGTGAGCTATAAATAGCACTAACATCCTTTCTCTCCAGTGCCTGGCATCCCAAGCAGTCATTTTTGCGGGTGCTAGTGAAAATGAACAAAGCTTTGAAGAACATTTATTTACACTCTCTTTTCAGGCTGGAAATATTCTTAGTAAGTAGTGACTAGTTTTTCTTACTGGCTCTGAATTTTGCATTTATTCTAAGGGAAAATACCGGCATTTTTTTACTTTTGAATTTTTTTTTTTAATTATCATATATAATTTTCATATTTTTACCTCAACTATGTGGGAAGACCTATTGTGGCAGGAGAGTTGGGATCAAAAGTATTCATTTTCAAAATCTTCTGTGCAATTGTAGGAAAAGGGGAAAAAACCACAGGAACCTAGATTCAGTCATATAAATCTTATATGCATTTTTAACAAAATAATGAAAATATTTTGGTTTAAAGAATTAAGCAAACAATGCAGGATGTTTGGGCAGGTTTTGTGGTGTTTACATTGAGACACCAGACAGCAATAGTGGTTGCAGTAAAAGGAAAAGCTTTACATACCTATCAGACAAGATCTTCCTATGGTTTGATAGGAAACAAAGATGGCTTTCTTAAGGAATTATGAAGACCTGAGAGCAACACTGGCAAAACAAGAGCCTTTTCAAAATATTTACGGTTTACTTTATGAAGTCTTGTCATAACATAATAAAGTCTCACCTGTTATTTAAGTCTCCTTTGCTCTGTATAGACAGCAGAAAACACAAGGTCTACAAAACAGACACTTTGCTCTGAGAAAACCAAAGAACTTCTGCTACAAGACCAACTAGTGGAGCTAGAAGAATTAGTCAAGCTTTTAAATATGCAAGAGGGACTGTATTTTTTGCAATGATGCCAACTAATTTAATTATAGATTAGACTGTTTTGCTGACAACCCTTGTCTTAGGCCAGCGGGCAGCTCTGCTGCTAGTGAAACGCTGTGATTTTTCCTGCTGCCACAAGATGGCAGGAAAAAACAATGTTAGAGGATTTAAAAATACACAGCCATAGGCATCGCAGGACGGAATACACTTCCGACCGGCATTTAAAGGGAGAATTTACAAGAAACTGCACCTTAGATGGAAAAAAAATGTGAAATGTACGGAGTTAATTAGATTGGTATTGACCTGCGTGTATCCATCAAAAGACCTACACCGTATCTTTTCCCATGCAGTTTTCCTGCATAAGAAAAGCCTGTGACAGTGCTATTTTTTTTCCTTTACACTGTGCAGTTTGGCCTGGGTTTGTTCTGCTGGCAAAATCTGTTGTACAAACTAGTCCAAGACATAAAACACTCACCTAAAGTAAAAAGCAGGGTGATTATTTTAGTCTTTTATACTGTCTGCTTCCAAATATGGTTCTCTTCCCATTCTCTGTTTCTCCAGCCATGGTAGAAAAAGAGCCAAGCTAGAGGACACTGCTCTGGCTTTTGGGAACAGCGGGAGACATGAGGGACAGCAGCCGGGCAGGAGGAAGCCTGGGTGCTAGCGGGCTGTTGCACTGTGTTGCTGGGCTGGGCGGTGGGGTCAAATCAGCGTCCCCCCATGTTCTCCTGGAAAACTGACCCTTCAGTGCAATGTGTGTCACAGGAGCTGCTGGGGCTTTGGAAGAGGGCTGGGATGGAGGAGTCTGTGCTGTTCATGCTCTCTCCCCTGTTGATTTCAGTTCAAATACTTTTCTTAAAGGAAGTAAGCCCTCTACATGAGCAGAAACTGGTTTGGAAAGTACAACCAGACTGGCTGGAGCCTTTGAGTTATCCAAAGGCACTCCTCCTCAGCAGCGAGTGTGGTGGGTCCCCTGCATTCTTCTGACAGATAAAATAAAGCTGTGGAAAACTCACAAAGATTATTGTGTCAGTGGCAATTACCAAGAGCTCATTAATTGGTAGAAGATAATTCTGAATGGCAGCACTGCAGAGACCCGGCAGGTCCGGGCCCTGGTCCTGGGCCCTGCCACACCACTGCTCCCCAGCATGGCCTGGCCTGGCCTGGTCTGGCCTGACCCAGCACTGAGACATCCCTTCCCTCACTGGGACATCCCTTCCCTCACTGAGACATCGAGGACATTCATCAGTAACCTTTGCAGCTCATCTGGAGAGGGGACAAAGCTCATGGTCATGTCAGCTGTGCTGCCCCATGGCAGTGGCCTCCCCAGAGCTCCTCTAGCACCGGCCTGCTCCTCACCCATCCAACCTTCCTCCTCACCCATCCAGCCTTCCTCCTCAGCCTGCTCCTCACCATCCAGACTTCCTCCTCACCATCCAGCCTGCTCCTCACCCATCCAGCCTGCTCCTCAGCTATCCATTCACCTTTCTTTCTCACCCAGCCTTCACCCCTCCTTTTCTTTTTTTCACCCCACAGCCTCAGCTAACCTCCTTGGAACTGATGGAGGCATGTTTGGGTCATGAGGACAATTAAGGACTTTTGTGCTAGGACCAGTTCTTGTGTTCAGTCTGTAGTAATTAAAAGTATCAAGAGGTTTAGAAGTAGCCAATCTGTTGAAAGCCAGAAACAGCTGTCCTGTTTCTTATGCTGGCTTCCTCTAGACTCTACTCTGCCTGATGGAGAATGAATAACTAGCCAGCCCTTCAGTCCAACCTGCACTGGCTCTTTTCCACCTGTCTTATGAATGCTCTGTCTGCACTGCTCATTACTAAATTCTGAATTCTGAATATATCATGGGCACCAAACATCCAGAATCTGCCTCCTAGGCTGGCAATACATTTGTCACTATGAACAAAGATTCATTTCACAGTGGCAACATGGAGGAGAATAACAAGGCATCACGAGTGAAGAAGCAAAAGCAAAATGCTTAAAAGTGCTGTGGTGATGAGGGAAAAGAACTGATGGTATGGACACCCATCACCTGGTCAGGGACACCCTTGCCCCATGAGATACTAACAGAGATCTCAATGCCTTCACACCTTTCCACTCCGGATTCTGATCCTACTTGGCTTTTTAAGGTATTCTTTATTGTATTGCTTCCTGTGGTAAGATTACTTTGGCACCAGCTTGGTTCTGCAGTTAGCAACTTCATTTTATGAAAAAAACAAGTGATGGAAGGTCTGCAGCTGCTGACAACACTACAAGAACACTGCCAGCATCCAGGAGCTTTCTTTTGCCCTTTGGCTGCCCACCTCTGAGTTATGGGGTCCCACCTGCTATTTAAAGGTAGATTATGCCTTCCTTGATATTAATAGGTTAAACTGAGCCCAAAATTACTTTGAATGTAGCTCATGCAGGACATTCTACAACCTGGGTCCTTTTGCCAGGCTTTCAGCAACTGATCATGTAGGTCAAAACAGCTCCAAGGTATGCTTAATCCTGCTCTGGATGCAAGGTGAGCAAGCCTTTACACATTGAGGTGCTAGTAGATATGTGTGTATGGGGAAAACAACACTCTCTAGACACCCGTTCCCCTTCAGTACTTGAAAGGAAAATCCTCCCCTTTCAGCACTAAAACATTAACTGCAAGTGTCAATTTGCTATCTATTTTAGAGAAAACAGGTAGTTTATCCACAAAGCAAGGGAAAATTCAGAGCTGTCCAGGAATTTGAAACCACTGAGTAGAAGGGATTTTCTATTTCTTTTCTACTGGGTAAAAACTCTATCTGAGCTTTTAATTTTTGTTCTGTTGAGCAAGGTGTATATGCCTGAGAGGGAACAAACATGTGCACATCAGCTCTGAAGGGAGGAGGCCCCTGCACAGGTGACATAATCACACTCGTGGTGCTGGATCAGGTCTTGAGAGGGCTACACTGATCTCTGCTCTTCTGCCACTTTTCACTATTGCCACAAGTAAGGGCTGAGATTGGATGAGTCAGTCTTAACCTAAAAGATCTAATCTGATCTGAAATGCAGGGGCCCATAGCTATGTGAACTTATTTGGGCCCTTCTCTCTATTTCTGAGACTGTCAGGCACAGGAAGGTGATTGCTGACTGTTGGAACAGAAAAATGTGTCACAGAGCTGGGGTGCTTTTCTTATCCTGACTTACTTAATGTCTGTCCCACCTCCTTCTTCCATGAAGATGTCTGTCATGTCTGTCCCATTTTCTGCCTTTCTAGGGTCATAAACAATAGTGATTACCAAGTAACTTCATCTCATCCCTCTATTAGCTTAACCATTCCCTTGATGGATCACAGACTGGGTAATGACAGGAAAAGTCTCTGTCATTAAAAACTCAAACTCCCTCTGTTTTCAGAGGTGCTGGAATGGTGATGGAGCTCCCCCTGCACACAGGCAGCCTTGCCTTCTGCCTGGTTACATGTTTGCCAGGCAGGATGGTGCATCTTGACTTTACAGCTGCTCTATGTGGCTACACATGCTTTCACAGCAGGATGTATGAGCACCAACCACCCCCCTTGCAGAGATCTGAAAGAGTGCTGCCTTTTGGCACAGGAATGAGCCTGCTGTCCCCAGAGAACATAAAGACAAAATCCTGGCCAAAGAGGGAACCATGAGAACATAGCTAAGGTTATGACTTTGTAAATGTTTATCTTCAGTTTGTATTTGATGTCTGGATAAAAAGGTGACCAGTCTCTTACAGAAATGTAAGGCAGGTTAAACAACAGAGGGGTACAGAGCAGTTTTCTTGAGCTGCAGCACAGAGCATGTGCAGAGCCTTACCATTTCCACTTGTCACCTTTGTGGCTGATGGATACTTTCATGCAGTGTCTCTTCCTAACCCCTTCAGATCTGAGCTCTAAGTATGGTTGATACAGCTGTGCTTCTTTTCTTCTTCCTAAAAAGAATGGCTTTCCCTTTGTACTGTTTGCATTTTGTCATGCTTCTTTGGTTCACTCACCATTTTCCTCAGTTTGGTAAAGAAGCTATCCATGAAAACAGAATGGAAAAAAGAAAATTATCAAAGACAGGTTTTTTTTATATACACGGGGAAGAGATGTTTCAAAGTGAGTCTATCAGGTTATGTACCTAAGTATTATTTCTGCCCTTGAAAATCTTTCACTTACAGTGCTTAATTGGTCTGTGCAAATCCATTGCCAAAGAAGTAATTGGACATTTTTATAGAAGGATCAGAAACAAAAACACTCTAGGCTATTGTTCTAAAATTAAAAAAAAAAAAAAAAAAAAAAAAAAAAAAAAAAAAAAAAGGAATTATGGAAAGAATATGTTTCAGGGCATCATCCAGCCTCTCTTGAAACTATGCAAATTCACTTGGTGGTAACAACAGCAGACACAATGAAATGAGTTGTATATGATGAACTGAGATCTCAAATGTGATATTATGCAGAAGGTAAAGAGTCTGTACTAAATAAGTAACAGCCTAACGTGTTACCAAGGGGGCACTTTGATTTTGATGAATGTTAAAAGAACCTTTAGCCTTGAAAATAAAGAGGATAATTTCTCTCTAGGCAATGGCTGCTCGTGAAAGCCATAAAATAAGAGCACTGGAGCCCTAATTTTATAGTGCTTTTTAAATGATTTTCAAATGGTCCAGCTGCTTTGTGCCACAATAGCACAAGGCAGAGATATTTACACCAGCAATAACAAGCATGCATCAGCCTGCCCGAGCTGCTCTCCGCAGGCAGCCTGCAGGAGGTGAAACACACGTGGAAAGATGATACTTGCCAATGTGGATTGATCATAATCACACCATGGTCAGAGTGATCCTGGGAAGCCGCTTTTTCCCTCTGACAACTTGATTGTTTTCCTCGTCTGTGTGTTGCCTGCGAAGCACAGGATCTACACAGCTTCTATTCTGACACTTGAGAGCCTGCCAGCAATGTGTGCCTCTTGGGCCACACTGTCCTTGGCAGGCATCTCTTTTTGGAAATAGGAGGGCAAATTCACCCCTGGGTTACACTGCTGGTTCGGCGTGGGAGTTTCCACAAGGACTGGTGTGGTCCCAGCTTTGGTGTTCTGCATGCAGCACTGCATTATCTCCTCCAAAATGCATGCATGTGGCAAGTGAACGCTGGGAAAATGCTATGGCATTTTACCTTTGCATGTTTAAGACTTCAGTCTAAAACTACAATTTATTTTCCAAACAAATACTCTAAGATAAGAACTACCCTGAGGTGGTCTAGCTTAGCTTGCCAATTTGGGTAGTCATTTCAACAGTTAAAAAAAAGTTTCAATTTTTTTCTTTAGAGTCCCCTCTCCTTGGCAAGACATTGACAAAAGACAGGGTACTGGGAGAAACCTGCTCTCTGAACCAGCAGAGTAGGCTTTAAAGAGCCGTTCCTTTATGAAATATTCCATTAAAATTAAATAACTTGTCTCTTTTCATGTTCACTAGTGCTAGAGGCACAGCAATATTCAAGTAATAATAATTTTGGTGGGAACAGGAAATTTTGAGCATGAGAGAAATGTCTAATTTATAGCTGAAAGTTTATTACATTTTCAGTAATGCTCAGGTCCATAAAGCTGAGACAGAGCTGGTCAGAGGGCATGACAGAAAGTAGTTACCGCTGGAAAGTCCTCAGCCGTTGAGCATCTATTGTCACCAGGGTAAGAAAACTGTCTCACATCTGGGTGACTTCTTGTACAGGTTAGGAAATATTTTCCCCTTTTCATTTGCTGATCCAAATCAGCAAAACAAGTTAACATCTTTTTGTGTCCAGGGATATACTTAAGAGCTTTAATTTTAAACAGGGGCCTATTTTCCCTTGGAGTTGAGTTTTAAAAGTTTTAATGAGCAGAATGGACAACAAATTAGGAATGCATCCCAGAGGAGTACCTCGCATGATTGCTGCCTTCATTTAGCCAACTGACTGAGGAATGACAGGAGTATGTAAAATTCAGAAACATTCTATGCCCTAAACAGAGAGGAAAAATAGATTTGATGCCAAAGCTTTAGGTTATGTTCATCTTTGTCTCATATTCAGATTGTTTTTCTGACATTTCTCCTTGTCACTTTGTGCTCTTTTAATTTCTTGAGAGTTTAGAGTTTACATAGGTGTCTGCTGTATCTTGGTTCAGTATGTAAATCCTGCAGCATGATGAAATTGCTCATGACTGGGTAACTCTTTGGATAACAATGCCTAGAGGAAAGTGGCAGAATATCATAAGGTAAGCCAGCATAAAGGAAGCAGATCTGCTTTTTCTAAGAATAAGGCAAATAAAGATTTTTCCTTTCAAAACAGAAAGGAATACACATAGTGCTATTCCAGGCTGCAGGAATAGTGCCATAGCCACAGATTGCATAAGTTTGTACTTCTGCCTCACTCGCATCTCATCTCATCTCATCTCTGAGAGATCCAATTTACAGCAGCTGAGATAAAGTGGCCTCCAGGGTATTACCTATAGCCCTTTCATAAATCAAGAACCACTTTTTGTTACTAGAGATCTGAGTCCAGAAACAGAGGAAAACACATGGCGTTAGGCTTTGTAAATGGCCAACTGGCATGTCTCTGCAATAGCTTTTTGCAGGTTTTGGCTGTTTCTCAAACAAGAAAGTAATTATCTTTAGTTATTTTTGTTGTGTGTTCTGACAAATCAATACAAAAAAAACTTAAAAAAAAATTTTTAAAAATTGATGATATCTGACTGAGAGCTCAGAACTGTCTTCCCTTTTATAATTGCTTTTCTTCTTTCTCTCCTGCTACAGAAGATACATTCTGATGATTACTAGTACACAATGTGTGATCCTTGCCACTGATGTGAATATGGTTTTGTTGGTCACTCCTAATCTCTCAGGATCCTGCTGTTTTCCCACGTGCCAATGAAGACAATGTCTGTAAGTGGATAATTAGGCTTACCCAAGTGGTTGAGTGACATTTAGCTAATGCTGCTAAAGTAATTTGTGATTGCTTAATGTGAGTGCTGTGTAAGAGCAGCAATTTACCATCGGGACAGGGACTCACCATTTGCCCTTTTTAATGCACACAGAATGTATAGAAATGTGCAACAAGGTCAAAGTCGATTGTGTCTTCTATAAAAGCACATGATTACAAGTAGCTCAAGTTATCTTGTTGCCTTGTAATGTATTCCTGTCTGTAGAGCCCAGTGTCTACAACACTCTGAGACATTTCTTCCCCTTTGAGAGGTGTAAGAAAAAGTAAGGTAGTAGAAGAATGGTAAAAGGTTATGATTTCTGAATATACTCATACCTGGAAATGCAGAATTCCAAGTAATTTCACTTCTGAAAAGAAATAAATTTAATAAGTATTACTGACTTAAGTTAACTACAATCACACTGAGGACTGCTGGCGTAAACATCCTACAAAAATTCACTTCAGGAGGTATCTCAGGTCCTTCTGTAACTGGATTTGAAATATGTATGTTGAACACACTAAGATTTTAGCATAGCTAATAACCATTTTGCCTCAGCCTGCAACTGTACAATGTTTCTTTGCTGAAGATAGCCTTGTTAATCTGGTTAAACCCCAGTTAATAAACCTGCCTGCTTAATATCAGCATGAAGTTTGACTTCTACAGGATATTTTACATATTGTGCCCTCAGCTGCTTATTATGTAGCACTTCCGAAAACACTGTACCTTTAAACCCAAAGAGTCTTGGCCTTGGCCTTGTATATCAGCAATGGCTGATAGCCAGATAAGTATTTAATAATCAGTTTGTTGACAACTTCAAAGTCCTCCAGGATGAAAGTCATCATGTTAAGTCAGCCATCCCTACTTTATTTTATATTTAACTTGCTTAAAGATGCTGAACATCAGATTTCTGATAAAGGCATAAGGAGAAATATTTCTTATAAAATACAGCATTAATTCTAGATTGATCTTTGATTTCCAAGGAGCTGCTCAGAAACTGCACAAAACTGGTTCCACGGAAACAAGCAGTGACAATATATGGTACTGTTCTGGGTTATTTTAGCTCTGGCACAAGTTCTGATGCTGGCACGGGTTTGCTCAGTAACAGAAACATTCACTGTTTATTAACCACTGAGTTCTGGGTTGGGCCCTAGATACACATACTCTCTCTATTCCTCATTTCTATCTCATGAAGAGCCCATGAAATCTTATTCTCAGGTGTTGTTCCTATTTGTCTTATTGATGTTGGCGCAATAAAGAAAATTCCATCTGTAGTACTTGATCAACTTCCAGTTTCACTGTTTGCAGTCTGTAACTCATATTTAAGCTGATATTAGTGATCAGCTGTTGCATTAAGAAAGACACCTGTTTACCTTTTTATTTCTCTGAGCTGAATGTTCTCAAAGTTCATCCTTCCTTACTACACATACACACTGTTGTTATCTATATATTTTTTCATTTTATTCCCCACCATTTTTTCCCCCCTACAAGAGAGAATGTGATTGAAAGAAACATCCAAGAGTAGTTTGGAACATGTATACTTACAGGCATTGAAAGGGGGTCTTAAAACTATACTTAAAAGGCTGCCTAAAATCAAATGTTGCTGTTATCAGAACACAATTTCAGTGATTTTTGTCTTAAATCTTTACCTGTACTACCTGTCAGGCTCAGTTCTACAAATCCTTATTTCTGCATATGGTTCTAATAAGTAAAAGAGTTAATTTCCAAGTGTAGTTACAAGGTTTAAGTGGAAAGGCAAGGGTCGGTTTCCTGCTCTCCTGGCTGAGGCAGAAGTTCAGTGAAGCTGAACTCAGCACAGCCAGGCTCTGACCCCACTGTGCACAGGGTCACCTGCCGGCTGCCACGCTCCTGCCTGCGGCTCAGGGACATCAGGCAGCAGGCAGTAATTTGTAAAACCAAGTTTTGTAAATGCAGATTATTTCCCCAGAGTCCCCTAGCTCATTTTTTTGGCTTTGCTGTTTCATAGCTGAAAGAACAGGCACTTAAGCTGTAATCAGCAGGCAATCAGCAGGGTTATTAGTCACCCTACTTCTCTCCTGCAGGAATTATTGTAATTTCTAGATATTTCAACAAGTTTGCCACCTGATGATGGTGAAAAAACCCTTGTTTTGGCATAACACTGGGTACTAGGCATGTTGAGTGCAGATGATTGCATGCTTTCTCTATGCTTCACAGTGAAATACCCATCTGCACAGTTTTCAGAAATAGTGAAGTCTGCTGTCATTCAGAATACCCATAGATTTGTCAGAAATTTCAACTGCAAATCAAGTTGTCATATAAACAGCCAAAATCAGAATACTTTTTTATATGTGAATTTCCATTCTAGTTAAAATTACACTAAAAATGGTAAAAATCAATTATTGTTCAATTTTAAGGCTGCTCAGGATCATAAGTCTGTCTTGTGCTTTGTATGGTAAATGCTGTAGCATGAATAAAATCTGTGTATGTTACAAATTATAAAATCATACAAAACAATAGAGTCTCTTTTTAATTGTTTTGTATATGTAATTGTGCAGTAGAATTTTGCTTTCTTCTGTGCTAATATTAAGTCTATTTTAAGGCAATGAAGTTTACCAACACTAACTAAACTAAATAAAGTTGGATAACATATGTTAATGAGTACTGTATTCCCCAGCCCTTCAGAACAGCTCAGCCTCAAATAACACTTACATTGCCTATGCAGAGATTAGGCCACTCTTCACCCACGTGATTTAATTCCACCTTGCAGCTGTCCAAAATATCTGGCAGTTCCTGGGCAGAGGGAGTGCCAGGCTCAGAGCATTCCTGGGCTGTCAGGGTCTGTCTTCAGGTGCAGACCCTTTTGGAGGCCTCATGCAGAATCAGGCAGAGGAAGAAGGGCCTGCTGGAAGCCGCTGCTGTGGAATGCACAGGGGAGGTTTTTGCTGAAGCAGGCTCTTTCTGCCGCTTGATGTTCCCAAGCAGGTGGCTGACTCTAAATACAGCTCGCGTCTTGACGCCTCCCTGGATTAGCTCAGCACTATGTCCCTGCTGCAATGGGGAACAGCCAGAAAAATGAACGTTCTGCTTTAAGTGAATCTTATGCAAAAAAATGCTACTCCCGTCCTCACATAAGCTATGTGTGCTTGTTCCTGCCAGCACAGAGCTTTCCCTGTGAAAGAAATGTCAGTCAATGCAACCGAGACGCAGTCCCAAATGCCTCATGTGATCCAGTTCTAATAATAAGCTACCAGGAAAGAGGGGACAGCACAGCTTGAGGGTGAGTTCAAAATAAACACCACGAGAGCACCTGTCCTGGGCCTTACCCAAGGTTCATCAAGCCCACTGTCCTGTGCTTGACTATGGCTGAAAGTAGACGCCTACAGAATATAAGAACACACAAGCATGAATTATACTTGTGTATATAACAATAATAATAACAACACTCTCCCAGCTTCCAGCTGGCTGCAGTTTATTAGCTTGCTGATCTGGATGGAGTTTCCAAGTATTTGGTAACCCTGAATGGATTTCTGTCCCTCAGACTTTTCCAGCTGGCCCTTGAATGTCTATAGGTTTTTGCTCTCTGCAGCATCCACCCTCCTCTTGTTTCACATCTGATTTCTACTGACCTCATATGATGTCCTCAGTTCTTGTACTGGAAAATAAAATTAAAAGAAGTTTTCACTGGTACTCTGCATGGCTCCCTTTAGGTGACACTGTTTTTGTGATTGCTTTAAAAATATTTATGTCTGACAGAGCTGCGGCTGGGACAGTTCCTTTCACTTGCACCTTCTCCCATGGTGCGTAGACCCTCTTGAGTTCATTCAGAAAATGCATTTTCTGAATGAACTGCCACTGGGTAGGCAGTATTTTTCCTTCATTTTGGTTCCTTAGTCTAACTTGCCAAATCAACATTGAAAATACAGGTTTTTATGCTAGTAGAGGAAAGCAGTGAAGTACTAATGTCACATCATGTCATGACTTGGATTATGGATCGTGTAAGTGACAGGTGAGGAGGTCCCTTTTCCTCTTAGCACACTGCAGCAGACAATGTTTGCTGTTTTAAGAAGTTACAGGACTATTCTTCTGCTTTTGCTTATGTTGACTGGAATCCTTCTCCCTGCACAAATGTGCACTCAAAGTAAATCTGCATATAAAGAAGCAATGCAGACAGGCAGGAAATATAAGCAACACTGACTCCACAGATTAAAAACACTTCTATGATTTGACAATGCCCTTGAAAAAAGTTTCTACCTAATTCATTCCCTCCACTGAGATAAGTAAGTTGTGCTTACAAGATCACTACTGTGCCACTGGTGGTAAGGATGCCCTACTGACTCAGCTTCACTCTGTACTCTTCCCTTCTCTGCCCCTAGTGAAACAATACTCTCCCAGGATGAGCAGTATCTCCAAGAGCAGGTACTGATTTACAGCAGGAGCAGCTTTCACAGCTGTGGCTTTGTAGGACAGATGCTCAGAGGCATGCAAAACATTATCCTGATGGGGGGATTCCATTAATCTTGCTCACATGTGTCTAATTTTGCCCAGCCAAAAGCCATTAAGATGCATTATTTCACTCACATGAATTACAGATTTTTCAATGCCATGTCTTCAAAAGGTTTCCCTACTAAAACCTACTGTAATGTGAATGAAATATAAATTATAATGAAATGTTAAGTCATACAAATCCCTATTAATTTTAATGGAGAACTTCAAAGCACACAAAGCTCCTCCTCCACCACTCTGCTGCTTTGTGAGGTATAATGATTGTCCTAGCACTGTTGGGTTTTAAATGTGATTTCCTATTTGATCTTTTCACACAACAATGTCTTACCTTGTCTCATCAGTGGAGCTCTTTCACAAGTTTTAGGAAATCTCAACAGTCAAACTGTTGTCTGAAAGGATCTTAAATATACTTATTTTGCAAAACACTTGTGTACAGTGAAATAGGGAGGGATTTCTACATTCCCCTAAATGCTAGTCAGAATCATATGAATATGTCATAACCTCTCCACGAATGAAGAAGGAAATGTGATCTGGAAAGGCAGAGGTTCGACTCATAAGTCATCATTACATTAGGCTTCTAATAACCTTGCAAGTCTCTTCCAGCAAAGAACAAAATTATCAGAACTGATGCTTCAAATGCAAAAAAGCAAGTAGAAATGTATTTACTTAATCTGGCAGGGAATCTTTATAAGGTCAACTAATCAATAAATCCAACCAGTAGCAAAGGGCAAAACTAAATTTGATTATCACTTCATGGTTCACCACAAGGTAACAAGCTAATTTTCAGGCAGTGCAGCAGCATGAATTTCAAATGTTGTTGCTGTATTAAAAATCACATTGGTTTAGGTACTGATTAACTGGAGACAGGAAAAGTTACATCCTCAGAACAGCTTGAAACTAATTTGTATCAATTAGGCCAAGCCACTGATGTGTCTACCCGATATTAAACTAAGGGTGAGCCAAAGCCACTGACACAGAACTGATTTGGGATAATATGGAGTGCAAGAGAACTGATAAGTCCAACTTATAAAACGCTTTGAACACCTGACATATTCTTTTTAATGTCCTCAATATACTACATGATATACATTATCTTTTTGAAAACATATTTAACAAGACCCATGGGGTTTGCTGACCCAGGCTGCAGAAGCATCACAAACATTTATTCTGATGGTGTGGGTCCTGTGGCTTTCACAGTTTTCTATAACACCATAATATTTAGCAGACCACAGAAATGTTTCTGTAGGAGTGCCTGGGCTCTCAACAAACTGCCCCTGTCACATCATCAGGCCTGAAACAGAAATTTTTTCTTACAAGAATATGCATGTGAGAACTGTAACCAAACTGAGAAGGAGGATTATGTTACACTCCCAAGTAAAGGGGATTCAAATATCCTTTACAGATAGATGCAAATATTGAACTCGCCTCTGGAATGAGCAGAAACCAAGGACAAACTTGGTCTGTCTTAACCACTTCAGTGGATTCATCCAGTAGCACCACCCAAGGCACAGCAGTTCCACCCCGCACAGTGGTTACAGTGCTGCTGTTGGTTGTGCTGGTTTCGGAGGGACTGAGCTATCAGAATTAATCCATTTACCATTCTGTTGGCCTTTTTATTTCAATGCATAATCTTCTTCACTTTTGTCATGTGCACTGATCACAGGAAATTGTATATGCACAATGGCTCTGAAGGGTGAAACTCAGTAAAGTGAATGTAGATAGGGTGGCCTGTTCAGCAGTCTTTCCTTTCCCGTAGCTGAACATCCAGGTTTCGCAGGTGCTTCAGAAAACCACGATTGGGTGAAATCCATCGATGCTCCTTCACTGTCTTGATGGCTTCAACTAATGGGAGGTGGTGATTTATCATGAGATATGCTAGGACTAGAGAAGCTGATCTGCTTACTCCAACTGCACAATGTACCAATATTTTGGCTGGTAAAAAAACAAAAATACACCCATCAAGAGAAGCAGTACAGTGGATGAAATTTAATTTAAATGTTTTTCTTACTCTTCTGATAGATCTCATGAACTGCTAACAGTTAAGTCTAATTTACTATTGTTACACTCACTTGTATGAGAAATTCCATGAGACCCCAACCTGATCTCAGAAACACTGGTTTATCAAATCAAAGAAAACCCTCTGAGAGTAATAAAGCTGTTCGGTTTTGACCATGAGGAAAAGAAGACACATTAGTTTCAGGAGGCTTGCTTATGCAAGGAAGAATGCTAAAATCTGGCCTGAATGGATGGCACAGACACATTAGCCACCAAGAAAAATGACTGGCCTAGTACTATTGCATAATAAGGCAATTTGATACAACTGTAATTCTAATTTGAAGTCAGAACTTGTGATACAGAGACATCTCCATTAATGCCAGTTTACTCATGCTAAGAAATGGTCTTTTATGTAAAACACATTAGTTCATGTTTTATTGCACCACTGCCAAGAAGCTCAGTTTCTTGTGGAACTCACTGTAAATCTCCTTGGGTAAAAGTAAATCTTCTTGGAGGGACAGCCTTGCAGGCCCTGTTCACACAAGAAACTCATCTGCAATATATGAACCTCTTCGTACAGTTGGTGATTGCAGAAATCAGGATATCTGTCTTTTTATTAATTTGTTCTTGCAATAAGACACTCTCAAAAGAGGGTGTCTATTTCAAATGTATGTTTTTGATTCTCCCTTTTTGAATTAGCCTTATCTTCCAAATAATTTTCTCTCTCCTCTCGTCCCCAGTCTCTCTCCTGCATGGTTCATCTGTCTTGTCACATCAGTTTTTTGGGACCTCGTCAGAGCTACATCCACATACACAGGACTCCCTTTTCCTGCCACCCACCGTGCAGATGACCAGCACGTGGCAGGACACCATGTAGTGATTTGTCCACCACTGAGCTTTGTGGAGCTGACCTGTTATGTGTGGCTGCTGATTCGCATCAAAATGTAACCAACAATAATTTCGTACCTCCTGGTGTGTTCAAGGCATTGTGGATAAACTGTGCAGCAGGGAAAAAGAACTGGCTGATATCAAAGCTTGGCAGGTCATGGGCTGGTACACCATAATAATCAATGGTTGCTCCATAAAAGTCCTGGCCTCCGTGGCTGTATGCTGTGCCATGGGCAGCATTTAAAACATGGGTCACACCCATCTTCCATAAAATGAATCTATTGTGTGCTGTTACTCTAAGGAAAAGACAAAGACAAATCAAGATTGGTGCAGTGATGTTCACAGAGAAGAAGCACTGAGATTGAATCTCCAAACCATAGCTGGATCATCAACCCATGCATTTTTCTAAGGGCTAATCGAGAAGGGGATACCAGTTTAGTCATAATTTTATCTCGGAAATCGTGCTGTCTGCAGTGTAAATGACAGCAATTAGCAAAACTCTGAGCTGTCTAAAGCCGCACCCATGAGGCATACTAACAGAAGGTATGGCAGAGGTGTGTCCATAAAGCCGTACTTACAGGTCCCCTAAGAAGAGATTAGGCCATACTTCATCAACGTGATTGCAAGAGGGCCGCCCACTGTTCAGGAGCTGCTCGATTTCCTTAAGGGAGGGGACATCCTCCGGCCACGTCCCAGCGCCTTCAGGGTCCTGGGTGTCGGGCGCCTCTGTCGCAGCCATGCCGAGATGCAGGGCGGAGCGGCCCCGGGGCGCTGCCAGCCCCGCTCCGTGCCGGGCCGGCTGCGAGATGGGCTGGGGCAGGTGCCGGGCAGCCGGGCTGCCCCCGCCCCGGGGCCGGCCGCTCCGCACTGCCCCGAGCGGCACAGCCGCTCCAAACACATGCGGGTACCAAAGTGGGCATTGCTGGATCCTTACCGGCCCCAGCCTGCTCCTCTGGGCTCGTCTGCAGAGCCGCACCGTTCTGCCACACAGCAGCCTCGGTGCCGGGGACGTCAGCCACATGTGGCACAGCCCCTGCCCGCGGGACGCGCATAGCACTGACTGTGACTGTCCCCAGACGTGTCTTCCACACAGCTGTGGCAGTCAGCGACATCTGGGCATTCATCACTCGAAAATAAAGCCTGATAAAGGAAAAATAGCAACCCGTCCCAGTAACAATTGTCTGTCATTTATCTGAGGTGCTTAAAACATAGCAGTGAAAGGGTCAGAAATGCACCAGCGCGTCCTACCAGCACGGTCACCAGGAGGTTAAACACCAAGTAGGAGATGATGATGTCTTGCCTGTCACTGATAATCTAGGGAAATTTATTTATTGAAGCTACCGATATCAAATTGTAGTATTAGTGGGTCTTTTCAAGTACAGCAGTGCCTGCCTGTGCTTCTGCAGGATGACTCCTAGCAGGGGCCTGCAATATTCTCAGTGGTGGAGCTACATGGCAGAACAAATGAAATAGTGTTTTTCCTCTGTAAGCCTGGCAATTCAGGGGAGAAGGTGACCCAAGAGGAGAAGCTTGCTGCTGAGAGTTCCCCCATAGAAAAAAAGGTCATGAATAGAAGGAAATCTTGGACAGGTCTGAGCCACCTTTATTCCATTTGCATTGATATACTATGATAGATTTGCTGTATTTTATCAAGAGACATTCCAAGCTGGGTATTAAAATCTGGACTAATTAACTGGGCTTAGGAGTACTCAGTGAGAGATCATCCTAATACAATGCAACGTTTCCAGCATCAGAAAACAAAAGTCATACACAACAAGAGAAAAGTGACTTTGTATAGAATATTTCCTGAAGCAGAATTTACTTATATTGTGTGGTATTTAGGGAAGAAACTGTTTTAAAGCTAGTATACAAAGAGACTTGTTACTTCCCACTGCCATATATGTTCTGACCTACAAGGTGGAATGAGGGAAACAACAAGTAACAGTGCCGTAGTGTTTATTTAGAGGGGGTAGTGAGACAGGCAGCCAGGCTCTGCTGTGGGTGAGGCAACCAGCTGGCCAGACCCAGCAGAGGAGAGGACTGGAAAAATGGCTGAAGTTCTATTTCAAGCACTATGTATATACCCTTAATACATTACCTTTTTTTATGTTTTGTTCTTGGGCTTGTTGTCGTTGTTTTGGTAAACTAGTGCACTTTAAGGTGACTGATGTGTGCTGAATCAGGAAAATTAACTGACTGAGCAGGTTAAGTTGTTCAATTTAGTTTACTTTTCTCAGGTTTCTGGGTGGAGACTCAAGGTGAGGCTTTACTATCAGTTTTTTATAAATGTAACCCCAGCCCATTTGTTGCTAATCAAGTTCTGTGAAAAAGGTGAAACTCATGTTTAAGTCTAGCCCTTTTCAGATGTAAAACTTTTATTGGCCTCTCCACCAGTTGCAGTGACTAAGAATTCACTAATTACAATGACTAAGAATTCATCTGTGGTATGAAAGGTGACAAACAGAAAAACAGGAACTCCAGAAAAATGACCCCCAAGTCCTGTGTGCCTCAAACATTTGTATGCATACATCCATCTACTTCAAATCTCTACCATTCCACACCTAACATCTTCTAAACATTTAATAGTCTGCAAATATGGCTTTGTCAAAGCTGTGTCACTGACCTTTTTTAGCCAGGAGTTGCCTTCGAAACAGACAGGAGGCAGAGATCTGGCTTTTGGATGGATTTGCCTCTCTACATCTGTGCTTCTTTTCTGGTCCTTTTAACATCTACCAAGGATGTAGAAAGCAACAGACTGTTATATGGTCACACGGAATAGAGGAAAGTTTAACACTCTGCAGGAGGCAATTTTGAGATTCCAAGCATTTGGAGGTTCTCCTGGCTGTTTGAATGCTGGGCAGCTCTAAACCAAACATTTGTGTGTAATTATTTATGAACATTAAATAGCTGCTGCTTTAGCTGAAGTTAATGCATGTTTAATCTTGAAACATGCAACAGAAAGCATTCTAACCAGACAATGTCTTTGTGATTGCTTAGAAGGTACTACTTGGTGCAATAATCTAAATCAAACAGTTCCTGCTAATAATGTATTAGGTGGCAGCAGTGTAAATTGCCATAAAGTGCTCCAGTAGCACATGGCATAGCATTGCCAGGAAAATGTGCAGCAGCTGAAAGCAGGAAATTCATGGTGGCTCTTCTATTTCTTCCCTTGAATATATTCATATCAGTTCTAACTGATGCCATGCCATTTCTGTACTGAAAAAAGAGCTCAAATCAGACTCCTTTCACATATCCTGAAAGAAGGCAGCTTTTACAGTGAAAATGTTCAGCATGACAGTTCAGTTAGATAGGATTTCATAGATACAGTATCTCCAGCTGCAAAAGTGTTCTTCTCATTTCACTCATTAGCCTGTTTTCAGGATTTCATTTTTGGGATGGTTAACTATTGAAGAAGAATAGAAGTATTTGAACTCTGGTACATTTTGGGCAATTCTAAGTGAGTGAGACAAGGTTTCCTGGTGCTCTACAACAAGGTATTTTTAACACATGGAACAATTTTATCTGATGAGTACATGGAGTTTATAATTTTTCTAATATCATGGTTCACTAATTTGTTTAGTCCTTAGGCATTCAATCTCTTATTCTGCCATTACAGAATTAAGACATTTGAAGATAAAATAGATGCTTGAAAGTTCACACATGACTGACCTAAGTATGCTTCAACTGAAGTACAGATATTGTGAAGAAATTATAAGGCAGGACTTGATCTATAGCAAAATGAGATGTAGCAAAAAACCCACACCAAACGCAGAAAAAGAAAAAAACACATTATTTAAATCAATTAACATGTCCAGTGAAAAATACGCCCCCTTTGCCATGTTGCATTCTTTGCTGAATAAGAATTTTCATAGGCAATTGATTCTCTGTTCAGCTAAGGCCCTTTTTTTTCCTGTGTAGGGCCTTAACTTTTGAGATAGATTATTTCAAATTATTAAATGCTAACAGTATTACTCAATTACAATGTTTTTTTAAAAAAGCCCATTACATTTACACATCTCATTTTCCTTTGGTCTATAATATATTGTAACTTGAGCTAGTTGGAAATTTTCAATATAAATTTCCTTTCTCTTATTGCATTAAGTGTCAGCCTGAATATTAAATCAATATAACTATGTGAATTGAATAAATTGTTTTCAATCTAAAGATGCATCAGTTATTACACATTTTAAATACTTTTTCTCCTTCACAATCCACAGTTGTTTTAAAAATTCTGTAGCATATAATTTCTCAAACTGACATGTCAGCACTGGCACTTCTGTCAAACTTACATCAATGCCTTCATGTCACATGGCTTGAAGTGACATAACTCAAAGTGACGGAATGAGGTTTATTGGAAATTTCTGTTAAATAAAGCACCAACTATTTAGATAATTCACCCTTTTAAAGAACATCAAATGTTAGCAAGGAGAAGTAGTTTTCAGTTTTGAAGTGCAACTACTGAGTAGCCATTACATATCTAAGTGTTACAAATTTTAAATTATGCTCTGTTACTTTTCTGTGCAGGCTTATTTAGAAATTTTCAAAATATTTGCTAGACAAACAAATCAGACAGAGCAGAAAAATGCCATTAGCAGTGATAACTTGAGATAGAAACTGACCACCAAGCCTTTTTCCAGTGCTGAGGTTCACAGAATCAGAGATTCATTAGGGTTGGAAGGGATCTCTGGAGATTATTCAGTCCAACCTCCCTGCCAAGGCAGGGCCACCTAGAGCAGGTGACACAGGAACCATTCAGGTGTGTTTGGAACATCTCCAGAGGAAACTCCATGCTCTCCACGGGCAGCCTGTTCCAGCGCTCTTCCAACCTCACATAAAGAAGCTCTTCCTCATGTTGAGGTGGAAACTTCTTGCGTCTTTGCTTATGGCCATTCCTCCTTGTCCTGTCACTGGGCAAATCGCTTCTGCAAACCAGCCCAGCAACTTCCACAGCCAGGCCCAGGGTGCCCCCCATGGTATATGTGTCTGTCTTCTTTACCTTTGCTCTGGGTGCAGCTCCTGGCCAGGTGTTCCCTGTATGGAAATCTGTTGCTGGAGTAACACACCTTAGGACCTGTAAACTTCAGATAGTCCTGGATTAACATACAGCTGGATTAAATACAGCTCATTTTCCAATCCAGACTTCTAAAGTCTGGAGATTGAATTTGGAATGTAATTTTTCAGGTGGATTGCTGGTTTTGCTACCATGTAGGGAAACGGGGTTAGGAAATCCATATTTGTTTCTTTCCTGGAATCTGGTGAGCTGGTAGACCCTAGTACATGTTTATATGTAAAATAAAACAGCAAAGCCATAGCACTCTGAACAAAGCAGCAGTTTCCTGGTACCTCTCATGAAAAGAATGAGATCCCAAAAGGTGAGTTAGCTTCAGGATAAATGCTTAAGACTTTAACAGTGACCTATTCCATGATGAGACAGCTCTGTAGCCTGCTACGGTTGTTTTTGCAACAATTTTTAATTTTAGTTTGTGCTAATTTTCAGGTTTTTTGTTTAAACCAGTTGTTCAGATACAAGCAAATGCAGCCATGTATTGTAAATTGCACCAACTTGGCACTTGGAAGTGTGCAAAAAGTTGTGATTGACTGGCAGTTGGTGAAGAAGAATTCATGTCAAAAACAGTAGAGAATGCACATAATAGAGTGCACAAAATCTTGTTTAACTTAGTTGGCTTGCTCTCCTGTAATTTTGTTTTCCTGGTCAGATAAATTCTAGGGTATTTTGAATATAAATATCTGGAGTAAACAAAATAACTTCAACTAGCTTTATAAACTGATCCATTATAAACAGGAAGACAAGGTCCATTTGATTTTTTCAGGTTTATATGTATGTGTTCTATGGTTTGTCACTGATGAATTCAGATTCATCAGTTTTTCATCTAATGCTTTAAAGGCAAAAAAGAGAAACATTGTGGCGACTGAAACCGCACTTGATTCCTACATTGTTTGCAGATTCTGCCCAACTGGCAAAGTAAGTGGAACACACCCTCCAACTTCAGCAACTCATTTTGGGAAACTACAGATCATTTAGTGTAAGAAACAAAAGGAGGACAAAACAGACTGCGTAGAGATAAGCATCTCTGAGCCAACATCAAGGCTTCTGGAAAGAAGCATCTTCTGAGAGATGTTCTTCACAGTTTCTCTTCTGCATATCTGGTAGATAGACAGTCCATTACAATTGAGATAGTACAAGAGTGCAAATTTGCATAGGCTTGCTTGATGACTCCACAAATCGACTTAACTTTGAAGAATTTTGAAATGCAAAATTTCCTTGTTTCACTATAGCAGCATATAAGCTTTGCAATATATATATATATTTTTTAAGAACAAAGATCTCGAGGCCGCTTTCTCTAAAAAGGCAATGTCACTAACTTCATGGAGCTACACTGGCATCTCCGTTTTATTTCATCTGAAGCTACAACTGAGACTTGTCTCTGACCTCATAGTAATTACATCATCAACAAAACAAATCCTGACTGTTCCTCAAACTCTTGCAAAGGGCTGGCTGCTACCCCAGACGGTCGGTATCCAAAACAAATCTATTTCTGGAGCAACTTGCTTCTGATTTATCTGTCTCCTTCTATCCCCTCCATCTGTATTGTTTGTAGGTTATGGAGCTCCCGAAGCTACGGTGCCTTCTTGAAGCTTTCGTAAGTCGTGCGTGCTGTTCACATCTGTGCTTTGGATTCCCGTGCATAAATGACTGAGTGCTGTCAGCCAAGTGCTGACAGCCAGTTTTATTCTTTTTATACAGACATCAGTAAGGAATAATGCTGCAACTGAAACGTTTCGTAATGATTGCCTGATATGAGGCCTGACAGTATGACAGTCCTGTAAGTTTCCTCCGTTGTTGAAGGGTAGGAACACCTGCTGACGGACTGATCTCCAGCCTCTCACACAGCTCCGAGCCCCTCCAGGCAGAGGCCCCGTCCTTCCGCCCCGTCCCGCCCCTTCCGCCGCCGCCCGCCGGGGCTGCCGCCGCTTCCGGACGGGGGATGGGGGGTGGCGGTGGCTGCCGCCGCCGCCGAGGAGAGGCACGGGCAGAGGCGGCGGGAGGGCGCGGAGGAGCCGCTGCCGCAGCGCCCAGAGCCGGCGGGGCGGCACCGCCACTCGGCGGCAGGTGAGGGGGGGCGAGTTGCGGGGCCCTTCCCGGGCGGCCCTTCCCGGGGACCCTTCCTTCCCGCGGGGCCGCCCCGCAGGCGAGAGCCCGCCGGGTCCCCGTGGCTGCCCCCGCTGCGGCGGGAGCCCCCAGGGTGCGGGCGGGCCCCGCGGGTCTCGGGAGGGAAAGGGCTGCCCCGCCGCAGAGGCTGTGCGGGAGAACAGCTTCGCCTGCCGGGGGTAAGACGAGCCTCCTGTGCTGTGTGTCCGCGTTAAAATCCGCTCCGCCGTAATTGCCGCGCCCGCCCGGCCCGGCCCGGCTCTGCCGGGAGTGAGCGCCCGGCCCGCCAACACCGGCTGCGCGCTGGGGCCATGGCACCGGCGGTGCTCGGGCTGAGGGCGTCAGCCCTTGTGCCCGGCTGTGCCGCTTTGTCAGCCTCCTGAGGGGAGGCGTGCGAAGGTGTGGGACGGGTACCGAGCGGAGAAGGGGCTGGCACCGGGGGTCGAGGCCTGCGGGCTCCGTGCGGTTTGTTGTGGGGCCTGGGACAGAGGGGACCCGTGTGGTGTCTGATTCCCGCGTCTGCCTCCGCAGCAAACAGATCGTTCCTGGAAAAGCTGCTTTGTGTCAGTCTTGCAGTCAGAAAACCAAACAGTTGTACCGAGTCCAAATAGATATTCTTACTATTTTTTTCAATAAAATCGGTATGTTTTCTGAATACAAAGTGTTCAGTTCTGAATAAAAATGCTGTTGAGTGTGTAGGATATGATTATTAACAAGGCACAGCATGGAGCAGCGCTGTTACTGGTTTGCTTGTGTGCTTTTTGAGTTTCAGGGTTAAATGGTGGGGTCTGCCTGTGGGGGAGAGTGAGTGTGCAGGTTTAGGGCCTGAGCGTGAAGAAGTTGAAACTACTGGAAGTCGGTTCCACTTGGTCTCTTAAATCTGTGTTACTGATGCATGTTGTGGCCTCGGACCATTCACTTAATCATTGCTGACTGCTATTAAAAAACCCCAACGTTTCAAAAAGGTAGGTTTTTCCAGCTCCCTAAGTTAATGAAAGAGGCAAATGAGAGGTAGTGTTAGTATTAATGTTAGCGTTTGTAATAAGTTGGTCTCATGGTTTTGTATTCGAGGCTTCACAACACTCGTTCTCTGTTGTAAGATGACTTGTTGGAAGATTCCACTTGGCTAAGCTCTGCTCTGTCTCCACAGATCTCCCTCGTGCAGCTGGACACGGTGTCTGTGCCACCTCCACAGAGCAGCTGATCATGCTGTGCTCTGGAGTGGGAAGAGCTCAGAAGACGTTTCCTGGCGTTTAAGTGCCCCTCCTGTTTGGTAGGGGGTGCCTCTTGCTGGATATCAGAGGTAAGGAAATGCATGTGTCTTTTTCTTTTGCTTTTTATGATGTAGAAGAAAGGTTGAACTAACCTGCAGAATTAGTGTGAAGTGATTTTTATATCAAGTAAAGGAATTTTTGTAAGTTTCGTTAGTTTTTGTTTTTTGAGTACTGCTTAGATGTAAAGGAAATGTTCTGTACATTTGTAAATGACAAGAATTTTAAACTATCTTGTTTGCTCTTCTATGTGATATTCTTTTTGCTGGCTGGTTGGGGGTTTGTTTTAGTAGGATACTATTAAAATACAGGAATTGCCTAGGAATTGTAATCTTTTGGGTTCCGTAGTCTTGCTTTTCTTTGTACAGAGCTTGCTTTTGCAGCCCACTTAGCTGGTTGAGATCCACTAACCGTATTACATTGTGTGTATTTGTTTGATAATCCCGTAGCTTTTAGAATTTTTTTATTTCTTACTTACTTTAATGCATCTAAAATGAGGAAGGCTATTAGACTTTCACTAGACCAGAAAGATCAGATTGTAAATGGTAGTGGAGAGTAAGATGAAGCACAGTTTCACTTCAGATATTGTTCTGGTATTCATTTGGGTGGACAGTTGTTCCTCTTCCCGTATTTCCATTGTAAGATGAGGGTGTGGGAAGAAAGGGGGAGAAAGAAACTTGAGTTGTTACTTGTAAGTTGTATAGGGATAAAGAGCAGCAAACATTCTGTTACAGGAGGGATATACTACTTGAAACAGGAAGAACAATACTCCACACCTGATATTTAGCATGTAGAATGTTCAAGAACTTAGTCAAATAGTAATGAAATACTGTGAATGACATCCTAAGAGAAGCAGTGGAGTACTTGATCAGTTGTTTAAGAATCACTTGTGTGTGCCTTGAATTATGGTAGTAGGATAAAAATTTGTTTTGTTAGCTGGTTAGCAGATTAGGAGTTGAGCTGCTCTTAATGTTCACTTGAGTATAATACAACCTGTTTGGCTTAATGAGGTGTAA